>NC_134528.1:3706247-4013747 GCF_027942865.1 Odontesthes bonariensis | reverse complement strand
TGGGGGTGTTCAGGTCCAGCTCCTCGGCCGAGAACTGATAGAGGAGGATCTGCACCGCGTCCAGGTCCTGCTGCTCCACCGCCTCGAAGATGCACTCGCTGCCCTGCATCGTCTGAAAGGGAGAGCGCACGTTTACCGCCCGGGTCACATGACACCACCGTGTCTGTCACAGCTGGACTCTGTCAGAGCTACAGAGAAACTCAAGAGGGTTTAACCCGACAGAGGAAACTGTGACCGAGGTTTCCACATTTCAGATAAAACATCTTTATGTGCGTTCCAGCTAAAGCAAAGTTCATGTTTTTATCTAAAGACTAACCAACAGAGCCCAGGGTTGACAGAGCATCCTATAGTTAAGTGCATACGTGTGGCTCCCAAGAATGTTGTCTCCTTCCTTTACTCTAAGCTTGCCTCTTTTCTGTCTCCGAACGCTGTGTGAATTTTCGCGTTGCGTTACTCGCGCAAGTTTTGCCGCAGGTGTAGTTGAATTTACTCGCGTTATTCGCGCGAGTAAACAACGACCGAATTTTCGCTCAAGGGGCTATCCATTTCATTCTCTCATCAACCATGGCTGATATAAGTACCATCGCGTCCTTGTACCTGCTGTGGCAGTCCGAGATTCGTCTGAAACGCACCCGCCGTCGTGTCTGGGTCAGTGACATCATCCGGAGATGCATTCAGCTCAGAGAATTTCACCGCCTTCTCCAGGAGTTGCGTCTGGATGACGGCCGCTTCCAGCGGTATATCAGGCTCACCAGGACCCAGTTTGATGACCTGCTCGGGAGGATCGGTGCCGTGATCTCTCGGCAGGCGCTCAACTACAAGCGCTCCATTTCAGCTGCGGAGCGCCTGTCCATCTGTCTCCGGTGAGTGGCAGATAAATCAGTTAAAAAGATCCCGGGATGCATGACGTCGTCCAGAATATCAACGCTGATAGGCTGTCGTGACGCGAATATTTCGCCAAAGTTGGATTTTCTGAACTCGCGCGAATTCGCGTCTTGTCAATCGCGCGGCGGAATTCGCCTCATTTGCGCCGCCGGCTCGAATTCGCGTCTATTCGCCTCTTTGCATTGACTTTGTATGTAATCACGTCGCGTGAAAAATTTGCACCGCGTCCGGTCTGAACGCGCCGTAACACAGTGGAATGGGGACGTTCCATAGCTGGGGATAGAGAGATAAGTTGGGAGATGAGCTGGGGGAACATTTGTGGTGCCTCACATAACCCTAATCACCAATTTATTCATATGAAGATAGCTCACAGAGCATACCTTACGCCCAGAATTAGACACTTAATGGGACAGGCACCACACCCATTCTGTATGTCTTGCTCCCAAATACAGTACGGACCTTTCATGCATATTATGTGGGACTGCCCTAAGATTTATAATTTTTGGAAAATTGTAGTATGGACTCTGTCAGATATATGTGACTTTAAACTGCCCATGGACCCTGCTCTACACCTTCTGGATGATGACTCTCAAATTTGTACGAGTGAAAGGTCTACCTTGCTGGTCTGACTGCAGCCAAAAAAATTATTGTACAGGTTTGGCTACCTCGCCACAATTTATCGCTGGAACACTGGCTGCATATGTTTTTGGACATTCTTTATCTTGAACTTTCTTCTGCAAGGACAAATAGTGCCAAACCAAGAACGATGCAAACTTGGTCCAATGGAATTACCATAGTTAAAGACTTGTTACTGAAGAAAATCTAACAAAATCTGTCTGTGTAACTGTTTGTGAACTGTTGTAGGTGTTATTTGCCTCCCATTTAGAGGGGTGGGGGGAGGGTAAGTTCAATAGCTGTACTCTTGTCTGTTGTATTGATGTTTGCTTGTGAAAATCAATAAAAAATGAGTACAAAGACAAACCAGCAGAAAGTGTCTGGAAGCATCTACAAACACCATAACCCTCTGATAGTTTCTGATTCAGAAACCGACTCGTTTGGCCTTAAATATGGAACAAATATCTAAAAACTGAGTCCACAGACATCTCCAGACAGCTGGCACAGAACTGGTTCTGTTCAGCCAGCTCCTGGACCGACTCCTGCTTGTTGTTCCCTTTGTTGATTTGAAATGTTTGAAATTAATCGAAAAAATAACAAAAATCCCAGAGAGAAATTATAATGTTGTTATAAATTAAAAAGCCCAAGAGTTCACTGAGAAACCTCAGATACTCAGATTATGGTTCTGTCTGAGGAGCGTCTGCAGCAGCGGTTCTGACTCTGGATGTGTTTCTGCAGGAGGAGTTCAGTCCATGGTGCTGGAGCTTTAGAGTCTGAACACTGAGGGAGGAAAATGTCAGAATTATATATGAAGTGCTGCCTATCGATCTGCTGCTGGTGTCCTCCTCTTCTCTCTTTCATGTCTGCTGGGAGGCTGCTCTGTGAATGTCAGCAGGCTGGACAGAGAGGAAGGTTTCAGAGAGCTTTGAGAGGCTTCTGAGAGGCTTCTGAGAGGCTTCTGAGAGGCTTCTGAGAGCTCTGAGAGGTTTCTCTGGAAGGCCTCTCTGGAAGGCACGAACACGGCAAACAGCCCGTGGCGGCAGCTCGCAGATCCGATCAGAGATGTGACAAACAAGAGTTCAGGATCTGGAGAAATCACTTTTAACACGATCAGTGAAGCAGCAAACCAGATCTTTATTGATCCCTCCGCCCCAGACAGCCGGCAGGATTCAGAGACGTCCAACCAGGCGTCTCCTCCAGACAGAAAGTTGTTCTGACCTACTCAGCATCAGAATGAAACATCCACAGCAGGATAATGATCCTGAGCGTGCCTCAAAGCCAGCGTTATCCCACCTGATGAGGTGGTCCTCAGTTCCTGACCTGAACATCTTCACAATCATGAGGACAGACGGTGAGAATCTAAAAGCCTCTTAAAGCACGAATGCAGGAAAGACAAACTTTAGCTTAATGACGCTTCAAATATCCATAATACTTTTTATTATTTTCAGAATTACTGTTGATCTTTGTTTTTCTGTGGATTTAATATCATATTTATTTAACTGATCCACAGAACACAAAGACGCTTTAGTTCAAGTCATTTTAAACCGTTTGAGGATCAGCTGGAACCTGCCGATGATGGTCGTGACAAAGGCTGTAGCGATACATTAATCTCACGATACGATACACGGTATTCAGCCAACGATACGATTCGATACAATTCAATACGATACGATTCGATTCAATACAATTTGATACAATACGATTCGATTCAATACGATTCAATACGATACGATTCGATTCAATACAATTTGATACGATACGATTTGATACGATTCAATACGATTTGATACGATTCAATACGATACGATTCAATACAATTTGATACGATACGATTCGATTCAATTCGATACCATTCGATACAATTCAATACGATTCAATACGATACGATTCAATACAATTTGATACGATACGATTCGATACGATTCAATACAATTCAATACAATTTGATACGATTCGATACAATACGATACGATTCGATTCAATACAATTTGATACAATACAATTTGATTCGATTCGATACGATTCGATTCGATACACTTACGTCATTTTCTGGGGGAAAAAAAGGGACAGTGTGATTTGACATGAATCGTCGCTGATTGGACTGGTGGTCCGACCTTTGAACCGGAAGGACAACACAGCCAGACCAACAGAAACAAACGAACATGTCACAAACGTGAGAGCTGTGCACTTTATAACATTTTTATCAACTAATTTATCACTGTTTTGTATAATGTGACCCCCTGGCATTGTATTGTATTACCTTAATGTTCTGTGTTTTCACTTATTGTAACGTCTGACTTTTTAATAAAGTTTGCTTTAAAAAAAATTAAAAATTTAATTAAAAAATAAAAGATAGAAAATAATAAAATAAAAAAATCAATATGTGCAGCTGAAAAATCGATACTTTATCGGGAAACGAATTATCGATATATATCGCAGCATCGATAAAATTGCTCAGCCTTAGTCAGACATCGAAATCGTGCTGATAACACATCCAAAAATCAGGTTTCATGCATTCATTCTATATCAGCCTTCAGTCATCATCATTTTCACCTTATTTTTTTTTACTAAATATTATGAATTGGCACAATTTGGAGATGATCTATTGATTAATTCTGAACCATTTCTTTAGATCTGCCTATTCCCTTCCCACTGTACTCAGAAGAAGTCCCAAACTTTTATTAGAGCAATATAAATGAGAGTCATCAGCAAATAAAGAGAACTTTAACATCTTAGACTCATTTATGTTCAGTAGAAACAGATCAGGGCCCAGCACGGAGCCCTGTGGCCCCCCAGAGAACAATATTTAATTATATCTATGACTAAGTATTTATCCAGGGGTGTGCTGGCCCTTTAATACCCAACTCTCTCTGTTGCACTGGCAGGTCAGTTAGTAGCTGTGATGATCTTGCTATTGTGAATATTTGGGCTCCATCAGATATCCTAAAAGTGTGGAATCAAAGTCCCCCCCCGAGTGAACTCACCGAGGTTTTACGGAGGCGGTCCGTCTTTCCGAAGAAGTAGGCATCTTCGAAGGAGGAGGTGCTTCCTCGCAGTTTCTCCGACAGGTTGCGGTAGAGGCGCTTGGCGGCGCTGGGGGAGGCCGGCCCACCGGGGCACTTCCTGGTCTGGGTCAGCTGCAGGTTCTGCATCTGCTGGGTCATAACACCTGGTAGACGTCTGGAGGAAGGAGGATAAATGTAAACACATTTATAATAACATGGTAAAAGCTGCTTTGTTACATTCAGCTTCACATCAGAACGTGGAACAGAAGACTTTAACTTGTGGCGGGCGTGTGTTTAAGCTCCGCCTCCTGACCAATCAGTTCACTTCCACTCAGAAGCATCTTTGTAGAAGAGAATGCTGACAGATTATTGTTCCAATAACATGTTTTTATATTTTATTGACTTTACACACTTCTGTTTGTTCAATTTCCCTTAGGCTGAGTGCAATATTTTAGCAACACTTTTGCACTAAGTGCATTTTATTTATTTTTATATTTTTTATATTCTTTATTCCGAGTGCTGGCACATAGCACTTCCATACCGTTTTTATATTGTACAGTCTGTATAGCTTTATATCTGTATAGCTTGAATATCTAGCAATCTAGCAATGTTGACCGGAAGTCGAGGAACGACATTTCGTTGTCAAAACTCGTGATTTTTGTGCAATGACAATAAAAGAAAGTCTAAGTCCAAGTCTAAGTCTAACTAAAACCACCTTTTTCCCTTTCTGGAGCCCAGATGAGATAAATGAATCAAAGACGACTGTTTGGAGTCTTTCTCACATATCTAAATATTACACCTGCAACCAATGTTCTCTCTAAGCTGCTCGCACATTCTCAGCGCACAAGAAAATCTATGCAGCGCATAAAATAAAATTCACCATAAACGTATTAATTAATATCTAATACTAGACCTAATCTAATCTAATTAATTAGACCAATAATGTGTTTTTCTGTACCATTTTTCAATGTAACGCAGTGAGTGACAGGTGTTCAGCCAATGATACGATGCGGTTTACTTACGCTATGTAGCCAATCAGAGCATTGATAGTGCTTGCATATGTGCCCTGCCCATACGCACCGTGCAGGTTAGCTAGCTAACAACAGTGCAGGTTAGCTAGCTAACAACAGTGCGGCGGAGTTAGGAGCTAAGACACGCCCCTTATCATGGCGAAACGAACGGGCAGCGCCAGCGACACATCCACTCACCAAGCCAAAGTAAAAAAGAAATGCGGTTCTTTTAGGATGGAACGGCTGTCTGTGTGCAAATAGAAGAACAAGCGGTGAAACTGGGGGAGATTTTTTCTTTTTCGAGTGAGAAAGGTCGACTCTGCAAAACATGCAGGCTGCAAGCATGACTCTCACATATAACATATACCATACTACACATTTCATGAACAACAAGACTTTTGTCTTTTTCATTTTAAGTGGGCCAAATCGCTTATATTAAAAGTAAACTGATGAAAATTGCTGCTGTGATTTGATTCTTTTAATAAGCCATGTAACTTGCTATGATCCAAGGGTTTGAACAGGTGTGATGCTGGTGTGTGGCCACAGCGTGCACATCTGATGATGCTCACAGTGGTCCTCAGTGTGCTCAGGGAGCTGGTGTGTATGCCCAGACACATGAAAAATTAGAGGGAACATTGGCTGCAACACATTCAGCAGATGAAACACACGAAGTGACACCGACACGTCTGGCTACAGTAACCGGACTGGGTCTGGACTCCCTGAGCCAGGGGTCCAGGGCCTGTGGATGTAACACCAGTTCCTGCAGGTCTCCATTCAGTCAGATCATTTGGGGGGGGGGCTGTATTCTCCCAACAATCAACAGGACGCTGTCACTTTTCCATCTGAATATTTCTGCATCTTTTAAAACACAGTTTATGAAAGCAGAGAAAACAAGAGGAGAGAAACTAACAGATGTTAGCACAGCTGGATGTTAGCTGCAGAGCTAACAGCTGCTGTTCTGTAGTCCTGTTATCAGAACCAGGAGGAGGGATGTTTGGAGATAAATATGTTTATTAACATATCACCCAGCCTGGTTTATAATGCACATTCCTCTCATCTAAGCAGTGATTATTGTAAGTATTTATTATCCGATTACTGGATTAACCGACAGAGTACTTGATGCTGCAGCCCCACTGAAGAGCCACTGATGCTTCCTCAGAGCATCACACTCCCACTCAAAGTGCCAAACTCCCTCCAGAAACACTGACTCCATGTTTTCTCTGTGAGTCACAGCAGTCTGAGTCCCTGGTGCTGTTTAGAGCTGGTAGGCACAGATAATAACTTCACACCAAGCAGCAGGCAGCACACCTGCAGCGTTCCCAGGCTTCACCTGACCGCTGATTGGCTGTCCTGCGCTGCACTGTGCGTTACTGTCATCACATTAGAGGCTAACCGGGGCTTAATGGCTCGGGGCTGAATCTGCTTGGAAACAGAGAAATTCAAAGAAAACCGACCAGTGTCTCTGTGGCTGTTATAGAACAGAGATGCTGACGGATCCAGAGGCTTTCACGTGGAGAAAAGTATGGAAGTTTTTCTGTGCCATCAGAGTTTCAATACCATCCATCCATCCATCCACCCATCCATCCATCAGTCCATCCATCCATCCATCCATCCATCATCTTCTCCGGGGATCGGGTCGCGGGGGCAGCAGCTTGAGCAGAGAAACCCAGGCGTCCCTGTCCCCGGCCACTTCTTCCAGCTCCTCTGGGGGGACCCCGAGGCGTCTTCCCCGGGGTCTCCTCCCAGTGGGACGGGCCCGGAACACCTCACCGGGGAGGCGTCCAGGAGGCATCCTAACCAGATGCCCGAGCCACCTCATCTGACTCCTCTGGATTTGAATGAAACCTTGATTACATATATGTTGGCAGGTTTGGTTCATGCAGCAGCTCCTGTTTTCATGGATTTATTTCCTTTTCTGGCCGCAGTGGCTCCATTAGTGGAAATAATCAATAACACTTTTCTAGTTTTCTGATATCAGCAACACAAAGAAGAGAAAGACTCTTTGGTGGAGTTTCTTTCAGACGTAAAACAGACTCTTCCTCATGTTTCAGAGGCAGAATTCAGGGAATGATTCAGACCCTTAAACCTGATTAAATGCTCTGCAGCTCAGACCTGACTCAGCCTGCAGCAGCTCAGATAACAGCGCTGTTTTATCTGCACACGACACTCCGTCAGGCTGAGCGCGACCCTCACGACCTTCACCTCCACCTCCACCTTCACCTAATTCCAACCCTGAAACCCTGAGTCTTCCCCCCAAACAGCCACTTCCACCGGATCTGCCCTGAGCTCCTTCAGCCTGTGAGACAATTAAACTCCTGGAGATGATAAAGAGGAAACACACGGTGTCCTCAGCACCTGATTCCCACAGAGCTCTGCTCCACCTGCTCCACCTGCTCTGTGAGCTAAATGTCCTCAGCTCCACCTTTTTGGACACCAAAGCTTTCAGTTGGAGACAGACTTTTAGACTTTTCTGTTTTCCCAGTTTAAAGAGAGCTTTTTATTTCAGAAAGCTTCTGTAAAACAGATTTTATTGAGTTACTTTATCGGGTGAAGGACACCTTCCAGACATCAGAGGCTGCTGCTCGCTGTGCAGGGAAATAAGCTGCCTGTTAAAAAATGAAGCTTTCTGACATTCGTCTGGAAAAATACAGACAGGAAACCTTTCACCACTTTGTCCAAATCTGGATCTGAATCCAGATCTGAATCCAGATCTAAATCCAGATCTGAATCCAGATCTAAATCCAGATCTGAATCCAGATCTAAATCCAGATCTGGAAGTCTTTCTCCGGTGGCACACGGGAGCCTCTGATTGGCTGATGTGAAACTGGCGTTCAGCTGAAGCGTAGTTCGGGCCGACACACCAGACGTTCACTTTAAGACCGTCACTCAGAAAAATAAGCCCGAACACCACAACACCCATAATCCTCTGCGGTGGTTGCCATGGTGACGGAGCTTCATCCCACCTCAGCTGATGGATCGATCTGAAATTCAAACCGCTGAATGAGCGCTAGATTCTCAGCGATTGGACACTGGAGACTGATGCATCCTGGGAACTGTAGTCAACACCTCAGCTGGGGTCTCCTTTCTTACACCTTTGGTTCTTAAATCAGAGACAAAGGCTGTGTTCGAAACCGCCTACTTCTCCTACTACTCATACTAACTTTAACTTTTTTTAAGTTCCCGGATGCATACTAGATTCTCCTAAATGTTGGGTATGCATCATGAGGTTACTACTCATACTCAAACTACCCAAGATGCAACGTAACGTGATGTCGCCGATCGTCATTTCCTGTCAAAACGGCAGTTTCAAGCTAGCTACAACGAGGGTAGGTTCACTTCCTGTTTTCAAAACAAAAGCACCAATTGTATGGTAATGGCTTTCCCTATGATAAAAGGCAACAGGTATTTTATTTTGTGAAAATAACCGGAAGTGCGTTAGCTCACTGCGGCTAGCTTTAGTAGCGCCGAATTCGTGGGAACAAAATTGTAAATAGCCGGTATTTTGTCAGGTTTTCAACACGTTGGGGATCTAAACGACTACTTTCTCTCCTGAAAATGTTTCAAATGTTGCTAAAGTTTACAGAGTTTAGAGCTTAAGGGAAATCAGCTTCAGGCCGGCTGATTTCGGCTCGGGCAGGAGCGAAATGCATTGTGGGTAAACGCTGTGCATACTGTCTGATCGATGAGTATGTGGTATGTAGTATGTAGTATGTAGTATGTAGTAGGCGGTTTCGAACACAGCCAAAGACGTTTCTCACACAGTCGACCATCTTTGGTGCCATCAGTTCCACGCCCGTTGGTCACATGACGACTACGGTGTGCAAACGTTTAGGCGCCTCCAGCTTTGAAATCTTGTTTCTGGGAAAGTCGAGGCAGTGAAAGTTGACCTGATTCCCAAAAGGCCCGAAGTTAATTAATGACCGATTGAGTTTCCACAGTGGTTGAGCTCACGGTTACCGTAGTAACGCAGGTATCACAGCTGGTAAACACTGTCAGCAGCACCCAACAGGCTGTTCCTGCTTGGATTCTCAGCTGTTTCCATGTGACATCTGTCCATGTTTGTGTGGACAGGCAGGGAGGGGAAACATCTTCCTCATCTTCCTCATCTTCTTCCTCCTGCAGTGAAATCTTCTCTGTGTCACCGGCTGCAACACGAGCCCAAACTATGATGCTCCCACCCCCATGCCGGACAGCTGGGGGGGGTCCATCGGTGGAGGACGTTCACTTTAGAGCTCCTGGGGCAGATACCATCGTTTCTCTGTAAAAGTCTCTTTTTTTGGTGATGGACTGATGTAACATTCAGAGTAATTTAAGGCGGTATTTCTTCTCTATGAACAAACCGAAGCTCAAACAAGCTGGTGAGACTGCAGGAAAAGTTGGATTCTGGTTGTAATATCGTGACGTTGGGACACCCTGGTTAACATGTGTGTTTGTATACGATTAAATGTGTTTATTAATCTGTTAAAGCTACAGAATTCAGTCATTCAGACACGGGTCACGTCTGGCTGCTTGGAAGCAAACAGAAAGAACGCTGGAAAAAATCCAAGTCTTACCAAGTATATTTGTCTCATTTATAGTTAAAATATCTCATTACACTTAATATCAGACACAACTGCCTAACAAGTACTATTTCAGCCAGATATAGGGACTTGTTTGAAGACAATACATCTGGAATATCTTGTTAAATGAAAAAGTCTTGAAAACAAATTGTTTTGAGTTGGATTTCATATGAAACAAGCTTTTTTTTTCCATTTGAAGAGGTTTTTTAAGGTAATTTCAAGATCACTTATAACTCAAAAGTCCTAAATATCACATTTTATTTCAAGAAATCTTGACAAGCCGATTTTCACTAGTTCCATTGGCAGATTTTTTTGCTTATTTCAAGCAAAAACGTCTTTTATTTGTTGTTTTTCTTACTTATTTTTGGAGGGGCATTTTTTCCAGTGAAAGGAGGCCTGAACCAGAACCGTTCATGTCGGGAACGAACAACGAGCGGAACGTTTAACCACCAGACGCCACATTTTTAACGGTTTAATAAGAATAAACATCATAACACAACGTTAACAGCAAATAAATCAGCTGCTTGACCATCGTGTCCTCATCCTATTGGCTGAAAATCAATTCTCTCCATCCAGGTATGCGCTCATCCACCCAAACAGCAGCTGTGTGTGAGTGTGTGTGTTCACCTGTCCAGGCTGAGTGAGGATCGAGGGATTCCCGTGTAACACAGCGGCTTCAGCTCCCGGATCAGAGCATCCCCCGCCGCCCTCTGGTTCCACCTCTGGGCCAGTCGGTGGATCTTACTGTCCGACCTGACGCACAAACACAGAAACCATCCGTGAGCCAGAGGAAAGATGTGAGTAAGAATAAGAAGACGAGTTCCCCGAGTTCTGCCAGCTGGCATCCTCCTACACTCACTGAGCAAAGAAGAATAACACCTGGAAACCAAGAGGGATCTCATAGATTCCACAGAGAACACACGACACAGACGCAGGACTGCAGCAAACACCATAACCAGGAGAAGACGTCCAGCTCAGATCAGGCTGGATCCCAACTCAGAGATCCCAGCTCAGATCCCAGCTCAGATCCCGGCTCAGATCCCAGCTCAGATCCCGGCTCAGATCCCGGCTCAGATCCCGGCTCAAATCCCGGCTCAGATCCCAGCTCAGATCCCAGCTCAGATCCCAGCTCAGATCCCAGCTCAGATCCCAGCTCAGATCCCAGCTCAGATCCCGGCTCAGATCCCGGCTCAGATCCCAGCTCAGATCCCAGCTCAGATCCCAGCTCAGATCCCAGCTCAGATCCCGGCTCAGATCCCAGCTCAAATCCCGGCTCAGATCCCAGCTCAGATCCCAGCTCAGATCCCAGCTCAGATCCCGGCTCAGATCCCGGCTCAGATCCCAGCTCAGATCCCAGCTCAGATCCCAGCTCAGATCCCAGCTCAGATCCCAGCTCAGATCCCAGCTCAGATCCCGGCTCAGATCCCAGCTCAGATCCCGGCTCAGATCCCAGCTCAGATCCCGGCTCAGATTCCGGCTCAGGTCCCAGCTCAGATCCCGGCTCAGGTCCCAGCTCAGATCCCAGCTCAGATCCCGGCTCAGGTCCCAGCTCAGATCCCAGCTCAGATCCCGGCTTAGATCCCGGCTCAGATCCCAGCTCAGATCCCAGCTCAGATCGGGCTGGATCCCAACTCGGATCGGGCTGGATCCCAACTCAGATCGGGCTGGATCCCAACTCGGATCGGGCTGGATCCCAACTCGGATCGGGCTGGATCCCAGCTCAGATCCCAACTCGGATCGGGCTGGATTCCAACTCGGATCGGGCTGGATCCCAACTCGGATCGGGCTGGATCCCAACTCGGATCGGGCTGGATCCCAGCTCAGATCCCAGCTCGGATCGGGCTGGATCCCAACTCAGATCGTGCTGGATCCCAGTTTGGATCGGGCTGGATTCCAACTCGGATCGGGCTGGATCCCAACTCGGATCGGGCTGGATCCCAGCTCAGATCCCAACTCGGATCGGGCTGGATCCCAACTCAGATCGTGCTGGATCCCAGTTCGGATGGGCTGGATTCCAACTCAGATTGGGCTGGATCCCAGTTTGGATTGGGCTGGATCCCAGCTCAGATCGGGCTGGATCCCAACTCGGATCGGGCTGGATCCCAACTCGGATCGGGCTGGATCCCAACTCGGATCGGGCTGGATCCCAACTCGGATCGGGCTGGATCCCAACTCAGATCGTGCTGGATCCCAGTTCGGATCGGGCTGGATTCCAACTCGGATCGGGCTGGATTCCGGCTCACCTGGATCTGACAATCCTGGAGCAGAACCCAGGAAACGGGACTCAGGCTCACAGGAGACACCTGTCAGAGCTGTTCAACAACTTCTTCAGCAGCAGATCTGTCCCGGCGTCCAAGCCTCCTGCTCTGGGTTCAGCCTCTCTGGGTTCAGCCTCTCTGGGTTCAGCCTCTCTGGGTTCAGCCTCTCTGGGTTCAGCCTCCCACCTGCTGCCTCCCGCCTGCTGCTGCTTCTCCGGAGCTCCGGATCATCTCCGGAGAGGGACTGCTGCCGCTGCCGCCCCCCAGATGCGAGGCTCCGTCCTGGGCTTAAAGCCGCGCGAGCGTCTGTCTAACGCGGAGCTCGGGCTGAGCGCAGGGAACACCTGTTCACCGCCGAGCGCATCGGCACGCACACGAGTGGCAGCGCACACGCCGACACACAGAGTGGAGGCAGGGGGAGGAGACATGATGACACAGGGATGTTTGAGATGAGTGTGTGCAGCTTGTGAGGAATCACTGAGCTCACACACACACACACGCGCACACTCGGCATGTAGATGTGATGGAGGAGGGGCGGCGGCGAACAAAAGGGGCCGACGGTGTGAGGAGGTGAGGCTGGAGCTCGGCAGGAAGCCGAGGCGCTGCAGCAAAAACCAGCGGATCAGAACGGATTCTTATCTGATCTGAACAATCAGTTTGGTTTGACCAACAGGAGTCCAGAAATAAATAAATTACACTCGTGTATGGTCAGAAAAGCACAAAAAGTGATGAAAATGGATCCTTTAAGTCACCAAACTGAGAAACTGTTGGCTGAATCACATGTAGTCCACTCTGTCACCTCATTTTCACGTGTTTCATGCATATTTTATTTAATCTGATCCATTTAATGCTGTTTTACTGTGTTTTTATGCAGCATCTGCACCTGGCTGCCACCACAACCTAATTCATTCATGAACAGTCATCTGTCTTTCTTTAAAAAATGACTCAGCAGATCAAAATATCAGAAGCAACAGGATCCAATAAAATTTAATTATTTGAAGATCATTTCTCATTTTTACGACTGAGAAAAGGTTTTTTATTTATTTTTCTAACCAGAGGAAATCATCTTTTCCCCTAAAGTGGACAAAAAGATAAAAAAATTTCAAAGTAATTTGCAAAGAAAATAATTTTATTTAGTTTATGCATTTAGGGTAAGGGTTAGTGGTAAAGTAGAGAAAAAAAGATGGAATCTTGTTTATATTTTCCTTTCACAGCAGTTTAAAATAAATTAAAGACATTCGGCTGCAGAAAAGCTGATCCAGCTAATTCCAGTCGACCCGAGACTCGGCTCATGAAAAATTCTAAAAGTCATTATCTCAACAGAACAGTGCTAGTTAAATTGCTAGTTATGGTGCTAGTTACGGTGCTCATTATAGTGCTAGTTGCAGCGCTAGTTATGGTGCTAGTTACAGGGCTAGTTATGGTGCTAGTTACGGTGGTAGTTGCAGTGCTAGTTATGGTGCTAGTTACAGTGCTCATCATAGTGCTAGTTGCAGTGCTAGTTACGGTACTCATTATAGTGCTAGTTGCAGTGCTAGTTATGGTGCTAGTTACGGTGCTCATTATAGTGCTAGTTATGGTGCTAGCTACGGTGGTAGTTACAGTGCTAGTTGCAGTGCTAGTTATGGTGCTAGTTACAGGTCTAGTTATGGTGCTAGTTACGGTGGTAGTTGCAGTGCTAGTTATGGTGCTAGTTACAGTGGTAGTTACAGTGGTAGTTATGGTGCTACTTACGGTGCTCATCATAGTGCTAGTTGCAGTGCTAGTTATGGTGCTAGTTACAGGGCTAGTTATGGTGCTAGTTACAGGGCTAGTTATGGTGCTACTTACGGTGCTCATTATAGTGCTAGTTACAGGGCTAGTTATGGTTCTAGTTACGGTGGTAGTTACAGTGCTAGTTATGGTGCTAGTTAAAGGGCTAGTTATGGTGCTCATTACAGTGCTAGTTACAGGGCTAGTTATGGTGCTAGTTACAGTGCTAGTTACGGTGCTCATTATAGTGCTAGTTACAGTGTTAATTATGGTGCTAGTTATGGTGCTAGTTACAGTGCTAGTTACGGTGCTCATTATAGTGCTAGTTACAGTGTTAATTATGGTGCTAGTTATGGTGCTAGTTACAGTTCTAGTTACGGTGCTTGTTATGGTGCTAATTACAGTGATAGTTATGGTGCTAGTTACAGTGCTCATTATAGTGCTTGTTACATAGTTATTGTGCTAGTTACGATGTTCATTATAGTGCTAGTTACAGGGCTAGTTATGGTGCTAGTTACGGTGGTAGTTACAGTGCTTATTATAGTGCTAGTTACAGTGCTAGTTATAGTGCTCGTTACAGTGTTAATTATGGTGCTAGTTACAGGGCTAGCTATGGTGCTAGTTACGGTGGTAGTTACAGTTCTTGTTACGGTGCTAGTTACAGTGCTAGTTACGGTGCTCATTATAGTGCTTGTTACAGAGTTATGGTGCTAGTTACGATGCTCATTATAGTGCTTGTTACAGAGTTATGGTGCTAGTTACGATGCTCATTATAGTGCTTGTTACATAGTTATTGTGCTAGTTACGATGTTCATTATAGTGCTAGTTACAGTGCTAGTTACAGTGCTCATTATAGTGCTAGTTACAGGGCTAGTTATGGTGCTAGTTACGGTGGTAGTTACAGTTCTTGTTACGGTGCTAGTTACAGTGCTAGTTACGGTGCTCATTATAGTGCTTGTTACAGAGTTATGGTGCTAGTTACGATGCTCATTATAGTGCTTGTTACATAGTTATTGTGCTAGTTACGATGTTCATTATAGTGCTAGTTACAGGGCTAGTTATGGTGCTAGTTATGGTGGTAGTTACAGTGCTTATTATAGTGCTAGTTACAGTGCTAGTTACAGTGCTCATTATAGTGCTAGTTACAGGGCTAGTTATGGTGCTAGTTATGGTGGTAGTTACAGTGCTTATTATAGTGCTAGTTACAGTGCTAGTTACAGTGCTCATTATAGTGCTAGTTACAGGGCTAGTTATGGTGCTAGTTACGGTGGTAGTTACAGTGCTTATTATGGTGCTAGTTACAGTGCTAGTTACGGTGCTCATTATAGTGCTTGTTACAGAGTTATGGTGCTAGTTATGATGTTCATTATAGTGCTAGTTACGGTGCTAGTGCAGCTAATGCAGGTAAACACAGCTAAGGCAGGTAAACACAGCTAATGCAGGTAAACACAGCTAACGCAGGTAAACACAGCTAACGCAGGTAAACACAGCTAACGCAGGTAAACACAGCTAACGTTGGTAAACACAGCTAACTCAGGTAAACACAGCTAACGCAGGTAAACACAGCTAACGCAGGTAAACACAGCTAACGCAGGTAAACACAGCTAACGTAGGTAAACACAGCTAACGCAGGTAAACACAGCTAACGCAGGTAAACACAGCTAACGCAGGTAAACACAGCTAACGCAGGTAAACACAGCTAACGCAGGTAAAAACAGGTATCGCAGGTAAACAAGACGTAACTCTGCACAGCAGCATGACGGCGTCTGTACAGACGGACAGAAATGAACCCTTCACCAACGTCCTGTTGAAGCCATGAGAAGACAAAGGGACGATATCTCGTGTCATCACGCAAAAAAACAAGCAGTTTTATTTCTACGACATTAAAATGAATAATTGCAGGAAAGGTGGCTCTCAGCTGCCATGTGGAATGTGCTGCTTGTTAACTTATTCCCAGTCCAAACAGGATCCATGGAGAAAAGGTTTGATTCAGTGAAAATATTCAGCTCTATTCAGCTTACACTGAATGTTTGCTGTTTAAGTTGATCAATGACTCCATCGGTTTGCAGTTTATCCAGTGAAAGTAGGAGCATGCTCTGGTCAGCACGTCCCTTCAAATGAAACACCTCCTGCTCTTTGTGTCGGGAACCTGACGGCGTTTTCCCTCCGGTCCTCAAACAGCAGCAGCCTTTTGTGATCTGAATCGTTACGGGAGGCAAACGGCTTGCGAGAACCCCAACTGAGACAAATGTTGTAGCGCTAAAACAAACACGGAGGCTGACGGCAGCGCTGATCCAGCTGAAAGGCTGCTGGACGCCACAGAAAAATGTGTTTATTTACTGATCCGCCTCCCTCAGAAATGCTCAGGTGACACCATCAGTGGAGATTTGAGACCGTGTGAAAAACTAAGTGAACCCTTCCAGCTTTCAATCTGGGAAGGGTTATAAGGTCGTTTCCAAACTATCTGGAGTCCATCGTTCTACAGAGAGAAAGATTGTTCACAAATGGAAAACAATCAGGACAGCTGTCAATCTGCCCAGGAGAGGACGTCCCAGCAAGGTCACCCCAAGGTCAGAAACCCAAGAGCTACATCTCAGACTCTGCAGGCCTCAGTTAGCATGTTAAAGGTTAAAGGTCACCCCAAGGTCAGAAACCCAAGAGCTACATCTCAGACTCTGCAGGCCTCAGTCAGCATGTTAAAGGTTAAAGGTCACCCCAAGGTCAGAAACCCAAGAGCTACATCTCAGACTCTGCAGGCCTCAGTCAGCATGTTAAAGGTTAAAGGTTACCCCAAGGTCAGAAACCCAAGAGCTACATCTCAGACTCTGCAGGCCTCAGTTAGCATGTTAAAGGTTAAAGGTCACCCCAAGGTCAGAAACCCAAGAGCTACATCTCAGACTCTGCAGGCCTCAGTTAGCATGTTAAAGGTTAAAGTTAGAAAAAGACTGAACAAATATGGCGTTCTGTCTTATTTAATGATGACTCTTATCTTGGACTAACAGAGTCTCTTTATATTCATGTTTTCCTGTGTTCAAACGTTTTAAAGCCCAGCTTCAGTGCTTTACTTCATCCTCCTTGGATCCATCAGCTGGTTCGGTGAAGTGATGCAGGGATGAGAGGCAGCAGAGCAGTGGGATCCTTTCTGTAGTTCAGACAAAGAGCAGGAGGACGACGCAAACCTGTTGGTCTGTTCGAACCCTTTTGTTGTGCTTATCTGTCACAGCAGCTGCTTCTTCACACAGGAAGTTGTACATGTGAGGTCGGTGTGTGTTGGTCCACATTTAGCTCTGCCCACGGTGTCGCCGTAATGATGATTGGTTAAATAGCAGAGAGTGAAATGTGTGAGCAGCAGGAAACCACAGCAGCAGATTAATGTCTAATCTGTCCGTCACTCAGGAGAAAACACACGCTTGGACTCGCGTAAACCAGCTCAAGCTTCTGCAAACAGTGTGGACACAGCTCCTGCTTTGGTTATTCAGGTAAAACTGCCCCCCGGGGCAGATCCAGAACTCACTGGAGGGGTTACACACCCCATCGGGCCAGGGAACACCTCAGGATGTCTATGGTCAGCGGTCTGCTTCTGTGACTGGTGGCGATGGTGTCATGATCTGCACCTGTGGATCATCTGGTTTCCCTGGTTTTTAAGCTCCAGTCTCTCCACCTCTCGTCACCAGATCGTTGCACACCATCATGTAGTAACGTTGGCCTTTGAAGGTGCTCATTTTGCTTCAGTTCTTTTGTGACTTTTAAGTTTTGCTTTTCTTTTTTCAATAGAAAAGGTCAGGAGTTTGTGCTCTCAAGCTGCCACCTCCTGAAGATGCCAGGCCAGTCTCAGCTGCCACCTCCTGAAGATGCCACGCCAGCCTTAGCTGCCACCTCCTGAAGATGCCACGCCAGTCTCAGCTACCACCTCCTGAAGATGCCACGCCAGTCTCAGCTACCACCTCCTGAAGATGCCACGCCAGTCTTAGCTGCCACCTCCTGAAGATGCCACGCCAGTTTTAGCTGCCACCTCCTGAAGATGCCACGCCAGCCTTAGCTGCCACCTCCTGAAGATGCCACGCCAGTTTTAGCTGCCACCTCCTGAAGATGCCACGCCAGTCTCAGCTGCCACCTCCTGAAGATGCCTCGCCAGTCTTAGCTGCCACCTCCTGAAGATGCCACGCCAGTTTTAGCTGCCACCTCCTGAAGATGCCTCGCCAGTTTTAGCTGCCATCTCCTGAAGATGCCACGCCAGCCTTAGCTGCCACCTCCTGAAGATGCCACGCCAGCCTTAGCTGCCACCTCCTGAAGATGCCACGCCAGTCTTAGCTTCCCCCTCCTGAAGATGCCACGCCAGCCTTAGCTGCCACGCCAGTCTTAGCTTCCCCCTCCTGAAGATGCCACGCCAGTCTTAGCTTCCCCCTCCTGAAGATGCCACGCCAGTCTCAGCTACCACCTCCTGAAGATGCCACGCCAGTCTTAGCTGCCACCTCCTGAAGATGCCACGCCAGTTTTAGCTGCCACCTCCTGAAGATGCCACGCCAGCCTTAGCTGCCACCTCCTGAAGATGCCACGCCAGTTTTAGCTGCCACCTCCTGAAGATGCCACGCCAGTTTTAGCTGCCACCTCCTGAAGATGCCACGCCAGTCTTAGCTGCCACCTCCTGAAGATGCCACGCCAGTTTTAGCTGCCACCTCCTGAAGATGCCACGCCAGTTTTAGCTGCCACCTCCTGAAGATGCCACGCCAGTTTTAGCTGCCACCTCCTGAAGATGCCTCGCCAGTTTTAGCTGCCACCTCCTGAAGATGCCACGCCAG
The DNA here is from genome assembly GCF_027942865.1 of Odontesthes bonariensis. Taxonomy (NCBI): domain Eukaryota; kingdom Metazoa; phylum Chordata; class Actinopteri; order Atheriniformes; family Atherinopsidae; genus Odontesthes; species Odontesthes bonariensis. The sequence continues at coordinate 3,994,864 of NC_134528.1, read as the reverse complement.
CCTTAGCTGCCCCCTCCTGAAGATGCCACGCCAGTTTTAGCTGCCACCTCCTGAAGATGCCACGCCAGTCTCAGCTGCCACCTCCTGAAGATGCCTCGCCAGTCTTAGCTGCCACCTCCTGAAGATGCCACGCCAGTTTTAGCTGCCACCTCCTGAAGATGCCACGCCAGTTTTAGCTGCCACCTCCTGAAGATGCCTCGCCAGTTTTAGCTGCCATCTCCTGAAGATGCCACGCCAGCCTTAGCTGCCACCTCCTGAAGATGCCACGCCAGCCTTAGCTGCCACCTCCTGAAGATGCCACGCCAGTCTTAGCTTCCCCCTCCTGAAGATGCCACGCCAGCCTTAGCTGCCACGCCAGTCTTAGCTTCCCCCTCCTGAAGATGCCACGCCAGTCTTAGCTTCCCCCTCCTGAAGATGCCACGCCAGTCTTAGCTGCCACCTCCTGAAGATGCCACGCCAGCCTTAGCTGCCACCTCCTGAAGATGCCACGCCAGTCTTAGCTGCCCCCTCCTGAAGATGCCACGCCAGTCTTAGCTGCCACCTCCTGAAGATGCCACACAAGTCTTAGCTGCCACCTCCTGAAGATGCCACGCAAGTCTTAGCTGCCACCTCCTGAAGATGCCACGCCAGCCTTAGCTGCCACCTCCTGAAGATGCCACACAAGTCTTAGCTGCCCCCTCCTGAAGATGCCACGCCAGCCTTAGCTGCCACCTCCTGAAGATGCCACACAAGCCTTAGCTGCCACCTCCTGAAGATGCCACGCAAGTCTTAGCTGCCACCTCCTGAAGATGCCACGCCAGTCTCAGCTGCCACCTCCTGAAGATGCCACGCCAGTCTTAGCTGCCACCTCCTGAAGATGCCACGCAAGTCTTAGCTGCCACCTCCTGAAGATGCCACGCCAGTCTCAGCTGCCACCTCCTGAAGATGCCACGCCAGTCTTAGCTGCCCCCTCCTGAAGATGCCACGCAAGTCTTAGCTGCCACCTCCTGAAGATGCCACGCCAGTCTCAGCTGCCACCTCCTGAAGATGCCACGCCAGTCTTAGCTGCCCCCTCCTGAAGATGCCACGCCAGCCTTTGCTGCCACGCCAGTCTTAGCTGCCCCCTCCTGAAGATGCCACGCCAGTCTCAGCTGCCCCCTCCTGAAGATGCCACGCAAGTCTTAGCTGCCCCCTCCTGAAGATGCCACGCAAGTCTTAGCTGCCACCTCCTGAAGATGCCACGCCAGTCTCAGCTGCCACCTCCTGAAGATGCCACGCCAGTCTTAGCTGCCCCCTCCTGAAGATGCCACGCCAGTCTCAGCTGCCCCCTCCTGAAGATGCCACGCCAGTCTGTTGGCTGTATCTTCTACCATCAGCTCATGATCTGTTCTCTCTTTTACAAATCGCACAAAAGTGAAATATCTAGTTTTCCTTTCATTCCACCAACTGGATTTTTTTGCTCCCACAGAGCTCCCGTCTCAGGATTTGTTGAAATTTTCGGTCGAAGCCTTCAGTTCTCCACCTTCTCCACCTGCTCGTCGCTCCTCTTTAGCGCCGGTGGAAAACTACCGACCTCTCCGACCCTGCTGAGCACTAAAGGAGCAGTTCACACAAACCAAATCCGGTTCGAGCTATTCCAACACGTGAGTGGCGTCCATGTCAGGATCTCTGGGACAGAATTTCTGTAAATGCTTCTAAAACACTCGTGATGCTCAAACTGAAAGCACCCTGATGGGACCTTTCCCTCTGCAGGTTTATTCTCTGCCAGGTTTGTGTCTGTTAAACGGTGTCACATGTCTGGATCAACGCTCTGAGGAGATTTCCTGCAGGTTTCTGGATAAAGACTCGGCTCATGTTTCAGTCAAACTCTCAGATTTCAGGAGCTGAAACTGAGTCAGAAAGGAAGAGACGGACAGCTTCTGGTGATGGATGATGCAACATGGCGTCTCCCTGGTGCGTTGCACCATGAGGATCTAAACCAGGACTTTTCAGCGGAGATTTTGAGTTGGATCTATGTGTGACATTTGTGCTGGATAAGAAAAACATCAGCCTGAGGGCTGGAACTGTTGAGTCTGGAAGGTTCCTGGCTGAGCAGCGGCCGCCCGGAGAGGAAAACAGCCAACAAACAGTCACTGCAAACATCTGAAGCCACGAATGCTGCGGCATCCTGCCAACCTCTGCTGAGGCGGCTGCTGATTGGCTCAGAGCTGCCTCAGGACCGCACTGTTTCCATGGCTCCCATAGAAAGCAACAGGTGAAGAAGAGGAGGAGGAGCTGAGGGACGGAGAGAGGAAGCAGCTCTGGTGTGTCCTCATCTAAATATTTACAGATGTTTTAATCTCTTCCTGCAGCACCAAACAGAAGAGGCATTTTCATCTGAAATGCGCTGTATAAATAAGGATGCCTTGCCAAACTACCTTTTTACTGGAGCTGTGTGTAAAGAACAGGTGAAAGTTTTCAGCAGAGCTGAATGAAGGCTGTGAAACGGGTCCCGCCACAGGCAACACATCTCAGCGGGAGGCCAAGGAAACCGGCCCCATAAAAAGCTGCTCTTCCTCCCAGAACTGTTTAAATGTGGAGGAAGGTCGTTTCAACTCTGTGACAGTGTGAAGGCAAACACCTTGGGAAAATAACTGCTTTTAAAAGAGCCGGCTAACCTATAATTATGTATAATTACATGGAAATGTGTGTTTTATATCAGTGGGGTCACATGACCCTGAAAGGATCGGATTATTGGCTTAATTACAATCAGACTGAGTTATTAAGTGCATGTAGACACCTTAATCTGACTAAGAACTGGATCGGATCGGATTCAGACCCCGAGATAACTGGGCTGAAAGTCACTCTAAACCTGCTTGTAGACGCTGAAGCTCGTGGTGAATCAGACTTTGCGTTCTGCGCATGCTCCAGATGTTTTCCCGGGGTCGTGACCCGGAAGTCAAAGGAGACGATATTCCTGTTGTTGTCGCCGTCAGAAAGAAACAAACAACGCGATGGAGAATGCTCCGTTGGGCATCGAGTTTGTGCAACAAGCAGCTCATCACAGAGCAAATGTAGAGGGACGTAGCTTCATCTGGCTCTGCGTTCTCCATCTTTCTCCAATGCCTGAGTTTGCTGTTGTTGTTGGTGGTGAAGAGGTCAACAGGAAGTGGCTCTATTAGCAACAGCTGGAATGGGTACAGCGCCACCTATCATACCGGGGTATGACACGCTTTGTGCCTCTGATCCCATTCATTCACCGCCATACATCCAAGGAGAATTACCCTTAATAACTCATTACTAATGTATCTGTAGGAGTCTTTCTTTCTTTCCTTCTTTCTTTTTTTATTCTTTGCAAAAGGTGCTCAAAAACTCAGGAAATTTTGCGAGCACCACCTGCCAGTTGCCGACATGAAAGAATCTAAAACTTTATATTTTTGGGAGTCGCTCATTGACTCTGTAGCGCCCCCTACGATGCTTAAAAATGGTCCCGCAATGGGGTTAGTTTCGCGTGGGACGACGAAATTCGGTACACTCATTCATCATGCCCAGACGCACAAAAAAGTCTCATGCCGCCGTGGTCCCACGTCCACAGGAAGGCGGCCATTTTGGATGGAAGGTGCGTTTTGGTGCTATTTTTGCCTGATTCCACGCCTGCATATGATCGAACTCCTACAGATTTAATGGTACAGGCTTCAAACTTGGCCAGGTTACTCTTAAGACATGGGGGGGGAAATCATGGGGAAACTTTTCCAAACTCTGAACGGTGTGGGTGTGGCCAGGCGGTGAAAATCGTGTGATGGCGTTTGTGATTTGAAAGCCTTATCATCATCGTAAGGTCATGAAACTTGGCACACACGTCCACCCTGACGACCTTGTACGTATGTAAAGGGTATCGTGTGTGGACGGAGCAAAATGGCTCAGTGGTGCCCCCTAGATATGTTCAAAAACCCCTCCGCATTGGGGTTATTATGTGCTCGTACGTAGAGGGTATCGTGCGTGTGGGCAGAGCTGCGCGCATCTCGCTCCTGCATACAGCTGCTTTCAGCTTTAATTCTTATTGTAATTTAGCCCTTAATCTGCTCCTTTCAGCCAATAATCAGATCCTTTCAGCCAATAATCAGATCCTTTCAGCCAATAATCAGATCCTTTCAGCCAATAATCAGATCCTTTCAGTGCCATGTGACCCCACTGTGTGACATAAGAGCAGAAAAACAGAAGAAAAATGCTTTTTACCCTCATGAATAACACGGCGGAGACTCTTTTGTTCACTTAGGATTGAATGACCCTGACAGCTCGGCCCTTTGTGATGATGTCATAGATAATGTAAAACCGCACCCGGGCCCAGGTTCTTCTCCAGTTCCCGGTTAAAGGAAGGAGATGCAGTGAGTCTGGGTTACAGCTCCTCAACCTTTTCCCTTTGACCTCATCTCAAATCATAGCAGGGCATCTCCATGGCGATAGATCAGCTTCCATCTCAGGCTGCTGCTGATTCCACGTCGGACCACGCCGTTATAGCCCCTCCTGTGCAGGTTGGAGCCAAACCTTGGTGGTTCCAGGGGCCTGGCAGGGCCAGACCTCCGGCTGCTGGCTGAGGTGCCTCCTCCCCAGGCCTCTGGGAACCTTATTTCTCCATCATCAGGGTTTCTGAAGCTCAGGGGAAGGAGTTTAAGCATCATGGGTCTCGTTCAGAGGCCATTTGAGGAGGTCTGAGCACCTGAACACAAGGTACGCCTCGCCCTGTTGCATGCTGGGACAGGAGCAGCACCTGTCAGGTCTGCTTCAGGCCCAGACTCCATCTGAAGGAAAAGGGACTCTGAGGACAGAGATGGAGGTGGTCTCAGGCCTCAGCTTCCCAGGAGGACGACCCTCAGCTCATACAGTTCAGAAGTGAAGAAGCCTTTCAGCTGAGAGCTGAAGAAGAAGAAGTCCAGCTGCCCTGTGACTCCAGCCGGCCGTTAGCCACAGAGCTAACAGCTGCTGTTCTGTATCCTGCTATCAGCATCAGGAGGAGGAGGAATGTTCCCAGTTCCACACATATCACTCAGCCTGGCTGTGGCTGAATGTAAAAGCTGCTTCATAAAGTCCTTTTTCTCCTTTAAACAGTATTTCCTGTCTGCTTATTAAGGTGAATAACTGCCAACCTAAGAACTGATTTGCTGCAGGCCTCATCTGAGCACATTCTTCTTCCTTTGGAAGTTAAGATGCAGCTTTACAGGACTCCTCCTCAGCTTTAAAGGACTCCTCTTCAGCTTTAAAGGACTCCTCCTGGGTGCAGCTCAGCTCCTGGTGCAGCTCAGCTCCTGTGATGGTGTTCAGGTTGCAGGTGGTTGCTGCTGACAGTGACTCAGCGTGGCGCTCTGCACATCAGCACATCAGCTTCTCCTGTGGGCTGTGTGAGGCGGCAGCGTTGTCACGACTCGGCAGTTTAGACGAGCAGACGGACTTTAACAGAGCGCACGGGTGCTCTGAGGCAACTTCTGTGAGTGGGAGTTTCCCCACAGCCAGGAAATGACTCGCATCAGTCACAGAGAGGCTGCAGACGATAAGAACAATACAACCAAAAAAACACACACAACACCACATGCACGTATGTAAACTCACTGAAGGTGAGATTGATCGTTTAAATCTTGAATTCTAACAAGAAATGTTTGCCATTTTTGTAACGTGGAAGGCATGGCTTTGCAGATCCATTCAGCTCTGATTCTGTCCCATAATAAGGTGGAAATCAGATCTTTGATATAGTGAGTTTTACTGGATCTGGAAGCTTGGTGGGTGTCAGAACCTTCAGCTCAGCAGGTTTCACACAGAAGCTGTTCCCTGAGTTCTGGTCCAAAGGGATGATCTTCAGTTCAGGTCACCAACGTTCCCAGATCAAAGGATGGAAACGTGTCGCTGGATCAACAGTAAATTTTGGTTAAATCTGGGGTTTAAAATACAGACATTTCATTCAGCATCAGACTCTTTGGGTCAGGTTCTGATGTCATTTAAACGCTGTTTGAGTCTGATCGAGACACCTGATCACACGACTCACGAATTGTGCTCTATAAATAAAATTTATAATAAAATAAAAATCTATATAATAAAATAAAAAGAAAGTATTTTATCTGCACTCTTCACTTTTAAATTAATTAATTAATGATTATTTTTAATGTTTTTTTATTTATTTATTTTATTTTTAATGATTTTATTGCCTTCTTGTGATTTTATATAGCTGTAAAGCACTTTGAATTACCTTGTGTACTAATTGTGTTCTATAAATAAAATTTATAATAAAATAAAAATTTATATAATAAAATAAAAATAAAGTATTTTATCTGCACTCTTCACTTTTGAATTAATTAATTAACAATTATTTTTAATGTTTTTTTTTAATTTTTTAATTATTTTTTAAATTATAATTATTTTTAATGATTTTATGTAGCTGTAAAGCACTTTGAATTACCTTGTGTATGAATTGTGCTCTATAAATAAAATTTATATAATAAAATAAAAATAAAGTATTTTATCTGCACTCTTCACTTTTAAATTAATTAATTAATTAATGATTATTTTTAATGGGTTTTTTATTTTTATTTTTAATTATTTATTTTTATTCATTTATCTTTTTTTTTCAATGATTTTATTGCCTTCTTGTGATTTTATGTAGCTGTAAAGCACTTTGAATTACCTTGTGTACGAATTGTGCTCTATAAATAAAATTTATAATAAAATAAAAATGTATATAATAAAATAAAAATAAAGGATTTTATCTGCACTCTTCACTTTTAAATTAATTAATGGTTATTTTTAATGGTTTTTTAATTTTTATTTATTTATTTATTTATTTATTTTTTAATTATTTTATTTTTTAATTATTTTATTTTTTTAATTATTTTATTGCCTTCTTGTGATTTTATGCAGCTGTAAAGCCTTGCCTTCATGGGAAAGTAAAGCCTTGCTGCAGCTGGCTGGCAGCAGCTCTGCTTTAGAGGCTGAGAGCTGCACACAGAGTGGGAGCCATGCTGAGACAAAGACACAAAGATCCTCTAATGAGCCTCTGACTCAAACTCTCAGTCACGACTGATGCCGCTCAGGACTCGTTGTGTGAACAACCCGATTTTGAGCTTCTGTCTCACTCAGGGCCGCTTGTGTAAGCTTCTTTCATGTCCTCAAACACTGAACAAACCCGACCGAGGTCATCCAACAGTTAAAGATAGAAGTTATGTGCTGATGGAAAACGCTCTCAGATTAGAACATCGTGACTCAGACGAGCTCCACGGACAGAAAACACATTCATCTTTCCACGAATTGAAGTCATTTCATTACCCCAAAATTCAAACTCTGACTGAAAAGTATCAGAAAGGAGAAACATTTCTTCATTTGAACTGGAATCAGACTCATTTCCATCAGTTTCACTCAATAAACCCTCTGTGGCTTTAAAGATTAACCCTGATCCAGAGTCCAGAACCAGAGTCCAGATCCAGAGGAATGTGTATTTTCTTGGGCTGGGCGAGTTAACTCGTTATTTATTTATCACACATTAACGCAGGTTTTTTATTATTATGTTTATTTTTGGGGTGTTTTATGCCTTTAATGGAAAGTTCAGAGAGACAGGAAGCAGGGGGCAGAGAGAGGGGGAACAACACGCAGCACAGGGCCGCCCGTATTTTCTAAAAGTCTGTTGCTCACAGGCTTTTATTTTGTAAAGCTGTTTGCAGCTGTTACCATGGAAACATCTGCAGATATTCACTTTAAAGCTGCTCAGAACTGAACTAACTCTGGTTCTGCCTCAGATTCTGGGTTTATGTTCATGTTGGAACATGTTTCAGTGAATCTCTGCAGCCGTTACCATGGAAACATCTGCAGATATTCACTTTAAAGCTGCTCAGAACTGAACTAACTCTGGTTCTGACTCAGATTCTGGGTTTATGTTCATGTTGGAACATGTTTCAGTGAATCTCTGCTGCTGTTACCATGGAAACATCTGCAGATATTCACTTTAAAGCTGCTCAGAACTGAACTAACTCTGGTTCTGACTCAGATTCTGGGTTTATGTTCATGTTGGAACATGTTTCAGTGAATCTCTGCAGCTGTTACCATGGAAACATCTGCAGATATTCACTTTAAAGCTGCTCAGAGCTGAACTAACTCTGGTTCTGCCTCAGATTCTGGGTTTATGTTCATGTTGGAACATGTTTCAGTGAATCTCTGCAGCTGCTTCCTGTTTTTATGGATATATTTAAAGAAATGAGGCTGATCGGGTCTATAAGGACCAGCAGCATAGCATGAGTGAAGCTCAGAAACACCACAGCGAACTGGGAGCTGAGTTTTTAAACTGGTGTATCAGCTGATTACTTGAGTTTTAAAAGTTCTGTGCTTCTGTGTGCAGACAAACAGCTGGATGGAAACATGGCCGCGGAGTTATGAGCTGAGGCAGATGATGCTTAATGAAGATCTGCCCCACAGAGAGGCTTTAATGAGTGGGGGGGTGAGATAAAGCGAGTGTAATCTGCTGCTCTCACCTGATCATTCTCAGCTCAGGGCTTCACATCCAAACTGAGGACACCGTGTTCACACCGAGCGTCTTTTGTCCTCACCGGAGACAGATTTGCACTTTCTCCTCCGTTCATCAGCTGCACTCAACCTGCCTTTCTTTCCTCCTCTCCATTGCCATGGCAACTAGCAGCCAGAGGCCATTACTCTTAATAGCTACCGTGGGCCCCTAAATGTCTGTCGTGTGTGTGCTGTATGTGGCAGCATTTTCTTTAAGCTGCTCACTCTCACAGCTCAACAAAGCCCACGAGGCGCCGCTCACTCGCTGGAAACCACATCTGCGGAATTACTGAGCGGCCTCGCAGACGTGGGAGTAGCAGAATGTTCTGCTTCCCCAGTCTGTCGCCTCCTGACTCAGCCCGCAGACACAAGTTCACCAACGTGAGACGCTGGCAGAGGGAGCCGCGTGCGCTGGTTTGAGTCCCGTCACAATAATCACTATGATTATCATCAATAAAGCTGCCGGTTCACAGGAAAACTGCTCAGATTCAGAGGCTCAGGGAGCCGAAACACTCACTGAACCCCGAGTAAAATACAGCATCTTACGGCAGATGCACCGTCACATCAATGAGCACTAATGACTGACGCCAACGGCCCAAACACACAGTAAACTCTTTCAGAAATGGCGGTGTTGTTGTTCTGAGAGGAAGGAGCCAAACCGGAAAAGTGATTCTGGAAATGATGTCGTTAGGCGACCAATCACAACCCTTGCGGTCTCCGCGAGTCTCCGTCTCCTCGACGGAAAGATAGGAATGTTGGCCGACGCACGCAAGCGACGGAGAGCGTCTCCGTTGACGACCATAAATCAGCCTTTATCCCTGAAATCTCCTCACCTGAGGCCTCGAGAACATTCTCTACCAGAGCCTCTGAAATGATACAACTCCTGAAAATAACACTAACCTGGAACTTCTCCAGCGGCCTCACAACAAAACCCTAACCCTACACTAACCCTAACCCAACATTCACCCTTACCCTTATCTAACACTAACCCTACACTAACCCCAACACTAACCCTAACCCTACACTAACCCTAACCCTTATCTAACACTAACCCTACACTAACCCTAACACTAACCCTAACCCTACACTAACCCTAACCCTACACTAACCCTACCCCAACCGTAACACTAACCCTACACTAACCCTACACTAACCCTAACCCAACATTAACCCTAACCCTTATCTAACACTAACCCTACACTAACCCTAACACTAACCCTAACCCTACACTAACCCTACCCCAACCGTAACACTAACCCTACACTAACACTAACCCTACACTAACACTAACCCTACACTAACCCTAACACTAACCCTACCCCAACCGTAACACTAACCCAACCCCAACACTAACCCTAACCTAACCGTAACACTAACCCTACACTAACCCAACCCAACATTAAGCCTAACCCTTATCTAACACTAACCCTACACTAACCCCAACACTAACCCTAACACTAACCCTAACCCTAACCTAACACTAACCCTAACACTAACCCTAACCCTACACTAACCCTACCCCAACCGTAACACTAACCCTACACTAACCCTACCCCAACCGTAACACTAACCCTACACTAACCCTAACCCAACATTAAGCCTAACCCTTATCTAACACTAACCCTACACTAACCCCAACACTAACCCTAACACTAACCCTAACCCTACACTAACCCTACCCCAACCGTAACACTAACCCTACACTAACCCAACCCCAACACTAACCCTAACCTAACCGTAACACTAACCCTACACTAACCCAACCCCAACACTAACCCTAACCTAACCCTAACCCTAACCCCAACACTAACCCTAACCTAACCCCAACACTAACCCTAACCCTACACTAACCCAACCCCAACACTAACCCCAACACTAACCCTAACCTAACCCCAACACTAACCCTAACCCTACACTAACCCTAACCCAAACCCTACACTAACCCTACACTAACCCTAACACTAACCCTACCCCAACACTAACCCTAACCCTAACCCAACCGTAACACTAACTCTACACTAACCCTAACCTAACCCTAACCCAACACTAACCCTAACCCTATCCTAACCCCAACACTAACCCTAACCCTACACTAACTGAACACTAACCCTACACTAACCCAACACTAACCCTAACCCTACACTAACCCAACACTAACCCTACACTAACCGAACACTAACCCTACACTAACCCTAACCCTACACTAACCGAACACTAACCCTACACTAACCCAACACTAACCCTAACCCTACACTAACCCAACACTAACCCTAACCCTACACTAACCCAACACTAACCCTACACTAACCCAACACTAACCCAACCCCAACACTTACCCTAACCCTACACAAACCCTAAACTAACCCAACACTAACCCTAACCCTACACTAACCCAACACTAACCCAACACTAACCCAACCCCAACACTTACCCTAACCCTACACAAACCCTAAACTAACCCAACACTAACCCTAACCCTACACTAACCCTAAATCAGCCTTGAACCTCCACCAGGAGACATCGGTATGGGAGCTTGAATCTTCTCGGAGCCTCTCCTGGATGTCAGATCTTCTCAGCTGATCTCAGAGAGTAAACTCACCCGGTCTGCTGAGCTAACTCATGCCAGCAGAAGGGATGGTGGTCTTGGTCATTACACAGAGTTCAAAGCACAGAAGTGTGACGCTGATCCGACGGTTCGGGCTGACAGCGATACGCGGTTCAGAGGTCACTGAGTGGAATCGTTTTCATGGCAGCACGAAGCTGCAGGACAGATGTGAGTCTCCCTGGGACGGTAAAACCAGCCGCTGCCAACACAGCTGTGCAGAGAAGAGGCTGAAACACGGCAGATGTTTCATTAAGACGCCGGGAACAGGTGGAAAAACTCTGAGTGTTGCTCTGAGCTCATCTTCTGTCTGTAAATCCAAACAACATTTACCTGAGAAAGCTCTCAGACTTCCATTTCTGACCTGCGGCCTCGGCAGGAAACGGGTTGAAATAAGTCTGAGAGCTTTTCCAGAGAATATTCATCAGAGGATTTTTACCTGCTTTTAACCATCAAAAACTCATCAGAAGACTCAGACCATGAGCAGATCTGACCTTTCAGAGCTGCTCAAACTTTTCAGTCTGATGATTCTCAGGCTTTTTCTGTCACTTCTCAGCAGATTCTTTAGCTCTCTGGTTTGTTTTTTCTTTTTCACCCTGGAACTGATAACCAGGCTGCTGACACGCTCTCCTCTCAGGTGGCCGAAAATCCTTTTTTTCAGATTTCAGTCCAGGTTTCTTTCCTCTGCTAAAAGTATCCAATTTCAGTCGGTGAGAATGGAAAGCAATAAGAGCAGCGATGTAATCGGGTTTGTTGGAGAAGAGTCGGTGCCTCTGGTTTTATTAAAAATCATGACTTATCATTTCAGGGCTCCTTTCAGACAATAAAGTGAAAGAATGAATAAAACTGCGGGATGACAGCATGGTTTCAGTGCTGAGAGATGCTGAAGGCGTAAAAACAGAGACTCACTTTTTCCTGCTGTCATAGGGTCCAGAGGTTTCCAGGCCCTGCGGAGGAAACAGAGGAAAGGATCAGAGTCATTACACCGCTTCACACCGAAGGATGGAGCTGTGTTAGCTGATGGTACGGATCATTTCCCCCATAAAGCTCAGAAACTGCAGCACTTTGAACCCTGAGAGGGGGCATTTTTCTCCACTTGGGGTGTACTTTCTCCTCTAATTTCACACTGTAGATAGTTATACTCATATTTGGTCCAGTTGTACATTTTCGACTATTTTTTGGACTTTCAAACACACATCATATACAATGCAATTTTTCATCGTGTAGAAATGTGTGTGTGTGTGTGTGTGTGTGTGTGTGCCATAGTCTAATGCTGTATTCATTATAATGGATGTCTATGGGAGCCGTTTCTGCCATATCAGAAAAACTAAAAAGCTGATAAAACTGATGTTGCAGCTCATCAATGACATATCCCAGACCTAATAATCCCCCATAGCATATTTCACTTTGCATTGCATACATTGAAAATACAGCACTTTTTGTGTGTGAGTTTGAACAGAAATTGGTGTTTACCTCATATACACAGGTATTTAAAGGGTTAATCTTTTAAAAATAATTAAAAACTTGGTAGCTATGATCAGAACTGAAGTGGAAGAAAAGATTTATGAAAAAAAATATTAATATATGTTTTTAGGTCGTTTTAAAAGGGGGCAAAAATGTCCCTTTTCAGAAATTAAGGAGTTTTTTTCTTTTTTTCTTTAAAAAATCAGACCTAGCAAAAAAATTAAAACCTCCAAAAATGTTGTTGCTGATCATTGACATATCCCAGACCATATTTATCTCGACTCAACAATTCCACTTTGCATTCTATATATTGAAAATATAGCAGTTTTTGTGTTTCTTTTTTTTTTTTTTTTTTTTTTTTTACAGAAATTGGCGTTTACATCATATAAACCAGTATTTAAAGGGTTAAATTTTTGAAAATAATTGAAAACTTGGTGGTTATGATCAGAACTGAAGTGGAATAAAATATCTATGAAAAAAAAAGCGGAAAAAATTATTACCATATGATGTTTTTAGGTTCTTTTAAATGGGGACAAAAATGTCCCTTTTCAGAAATTAAGCTGTTTTAAATCAGGTATGAGGGTTAAACTTTGCATTTAAACATGTAGTTTGGTGAGATCTGATACGGTTCTTCTGAAGCATCATGAACCCCATCTGGTCTCTCCAGGGACGCCCCAAAGCTGGACGCTGGGAGCCCTTTTCTTTATGATAAACACCACCTCCTCAGGCCCCGCCATCAGCTCGTATGGCTTCTTATTTCACTGCTATGCAGATGATACCCAACTGTTCCCACCAGCTGACCCCACGGTTTCAGCACGGTTCTCAGCTCATTTATCAAATATATTCACATGGCTGATGGAACGCAGCCTCCAAATAAACCTCTTTAAGACTAAAATATTGGCCCATCGCTCCCTCCCAGCATCAACATAAAGGTCACCTCTTTCATCATTGTGTGACGCCTGCTGACCAGTCCTCCTCCTCCTCAGATCTTTAGAACATCAGTAAAATCAGGTTGGTTCTGACCCCGTCCGACACCACCTCCCGGTACAGACTGTGGTTACCTCCCAGCATGAACAAGGTATCCCTTACAGACGGTCTGCTGCAGACCAAAAGGGTCACATGACCCTCCTCCCCTGGCTGCCTGGATCAGATCCAGTCCCTTATGCTGCCTACAGAGAGGCTTCGGGGTTAAACTCAGTCCTTCTGGACCTCTGAGTTCCTCTCAGGAACCTCGTCTGGTTTTCACATCCCTACAAAACAGGGCGGTCTGAGTCCAGAATCACAGATGGATGCAGACCTAATCAGTCAACTACACAGTATATGGGGTCACATGGCACAGAAAGGATCGGATTATTGGCTAAATTACAATCAGACTGAGTTATTAAGTGCATGTAGACACCTTAATCTGACTAAGAACTGGATCGGATGGGATTCAGACCCCGAGATAACTGGGTTGAAAGTCACTCTAAACCTGCTTGTAGACGCTGAAGCACGTGGTGAATCAGACTTTGCGTTCTGCGCATGCTCCAGATGTTTTCCCGGGGTCGTGACCCGGAAGTCAAAGGAGACGATATTCCTGTTGTTGTCGCCGTCAGAAAGAAACAAACAACGCGATGGAGAACGCTCCGTTGGGCATCGCGTTTGTGCAACAAGCAGCTCATCACAGAGCAAATGTAGAGGGACGTAGCTTCATCTGGCTCTGCGTTCTCCATCTTTCTCCAATGCCTGAGTTTGTTGTTGTTGTTGGTGGTGAAGAGGTCAACAGGAAGTGGCTCTATTAGTAACAGCTGGAATGGGTACAGCGCCACCTATCATACCGGGGTACGACACGCTTTGTGCCTCTGATCCCATTCATTCACCGCCATATATCCAAGGAGAATTACCCTTAATAACTCATTCTGATTGTAATTTAGCCAATAATCCGATCCTTTCAGGGCCATGTGACCCCACTGAGTGTCTGCGTCAAAGACAAAGGCTGTGTTCGAAACCACATACTTCTCCTACTACTCATACTAACTTTTTGAGTTAGTATGCGAGTTTGAGTAAGCAGAAGTTCCCGGATGCATACTAGATTCTCTGAAATGTTGGGTATGCATCATGAGGTTACTACTCATACTCAAACTACCCAAGGTGCAACGTAACGTGACGTCGCCGATCGTCATTTCCTGTCAAAACGGCAGTTTCAAGCTAGCTATAACGAGGGTAGGTTCACTTCCTGTTTTCAAAACAAAAGCACCAATTGTATGGTAATGGCTTTCCCTATGATAAAAGGCAACGGGTATTTTATTTTGTGAAAATAACAGGAAGTGCGTTGCTCGCTGTGGCTAGCTTTAGTAGCGCCGAATTTGTGGGAACAAAATTGTTTTCAACACGTTGGGGATCTAAACGACTACTTTCTCACCTGAAAATGTTTCAAATGTTGCTAAAGTTTACAGAGTTTAGAGTTTAAGGGAAATCAGCTTCAGGCCGGCTGATTTCGGCTCGGGCAGGAGCGCAATGCATTGTGGGTAAACTCTCTGCATACTGTCTGATCGATGAGTATGCAGTATGGAAGTATGTAATATGTAGTATGCGGTACGTAGTATGCAGTATGCAGTATGTAATATGTAGTATGCGGTATGTAATATGTAGTATGTAGTATGCAGTTTGCAGTATGTAATATGTAGTATGCGGTACGTAATATGTAGTATGTAGTATGCAGTTTGCAGTATGTAATATGTAGTATGCGGTACGTAGTATGTAGTATGCAGTATGCAGTATGCAGTATGTAGTATGTCGTATGCAGTATGCAGTATGTAATATGTAGTATGCAGTATGCAGTATGTAATATGTAGTGTGCGGTATGTAATATGTAGTATGTAGTATGCAGTTTGCAGTATGTAATATGTAGTATGTAGTATGCAGTATGCAGTATGTAATATGTAGTATGCGGTATGTAATATGTAGTATGTAGTATGCAGTTTGCAGTATGTAATATGTAGTATGCGGTACGTAATATGTAGTATGTAGTATGCAGTTTGCAGTATGTAATATGTAGTATGTAGTATGCAGTATGCAGTATGTAATATGTAGTATGCAGTATGCAGTATGTAATATGTAGTATGCGGTATGTAATATGTAGTATGTAGTATGCAGTTTGCAGTATGTAATATGTAGTATGCAGTATGTAGTATGTAGTATGCAGTATGCGGTACGTAATATGTAGTGTGCGGTATGTAATATGTAGTATGTAGTATGCAGTTTGCAGTATGTAGTATGCGGTATGTAGTATGCAGTATGCAGTATGTAATATGTAGTATGTAGTATGCAGTATGCAGTATGTAATATGTAGTATGCGGTATGTAATATGTAGTATGTAGCATGCAGTATGCAGTATGTAATATGTAGTATGCAGTATGCAGTATGTAGAATGTAGTATGCGGTATGTAGTATGTAATATGCAGTATGCAGTATGTAATATGTAGTATGTAGTATGCAGTATGTAGTATGCGGTATGTAGTATGCAGTATGTAATATGCAGTATGCAATATGTAGTATGCGGTATGTAGTATGTAGTATGCAGTATGCAGTATGCAATATGTAGTATGTAGTATGCAGTATGTAGTATGCGGTATGTAGTATGCAGTATGTAATATGCAGTATGCAGTATGTAATATGTAGTATGCGGTATGTAGTATGTAGTATGCAGTATGTAATATGCAGTATGTAATATGTAGTATGCGGTATGTAATATGTAGTATGCGGTATGCAGTATGTAATATGTAGTATGTAGTATGTGGTATGTAGTATGTAATATGTAGTATGCAGTATGTAATATGCAGTATGTAGTATGTGGTATGCAGTATGCAGTATGTAGTATGCAGTATGTAATATGTAGTATGCGGTATGTAGTATGTAGTATGCAGTATGTAATATGCAGTATGCGGTATGTAATATGTAGTATGCGGTATGTAATATGTAGTATGCGGTATGCAGTATGTAATATGTAATATGCAGTATGAAGTATGTAATATGTAGTATGCGGTATGTAATATGTAGTATGCGGTATGCAGTATGTAATATGTAGTATGTAGTATGTGGTATGTAGTATGTAGTATGCAGTATGTAGTATGTAATATGTAGTATGCGGTATGTAGTATGTAGTATGCAGTATGTAATATGCAGTATGCTTTATGTAATATGTAGTATGCGGTATGTAATATGTAGTATGCGGTATGCAGTATGTAATATGTAGTATGCAGTATGTAATATGTAGTATGTAGTATGTGGTATGTAATATGTAGTATGTAATATGTAGTATGTGGTATGTAGTATGTAATATGTAGTATGTAGTATGCAGTATGCAGTATGTAATATGTAGTATGTAGTATGTAGTATGTAGTACGCAGTATGCAGTATGTAATATGTAATACGTAGTATGCAGTATGTAATATGTAGTATGTAGTATGTGGTATGTAGTATGTAATATGTAGTATGTAGTATGCAGTATGCAGTATGTAATATGTAGTATGTAGTATGTAGTATGTAGTACGCAGTATGCAGTATGTAATATGTAATACGTAGTATGCAGTATGTAATATGTAGTATGTAGTATGTAATATGTAGTATGTAGTATGCAGTATGCAGTATGCAGTATGTAGTATGCAGTATGTAGTGTGTAGTATGTAGTATGTAGTATGTAGTACGCAGTATGCAGTATGTAATATGTAATACGTAGTATGCAGTATGTAATATGTAGTATGTAGTATGTAATATGTAGTATGTAGTATGCAGTATGCAGTATGCAGTATGTAATATGTAGTATGTAGTATGCAGTATGTAGTATGTAATATGTAGTATGTAATATGTAGTATGTAGTATGTAGTATGTAGTATGTAGTATGCAGTATGTAATATGTAATATGTAGTATGTAGTATGTAATATGTAATATGTAGTATGCAGTATGTAGTATGTAGTATGTGGTTTCGAACACAGCCAAAGTGAGGAGAAAGAGAGCGTTAGTTCCTCACAGACCAATCAGAGCTCCTCGCTGTAATCAAGCCTGTGTTGCACCTGTGAAGGTGAGAACATTCTTCCTTTGGGAAACTTTGGGGATTCTTCCACACAACTTTAATGAAGAAGAACCAACAAATGCACAGTTTTCACACTTTAATCTCGGCTGTTTCTTAAAGTGGGCTCCGTGTGAACACAGAGTCTCAGAGCAACGGTAAAGCTTCCAGAACTCAGTGGGATGTTTGCTGCTGGCTTATGATCCTCTGATGACCGTCTGGTTACTGTTTGCTTTCCTCTGGTCTCCCTGTCTGAAGGTGAGGCTCACTGCTGGTGTTGGAGTTCATACCTTTGGCTGTTTGTTCTGCTCCTGATTCGTCTGAATCTAACCACTGACGAGCTGTGGACGCTGCGCCCTGATTGGCTGCCAGACTAACGCAGGACGGCTGAGCAGAGGAAGTTTCTGAGTGGCTGGTTTCCTGGTGTGTGATGTTTCCACGCAGGAAATTAAGTGTTCGCTCAGTTCTGTCATGCGTGACGGATGCTGTGAGGAGATGAGGAGACTGAGGGTTTTATTCTGTCGTCATGACAACAGGCGAGGATGCTGAGAGGGAAAGTTGTTATGAGTAGAGGGGCCTATTTTCTTCTCCTCTTCTTGTCTCTTCTTCTCTTCTTTCCTCTGTCTCTCTTCTTTTTTTCTCTTCTTTTATTTTCCCTGTCTCTCTTCTCTTCTTTTATTTTCTCTTCTCTTCTTTTCTTCTCTCTTATTTTTTCTGTCTCTCTTCTCTTTTTCTCCTCTTCTTGTCTCTTCTTCTATTCTTTCCTCTGTTCTATCTTGTGAAAATGAAAGGCTCTGCACACGGTCCTCTGATCTGAGTTGAAACCTGTTACCGGGTGGCTGTGAACACTCTGGTGCAGTTTGGTCAGTTTGACGCTCAAACCCGACGAGGATCTCTGTTCCAGTTCTATTTGGATCGATAAACACGAGTAAACTGGTTCCTCTGAGGGATTTATCTGTGCAACAGAACTCTGAGAACGCAGATGAAGGTACGGAGTCCCGTCAGGGACACAAAGTTTGTCCTCTTGAATAAAAACTCAACTTTCTTTCTTTGTTAATTCGTCCCGTAGTTGTTCCTGGAACATTTCCTGTTCCTACATCACCGGGTGTCAGGCAGGAATGAAAGTAAGTGAAAGATTTAACGGTTTTATTCACTGCTGAGTCGTGGTATCTGCTGGTGTTGGATCCGGTCAGAGCTTCCAGCGCCGTTAACACCCAGCAGGCGTCTGCAGAACCAAAGCGGGCAGATTTCAGCCTCCAGCTGTTTGCTTTCTGTCTCTCTGTGTCCGGTTTCTATCATCTGGAGCAGATCGCCTCTCCGATCATCCAATCAAATCATCTGATGTGTGAGGAGCCGCTCTGTTTGTTCCTGAGCCGCCATCTTCTTCATCGGGTCAGTGTTCTGAGAACAAAGACGTGGAGCCTCTCATCTCCGCTGACCCGACTCAATCCAGAGAATGTCAGCTCGTTCTTCTTCTGCTGTCCTGAAAGGACGCTTTCATGTCGGAGGACGCCGTCTCAGCTGGCAGACAGCGGCGTGATGGAGCCTCTGGTTTTAATTAAAGACGTGCGACATGTCATGTCTGTGGGTTTTTTGCCACGTTTTTAGTTTCTGTTTAAGTTAGTTTTTACCATACCTGTGTTCGAAACCACATACTACATACTTGCAAACTGCATACTCATCGATCAGACAGTATGCAGAGCGTTTACCCACAATGCATTTCGCTCCTGCCCGAGCCGAAATAAGCCGGCCTGAAGCTGATTTCTCTTAAGCTCTAAACTCTGTAAACTTTAGCAACATTTGAAACATTTTCAGGCGAGAAAGTAGTCGTTTAGATCCCCAACGTGTTGAAAACCTGACAAAATACCGGCTGTTTACAATTTTGTTCCCACGAATTCGGCGCTACTAAAGCTAGCCGCAGTGAGCAACGCACTTCCGGTTATTTTCACAAAATAAAATACCCGTTGCCTTTTATCACAGGGAAAGCCATTACGATACAATTGGTGCTTTTGTTTTGAAAACAGGAAGTGAACCTACCCTCGTTGTAGCTAGCTTGAAACTGCCGTTTTGACAGGAAATGACGATCGGCGACGTCACGTTACGTTGCATCTTGGGTAGTTTGAGTATGAGTAGTAACCTCATGATGCATACCCAACATTTCAGAGAATCTAGTATGCATCCGGGAACTTAAAAAAGTTAAAGTTAGTATGAGTAGTAGGAGAAGTATGCGGTTTCGAACACAGCCTTAGTTTTGTTAAGTTTTGGTTCAGGTCTTGTATTTAGTTGCCATGCTTTGCCACCTTTTTCCTCAGTCTTTCTCCTGCCCTGCCATCAGCTGAACTCATTCACCAATCACCCTCCACAGTATTTAGTCTCCCGGTTTGTTCATGTTCTTTCCCAGATCCTCACTTGTCCCTGCATTCACCTTTCATGCCAAGCCACAGTTAAGTACCTTTCTTGTTTATTCTAAGCCATAGCCATGTTTTATTTTGTTTTTGTCACAGTTTAGTTTTTGATATCCAACTCAGCCGCGCTCTTTGTTAAAACCTTTTTTGAAAATAAACCAAGTTTTGTTTTTGAAAGAATCTGCATCCTTTCTCGCACCCACCCCACCTGACAGCGACACCTGACGGCGTGCGTTCGCCTGCTCAGAGCTGAAGTTCAGGCAGAATCCAGCTGGTACTCAGCACCAGAGACTGTGTTCCCTGCTGTGCTTCACCTGCTAAAGGTGGAGTTGCACCTGCTGTGCTTCACCTGCTAAAGGTGGAGTTGCACCTGCTGTGCTTCACCTGCTAAAGGTGGAGTTGCACCTGCTGTGCTTCACCTGCTGAAGGTGGAGTTGCACCAACAAAAAGGTTTTTAAGGTTCTTCTTGGTTTTGTTTTCTTTTTGTCTCATCTCATCCTGAACAGGAACTCATCTCATCTAATTTATGTTATTAGTGGATGTTTTTCCTTTCATTACTTTAGTATTTCTGTGGAGTGTTTTGCACCATGAGGAGCAGCATCTCCAGCTCCAGTTTCTCTTCCGCTGAGTGTTCAGGTAAATGTGCACGAGTCCTTCCTTCAGATCAGACCTCTGAATCAGGATGCTGGGACTCGACATCTGATCTGTTTTCCTGAGGATTCAGCAGCACATACGAGCGTTCCTGTAGACGGTGAGTTAAGCTGCTTTTTGGAAATCTGACTCCAGCCGATGCAGCGTGACACGTTCACACCAACGCCAAAAAACGCCAAATTCAGTATCTCTGGCTAGTTTTACTGAAGCCACAGACCTAAAAACAGGAAGACGTATCTAAACTCCTCCAGATTTTAAAAAATATCGAGTAAAACCCGGCGAGCGCAGCTCCTCTGCTGTGAAGGCGTCGGGTCATTTAGTGCATGTGCAGAGCAGCAGTAAAACAGGAGGAAACGCTTGTTTATGAAGGCTTCTCATATCATGCAGACACACACTCCTGAGGCGGCGGCGGCGGCGGGGGGGAGGCACCAATCATCCGTTCCACGGCGTGTTTTATTTTTAAGGGATTAAAAAAGATGGCAGGCTGAATTTATGGAGCTAATATTTCATGGTGGGTGATTCACGGAGGATGGGGAGCAGAGGAGCAGCTTAATGGATGTTCAGAGAGACTCGCTTGACTTGTGCCCTGATGTGATTGGCCCAGTGGGAGGCCGCTTCATACCCTGCAGGGTAAATAAATCCAAAGAGCGGCCTGAGAAAACCTGCGGAGTAAACACAACACCGACTCAGATGTTCCGGACGCCATCAGCTCGCCCCACTCCTTCAGAATCTCTGTTAAACACCTGTTCAGAGTCTCTGTTAAACACCTGTTCAGAGTCTCTGTTAAACACCTGTTCAGAGTCTGTTAAACATCTGTTCAGGGTCTCTGTTAAACACCTGTTCAGGGTCTGTTAAACACCTGTTCAGAGTCTGTTAAACACCTGTTCAGAG
The DNA here is from genome assembly GCF_027942865.1 of Odontesthes bonariensis. Lineage (NCBI taxonomy): Eukaryota > Metazoa > Chordata > Actinopteri > Atheriniformes > Atherinopsidae > Odontesthes > Odontesthes bonariensis. The sequence goes on along the minus strand of NC_134528.1, from coordinate 3,973,310 downwards.
TCTGTTAAACACCTGTTCAGAGTCTCTGTTAAACACCTGTTCAGAGTCTCTGTTAAACACCTGTTCAGAGTCTCTGTTAAACACCTGTTCAGGGTCTCTGTTAAACACCTGTTCAGAGTCTCTGTTAAACACCTGTTCAGAGTCTCTGTTAAACACCTGTTCAGAGTCTCTGTTAAACACCTGTTCAGAGTCTCTGTTAAACACCTGTTCAGAGTGTGTGTTAAACACCTGTTCAGGGTCTCTGTTAAACACCTGTTCAGAGTCTGTTAAACACCTGTTCAGAGTCTCTGTTAAACACCTGTTCAGAGTCTGTTAAACACCTGTTCAGAGTCTCTGTTAAACACCTGTTCAGGGTCTGTTAAACACCTGTTCAGAGTCTCTGTTAAACACCTGTTCAGGGTCTCTGTTAAACACCTGTTCAGGGTCTGTTAAACACCTGTTCAGAGTCTGTTAAACACCTGTTCAGGGTCTCTGTTAAACACCTGTTCAGAGTCTCTGTTAAACACCTGTTCAGAGTCTCTGTTAAACACCTGTTCAGAGTCTCTGTTAAACACCTGTTCAGAGTCTCTGTTAAACACCTGTTCAGGGTCTCTGTTAAACACCTGTTCAGGGTCTCTGTTAAACACCTGTTCAGGGTCTCTGTTAAACACCTGTTCAGGGTCTCTGTTAAACACCTGTTCAGAGTGTGTGTTAAACACCTGTTCAGAGTCTCCGTTAAACACCTGTTCAGAGTCTCTGTTAAACACCTGTTCAGAGTCTCTGTTAAACACCTGTTCAGAGTCTCTGTTAAACACCTGTTCAGGGTCTCTGTTAAACACCTGTTCAGAGTCTGTTAAACACCTGTTCAGAGTCTCTGTTAAACACCTGTTCAGAGTCTGTTAAACACCTGTTCAGGGTCTCTGTTAAACACCTGTTCAGAGTCTCTGTTAAACACCTGTTCAGGGTCTCTGTTAAACACCTGTTCAGAGTCTCTGTTAAACACCTGTTCAGAGTGTGTGTTAAACACCTGTTCAGAGTCTGTTAAACACCTGTTCAGAGTCTCTGTTAAACACCTGTTCAGAGTCTCTGTTAAACACCTGTTCAGAGTCTGTTAAACACCTGTTCAGGGTCTCTGTTAAACACCTGTTCAGAGTCTCTGTTAAACACCTGTTCAGAGTCTGTTAAACACCTGTTCAGAGTCTCTGTTAAACACCTGTTCAGAGTCTCTGTTAAACACCTGTTCAGAGTCTGTTAAACACCTGTTCAGAGTCTCTGTTAAACACCTGTTCAGGGTCTCTGTTAAACACCTGTTCAGGGTCTCTGTTAAACACCTGTTCAGAGTCTCTGTTAAACACCTGTTCAGGGTCTCTGTTAAACACCTGTTCAGAGTCTCTGTTAAACACCTGTTCAGGGTCTCTGTTAAACACCTGTTCAGAGTCTCTGTTAAACACCTGTTCAGAGTCTCTGTTAAACACCTGTTCAGAGTCTGTTAAACACCTGTTCAGAGTCTCTGTTAAACACCTGTTCAGGGTCTCTGTTAAACACCTGTTCAGAGTCTCTGTTAAACACCTGTTCAGAGTCTCTGTTAAACACCTGTTCAGAGTCTCTGTTAAACACCTGTTCAGAGTCTCTGTTAAACACCTGTTCAGAGTCTCTGTTAAACACCTGTTCAGAGTCTGTTAAACACCTGTTCAGAGTCTCTGTTAAACACCTGTTCAGAGTCTGTTAAACACCTGTTCAGGGTCTCTGTTAAACACCTGTTCAGGGTCTGTTAAACACCTGTTCAGAGTCTGTTAAACACCTGTTCAGAGTCTCTGTTAAACACCTGTTCAGAGTCTGTTAAACACCTGTTCAGAGTCTGTTAAACACCTGTTCAGGGTCTCTGTTAAACACCTGTTCAGAGTCTGTTAAACACCTGTTCAGGGTCTGTTAAACACCTGTTCAGAGTCTGTTAAACACCTGTTCAGGGTCTCTGTTAAACACCTGTTCAGAGTCTGTTAAACACCTGTTCAGAGTCTGTTAAACACCTGTTCAGGGTCTCTGTTAAACACCTGTTCAGAGTCTCTGTTAAACACCTGTTCAGAGTCTGTTAAACACCTGTTCAGAGTCTCTGTTAAACACCTGTTCAGAGTCTCTGTTAAACACCTGTTCAGAGTCTCTGTTAAACACCTGTTCAGAGTGTCTGTTAAACACCTGTTCAGAGTCTGTTAAACACCTGTTCAGAGTCTCTGTTAAACACCTGTTCAGAGTCTCTGTTAAACACCTGTTCAGAGTCTCTGTTAAACACCTGTTCAGGGTCTCTGTTAAACACCTGTTCAGAGTCTCTGTTAAACACCTGTTCAGGGTCTCTGTTAAACACCTGTTCAGAGTCTGTTAAACACCTGTTCAGAGTCTCTGTTAAACACCTGTTCAGGGTCTCTGTTAAACACCTGTTCAGAGTCTCTGTTAAACACCTGTTCAGAGTCTCTGTTAAACACCTGTTCAGAGTCTCTGTTAAACACCTGTTCAGAGTCTCTGTTAAACACCTGTTCAGAGTCTCTGTTAAACACCTGTTCAGAGTCTCTGTTAAACACCTGTTCAGAGTCTCTGTTAAACACCTGTTCAGAGTCTCTGTTAAACACCTGTTCAGAGTCTCTGTTAAACACCTGTTCAGAGTCTCATTTAAACACCTGTTCAGGGTCTCTGTTAAACACCTGTTCAGGGTCTCTGTTAAACACCTGTTCAGAGTCTGTTAAACACCTGTTCAGAGTCTGTTAAACACCTGTTCAGAGTCTGTTAAACACCTGTTCAGAGTCTGTTAAACACCTGTTCAGAGTCTCTGTTAAACACCTGTTCAGAGTCTCTGTTAAACACCTGTTCAGAGTCTCTGTTAAACACCTGTTCAGAGTCTGTTAAACACCTGTTCAGGGTCTCTGTTAAACACCTGTTCAGGGTCTGTTAAACACCTGTTCAGAGTCTGTTAAACACCTGTTCAGAGTGTGTGTTAAACACCTGTTCAGAGTCTGTTAAACACCTGTTCAGAGTCTCTGTTAAACACCTGTTCAGAGTCTCTGTTAAACACCTGTTCAGAGTCTGTTAAACACCTGTTCAGGGTCTGTTAAACACCTGTTCAGGGTCTGTTAAACACCTGTTCAGAGTCTGTTAAACACCTGTTCAGGGTCTCTGTTAAACACCTGTTCAGAGTCTCTGTTAAACACCTTTTCACCCCGACGTCGATGCAGAAATGGACTCTGATCTGGTTTGTGGCACATTTAAATCTGGGGTCCATTAACATCAGGTGCAGTTTGTTTCATCGGTTAATCTCTACACCCCCACAGCTGTAACGTTTGGATCCACAGGTACGGATAAAGAGAAAGAGGTAATAATTTCCTCATTTCCCAGAACGTGGACTAAAACGCTTGGAATTGGACCCGTATTGTCCATTAATCTGTGTAAAAGCAGATGGCGAACATGTGATCTCTGCTGTGCGAGGAGACGCAGCTGCCCTGAGACGGCTGCTACGGTTACCATCATAATTATTATAATCATCGTGAACATCACGACTACGAGAAAAACATGAAGCTCAGAGATACAAACATCTATTCATCTCTGCTTCCATTCATGCAGGTGCACAGCAGCCATCCCATCTCCACGTTTCACAGCCCGGAGCTCCGCTGTGTGACCCAGAGCTCGTGATGCCCTGACCCTGCTGCCAGAGAAGGAGGTGGCGCCCCCTGCTGGCGCTGAGCGCACCGACATCCAACATCCCTCCTGCTCAGGTTTCTGTGCAACATTTCTGCCAGTCAGAGAGCAGATTAAATGATAACCGACGGCACGTTTTGTTCCTGGAACTCCTTCGGATCCCCCAGGAGGACGTAAGGACCGCCCTGCTCAGCCCGTTACCACAGCAACACGCCGGCGGAGCATCGTTACAGCTTAGCTCCTGAACACAGATATTTTTTCTCTCGGTGGATGGAAAAGCTTCTGTTAAATGATGTCGTCATGATTTGGATTTGCTTGTTTTGAGCCGTTTACAACATTATAGTTTCAATAAAAAAACGATTGAAGTAAAACTGTTGGCTGCAGCTCATGTGGGAATAAAGAGCCGGGTGGAGGTGGATGGATGTGCAGCAGCTCTGAAACTGGGAGGAGGCGTCCTGAATAATACTTTATGAGGGCCAGGTAAACACCAGGTGAGGATTTTCCACCAGCGCGTCTCTGTGCACGCGTTCGGCCGCCTGCGTTGCCTGGAAACGATTCGTTTCCGGCCGGCTTCAGAGAAACCGGCTGAACCGGTAAAATCTGATAAAACCGTTGATGTTGGGAACTCTAAAGGACTTCTAACCACGATGACTTCCTCCAGCGGTCTGAAAAAAGTTGATGGAACCAAAATTTCCTTCAGTTAAATCAAGAAAAAACTGAGGTCATTGTGTTTGGCAACAAAGAGAAGAGGTTTCTACCAAGGTCTCTAGAAACTTAAGACCATGGCTGTGTTCGAAACCGCATACTGCATACTCATCGATCAGACATGCAGAGCGTTTACCCACAATGCATTTCGCTCCTGCCTGAGCTGAAATCAGCCGGCCTGAAGCTGATTTCCCTTAAGCTCTAAACTCTGTAAACTTTAGCAACATTTGAAACATTTTCAGGTGAGAAAGTAGTCGTTTAGATCCCCAACGTGTTGAAAACCTGACAAAATACCAGCTATTTACAATTTTGTTCCCACGAATTCGGCGCTGCTAAAGCTAGCCGCAGTGAGCAACGCACTTCCTGTTATTTTCACAAAATAAAATACCCGTTGCCTTTTATCATAGGGAAAGCTATTACCATACAATTGGTGCTTTTGTTTTGAAAACAGGAAGTGAACCTACCCTCGTTGTAGCTAGCTTGAAACTGCCATTTTGACAGGAAATGACGATCGGCGACGTCACGTTACGTTGCATCTTGGGTAGTTTGAATATGAGTAGTAACCTCATGATGCATACCCAACATTTTGGAGAATCTAGTATGCATCCGGGAACTTCTCGCTGACTTAAACTCGCATACTAACTCAAGAAGTTAGTAGGAGTAGTAGGAGAAGTAGGAGAAGTATGCGGTTTGGAACACAGCCCAAGTCCGGAACCTCGGCGTGCTGATACTCAGACCTGACCTTCAACAATCATATCAAATCAGCCTTTTATCAACTTAAGAACATATCCAAAATGAAGGGTTTCATGTCCCAAACAGATCAGGAGAAGCTGATTCATGCTACATGCTAATGCTAACGGTCTTCTGACTGGACTCCCCCAAAAGAGTCTCAAACAGCTGCAGCTCATTCAGAACGCTGCAGCTCGAGTTTTAACCAGAACAAAGAGATCACATCACATCACCCCAGTTCTCAGGTCTTTACATCAGAACTTTAAAGTTCTGCTGCTTGTCTACAAATCACGGAATGGTTTAGGTCCAGAACACATGAATGACATGCTAGCAGAGTATAAACCCAGCAGAGCTCTGAGATCTGCTGACTCAGGTCAGATAGTGGAGCCCAGAGTTCAAACTGGACCCGGTGAAGCAGCTTTTAGCTGTTATGCTGCACACAACTGGAACAAACTACCAGCAGAACTAAAATCAGCCCCAACTGGAAGCACTTTTAAATCCAGGTTAAAAACATTTCTCTTTCCGTGTGCTTATGGTTGAGTTTATATTCTTATTTTTCCCCTCTTCTTTGATTGCTTTTAATTGTGTTTTAACTTTTATTCTATTTTTTTTTATTCTCTTTAAATGGCTGCTTTATGCTGTTCTTTTAAATGTCTTTATGTGAAGCACATTGAGTTGCCTGTGGTGTGAAATGCGCTATATAAATAAAGATGCACGTTTTGTGTATACTTAAAAATATTCTAATATTTGGCTTAAATGTTCACATCATCTTCTCTAAATGCTCCACAGGAAGCAGATCCTCGCCGTTTCCTCCCACAAACGAAGTGAAACGCCATCAGCGGACGCTGTGACACATCCGACCCCGCACACAGTCATCTCCTCCAGAACCCACTCAGTCCTTTAAAAAGCAGCCACTCAGACGTCCCAGGCAGCAGCGCCGCCCACAGCGCAGCTCCATCCCGCTTCATCACAGCATCCGGCGCTGAACAGCAATCTGTCCGCCGACGGCGTCGTGTCACAACGGCGTCCTGTGAGCAGCAGGAACGCCTCACAACACACTTCTGATCACATTCTGATGCCTCGGTGCAGACCGGAGGGGAATCAGAGGTTAAACTGACTATTTTAGGACCCGTCTGAACAAACCGAGACTGAGGCTGTGTTCGAAACTGCATACTACTCATACTAACTTCAACTTTTTTTTAAGTTCCCGGATGCATACTAGATTCTCTGAAATGTTGGGTATGCATCATGAGGTTACTACTCATACTCAAACTACCCAAGATGCAACGTAACGTGACGTCGCCGATCGTCATTTCCTGTCAAAACGGCAGTTTCAAGCTAGCGACAACGAGGGTAGGTTCACTTCCTGTTTTCAAAACAAAAGCACCAATTGTATGGTAATGGCTTTCCCTATGATAAAAGGCAACGGGTATTTTATTTTGTGAAAATAACCGGAAGTGCGTTGCTCACTGCGGCTAGCTTTAGTAGCGCCGAATTCGTGGGAACAAAACTGTAAACAGCCGATATTATGTCAGGTTTTCAACACGTTGGGGATCTAAACGACTACTTTCTCACCTGAAAATGTTTCAAATGTTGCTAAAGTTTACAGAGTTTAGAGCTTAAGAGAAATCAGCTTCAGGCCGGCTGATTTCGGCTCGGGCAGGAGCGAAATGCATTGTGGGTAAACGCTCTGCATACTGTCTGATCGAGTAGTATGCAGTATGTAGTATGTAGAATGTAGTATGCAGTATGTAGTAGGCGGTTTCGAACACAGCCACAGAAACGTTCTTAAATAATCTGTTCTGTTCTAAAGCTGGTTGGAAACGGTCCTGGTCCTCGGCCCTGCTGCCCCCAGTCATGCCTGATCCGGTCCTGCACGCTCAGAACTGCCCCCGCCTGTGTGCAGAACCTCGGGTTTCAGGTACCAAAGCTCCAGCTGACACCAGCAGGTGGAGCTTCTGTTTGTAGCAGGCTGCAGAGGCCCCGTCCTGACTGATCAGAGAAGCTTCTGCCCCCTGCAGAGAGCTGCTGGGGGTCTTTGAAGCTTCAGCCGGTTTCCTCTCAGCCCTTCTGCTGCGTTCTGAACCTTCAGGAACAGGTTTGCTTTCTGTGCTCAGAGCTGGAGCCGAACCTGGAGAAGCTTTGGCTTTATTCTGTGGAACAAACTCCAGATAACTGCAGCTCTGCATCAACTCCTCTTTAAGTCAAACCTGAACACTTTCAATTCAATTCATTTTTATTTATATAGCGCCAAATGAAACAAATGTCATCTCAAGGCACTTGGATAATAAAGTCCAATTCAAGCCAATTGGAATTCAATTAACTGTAATCATAATAGCTTGGTTTCAGTCACGTGGTCGTAAGGGGGCGCGGTTTTCAGATGGTTGTCAGGAAGTGAATTCTGCCCATAGAACTGCAAGCAAGATGCCCGTGTTTTGTGCTGTTTACGGCTGCTCCAACCGTTCTACCCGTGAAAAGGACAAAAGTTTTTTTTAGAATACCAAAGGTGGTCGTACACAAAGGTGAGAAATATAAAAAGCTAACAGAACAACGCCGTAAAAAATGGATTTTAAACCTACGTCTGCAGTCGGGAGGAGCAGAGTCTGTTTACTCGTGTCTGCAGCGACCACTTCGTCAGAGGTATGTTAGCTAACTGCTAACTTTGTTTTTGTGGCTCTGTTTATATAGCATTGGGTTGTTGTTAAATACTCATTTACTTAGTAATGATTATTAAGTTTCCGGTAGTCTAATATGGGCTTCATTGTGACTTTTTAGGCGTCCCTAGCGCTTTGGGCGACGTTGAGTCGGTAGACTGGGCTCCGACGGTCAAGCTCGGTTATGAAACCACTAAGCCGAAATCCAAGGCATCTCTTCAACGAGAGCAAAGGATGAAGCTCAAGGAGGACCAACAAACACGGTCGGCATGTGCAGTGGCTATGTTGGATCTCCAACAGACAGCTGAGAGCCCGGGTATGAGCCCAGATCTGATGCAGACAGCCGAGCATCCAGCTGACAACCCACAATAAGAGGGCATCAGTGGGAATGGAACATTAGATTATCCTTTGCTCTCGTTGAAGAGATGCCTTGTATTTCGGCTTAGTGGTTTCATAACCAAGCTTGACCGTCGGAGCCCAGTCTACCGACTCAACGTCGCCCAAAGCGCTAGGGACGCCTAAAAAGTCACAATGAAGCCCATATTAGACTACCGGAAACTTAATAATCATTACTAAGTAAATGAGTATTTAACAACAACCCAATGCTATATAAACAGAGCCACAAAAACAAAGTTAGCCGTTAGCTAACATACCTCTGACGAAGTGGTCGCTGCAGACACGAGTAAACAGACTCTGCTCCTCCCGACTGCAGACGTAGGTTTAAAATCCATTTTTTACGGCGTTGTTCTGTTAGCTTTTTATATTTCTCACCTTTGTGTACGACCACCTTTGGTATTCTAAAAAAACTTTTGTCCTTTTCACGGGTAGAACGGTTGGAGCAGCCGTAAACAGCACAAAACACGGGCATCTTGCTTGCAGTTCTATGGGCAGAATTCACTTTCTGACAACCATCTGGATTTCGCGCGTTCGCGATGCAGCACTGTGACGTCACGTGAAACCCTCCTATTATTCATAAAATAATTCAATTCTTTCATATAGAGCCAATTCAAAAACAATTTCCTAGCTAAGGAAACCAGGAGATTACACCGAAACTTGTTCTTTCGTAAGCTTTCCTGTTCACCACCCGCTTTAAAGTTAAAGTTTAAAGACTTTCAGCTGGAAATTTGGTTGCCTTTAATATAAATTCAGCCACTTTTGCTGCCACTCAGCGCTGATTCTCTCCCATCACGTCATCTTTCCACAGAGCTTTCAGCCTTTTCTCTGCTCAGCACCACAGGAGCTGCTTCACCTCCAGCAGCAACATGAGTTAATGCTGGCTGATCATTTTCTGTCCTTTTACCAACACCAGCCAAATTACAGCTCAAACAGAAGCTGCTGTGGACCCGAACAGAACAGCAGCTGAACCTGCACCATGAGGAGCTCAGTGTTAATGATGCCCTGAAATGGGCCGGAGCAGCACTGATGAGTCACAGGCTGCTTTCTGCAACTTAGTTTTACAGTTCTGTGATTCTGAGAAGTATTCACTGTGTTTCAGCAGGTTTTCCCTCAGGACGGAATCATTAAAGATGTCCTGCAGCAGCACTTAGTGGCCGCTGGTGGTACTGCTCATCGTCTATACTCCAGATTCAACACATTTTATCTTTCATACAGAAAGTAGAATGGATGCTGGTTCAGTTTGAACAGTCAGAGCTTTCATCGGATCAGTAACCAGGCAGAGAAAAGTTTTCAGGGCTTCATATCCCAGCTGCCACAGAGAGTCTCCCCCCACAGGAGATCCTCTGCACAGTCACCATCAGGACTTATAAATATTTGATTAGTTCTTCTCCCGTCTTATGTTGCACAAGCTCACTTTATCTATTCATCATTTCTTTTCTGTTCTCTGTTAACAGGTCAGCATGCATGAACACCTGCTCCTCCACCTCTGCAGAGGATCCGAGACCCCCGATCTCATGAATATGGGCCTTTCTGATCATCATCAGCACAGAACCGAGGTCCGTTTGGAGCTCTGCACATCCCTCGTTTCTGTGAGAGTCGCTGCAACACGAGTGCGAAACTGGTTCAACGAGCGCGCGATGAGCTGAGAACAAACAACGAGGTCCCAAACAGGTCAACAGCAGAGGTCAACAGAGAGCGGCCCACTAATCCATCAGTCACACAAAGCTCTGCAGCAGCTTCCAGCAAACACAGGATCAGCTGAGCCGAGTAAAACTGAGGGGAGGCTCCTGATGAAGGAACCTGTGGAGCCCGTTCTCTGTAAAACCTGAGGCTGCAGCCGATCCAGCATCACAGGGAGCCCTCTGAGGACATCACCTGCTTCATCCCAGATCCTTACGCACTTATTTGTTTTATAAATTCTCTTCCCATTTGTCTCGGTACCTAACTTACTGCACTTACTCTAGCACTAGTTATGCTCTTAGCTGTTTGGGTTTGGAAGGAAATGCACTTCTGATTTCTTGTGACCTGAAGTTCTTTTGCCTACCGATGTTGAACACACTTACTGTAAGTCGCTTTGGATAAAAGCGTCTGCAGAATGACCGTAATGTAATGTAATGTAGGAAGCACACAAACACAACCTGCTCACAGGAGGAGCTCTACCAGACCCCCGAAGCCTGGTTAAACCTCAGAGTTAAAGCAGTTAAAGCAGTTAAAGCAGACCCCTGACGCCTGGGTAAACCTAAGAGTTAAAGCAGTTAAAGCAGTTAAAGCAGACCCCTGACGCCTGGGTAAACCTCAGAGTTAAAGCAGTTAAAGCAGTTAAAGCAGACCCCTGACGCCTGGTTAAACCTTATAGTTAAAGCAGTTAAAGCAGACCCCTGATGCCTGGTTAAACCTCAGAGTTAAAGCAGTTAAAGCAGTTAAAGCAGACCCCTGATGCCTGGTTAAACCTCAGAGTTAAAGCAGTTAAAGCAGTTAAAGCAGACCCCTGACGCCTGGTTAAACCTCATAGTTAAAGCAGTTAAAGCTGACCCCTGACGCCTGGTTAAACCTCAGAGTTAAAGCAGTTAAAGCAGTTAAAGCAGACCCCTGACGCCTGGTTAAACCTCAGAGTTAAAGCAGTTAAAGCAGTTAAAGCAGTTAAAGCAGACCCCTGACGCCTGGTTAAACCTCAGAGTTAAAGCAGTTAAAGCAGACCCCCGAAGCCTGGTTAAACCTCAGAGTTAAAGCAGTTAAAGCAGACCCCTGACACCTGGTTAAACCTCAGAGTTAAAGCAGTTAAAGCAGTTAAAGCAGACCCCTGACGCCTGGTTACACCTCATAGTTAAAGCAGTTAAAGCAGACCCCTGACGCCTGGTTACACCTCATAGTTAAAGCAGTTAAAGCAGACCCCTGACGCCTGGTTAAACCTCAGAGTTAAAGCAGTTAAAGCAGTTAAAGCAGACCCCTGACGCCTGGTTAAACCTCAGAGTTAAAGCAGTTAAAGCAATTAAAGCAGTTAAAGCAGTTAAAGCAGTTAAAGCAGACCCCTGACGCCTGGTTAAACCTCAGAGTTAAAGCAGTTAAAGCAGACCCCTGACACCTGGTTAAACCTCAGAGTTAAAGTAGTTAAAGCAGACCCCCGAAGCCTGGTTAAACCTCAGAGTTAAAGCAGTTAAAGCAGACCCCCGAAGCCTGGTTAAACCTTATAGTTAAAGCAGTTAAAGGAGACCCCCGAAGCCTGGTTAAACCTCAGAGTTAAAGCAGTTAAAGCAGACCCCTGACGCCTGGGTAAACCTCAGAGTTAAAGCAGTTAAAGCAGTTAAAGCAGTCCCCTGACGCCTGGTTAAACCTCAGAGTTAAAGCAGTTAAAGCAGACCCCCGAAGCCTGGTTAAACCTCAGAGTTAAAGCAGTTAAAGCAGTCCCCTGACGCCTGGGTAAACCTAAGAGTTAAAGCAGTTAAAGCAGTCCCCTGACGCCTGGGTAAACCTAAGAGTTAAAGCAGTTAAAGCAGTCCCCTGACGCCTGGTTAAAGGGTCAGAGTTAAAGCAGTTAAAGCAGTTAAAGAAGACCCCTGACGCCTGGTTAAACCTCAGAGTTAAAGCAGTTAAAGAAGACCCCACCCCCCCACAGGCTGAACTTCTCAGAGCACAAACTCACCTGGACGCTGCGCAGCTTCTTGCGTCCTCTCTCCAGCCGGCTCAGCAGCTTCAGGTGGTGCTGCTCTCCGCCCGCCGGACGCAGCAGCTGCTCGTCCACTGACACCGTCTTCCTCAGCGCCGCCCGCTCGCACTGGGGGAGGCTCCTCCCACCCCCACCTGCTGCTCTGGCTCCGCCTCCTCCCCCTGCTGCGCTCCTCCTGCAGCCGGGAGACGGATCAGGTGACCAGAAGTCGCGCTGCACCGACCCTGGACGACAGAAACCGGAGACGGCTGCTGTTACTCTACACCACGTGCACGTGCACATGCACACGCACACGTGCACGCTCACATGCACACACCTACACACTCTGTCATAATACTCAGTGTTTCTGTGGCCAGCCGCTCATGAGCGTCCATCAGACAGCAGGTTACAGAAACATCTGTAATTTGATCATGTTTGTCCAAGGAGTCCAACTCCAGCACTCTGCTGTTTGTTGGATTATAAAAGAAAACAGAACCTGCTTCAGGTGGGCTGGTGTCATGTTACACCTGTGTGTGTGTGTGTGTGTCAGGTTACCGACTACCTGAGCTGCTGCATTAAAACTACATGAGGACAGAGGAAACTGCCCGTCTGCCTTCCTGCAGCTTCAGGAGCAGTAAAACAACAAACGGCCCTGAAACTCCTCAGAGTAATGAAGGCATTCCTCTAGGTTCAGTCCAGGGCTGTAGGCGTTCCTCGGGGTTCGGTCCAGGGCTGAAGGCGTTCGTCGGGGTTCGGTCCAGGGCTGAAGGCGTTCGTCGGGGTTCGGTCCAGGGCTGAAGGCGTTCGTCGGGGTTCGGTCCAGGGCTGAAGGCGTTCGTCGGGGTTCGGTCCAGGGATGAAGGCGCTCCTCGGGGTTCGGTCCAGGGCTGAAGGCGTTCCTCGGGGTTCGGTCCAGGGATGAAGGCGTTCCTCGGGGTTCGGTCCAGGGATGAAGGCGTTCATCGGGGTTCGGTCCAGGGATGAAGGCGCTCCTCGGGGTTCGGTCCATGGATGAAGGTGTTCCTCGGGGTTCGGTCCAGGGATGAAGGCACTCCTCGGGGTTCGGTCCATGGATGAAGGCGTTCCTCGGGGTTCGGTCCAGGGATGAAGGCGTTCCTCGGGGTTCGGTCCAGGGATGAAGGCGTTCATCGGGGTTCGGTCCAGGGATGAAGGCGTTCCTCGGGGTTCGGTCCAGGGATGAAGGCGTTCCTCGGGGTTCGGTCCAGGGATGAAGGCGCTCCTCGGGGTTCGGTCCAGGGATGAAGGCGTTCCTCGGGGTTCGGTCCAGGGCTGAAGGCGTTCCTCGGGGTTCGGTCCAGGGATGAAGGCGTTCCTCGGGGTTCCGTCCAGGGATGAAGGCGTTCCTCGGGGTTCCGTCCAGGGATGAAGAGTTCCTCGGGGTTCCGTCCAGGGATGAAGGCGTTCCTCGGGGTTCCGTCCAGGGATGAAGGCGTTCCTCGGGGTTCCGTCCAGGGATGAAGGCGTTCCTCTGGGTTCCGTCCAGGGATGACGGCGTTCCTCGGGGTTCCGTCCAGGGATGACGGCGTTCCTCGGGGTTCCGTCCAGGGATGAAGGCGTTCCTCGGGGTTCCGTCCAGGGATGAAGGCGTTCCTCGGGGTTCCGTCCAGGGATGAAGGCGTTCCTCGGGGTTCCGTCCAGGGATGAAGGCGTTCCTCGGGGTTCCGTCCAGGGATGACGGCGTTCCTCGGGGTTCCGTCCAGGGATGAAGGCGTTCCTCGGGGTTCCGTCCAGGGATGAAGGCGTTCCTCGGGGTTCCGTCCAGGGATGAAGGCGTTCCTCGGGTTCCGTCCAGGGATGAAGGCGCTCCTCGAGGTTCGGTCCATGGATGAAGGCGCTCCTCGGGGTTCGGTCCAGGGATGAAGGCGTTCGTCGGGGTTCGGTCCAGGGATGAAGGCGTTCGTCGGGGTTCGGTCCAGGGATGAAGGCGCTCCTCGGGGTTCAGTCCAGGGATGAAGGCGCTCCTCGGGGTTCGGTCCAGCGATGAACGCCCCCCTGGGGTTCGGTCCAGGGATGAAGGCGTTCCTCGGGGTTCGGTCCAGGGATGAAGGCGTTCCTCGGGGTTCGGTCCAGGGATGAAGGCGTTCCTCGGGGTTCGGTCCAGGGATGAAGGCGTTCCTCGGGGTTCGGTCCAGGGATGAAGGCGTTCCTCGGGGTTCGGTCCAGGGATGAAGGCGTTCCTCGGGGTTCGGTCCAGGGATGAAGGCGTTCCTCGGGGTTCGGTCCAGGGATGAAGGCGTTCCTCGGGGTTCGGTCCAGGGATGAAGGCGTTCCTCGGGGTTCGGTCCAGGGATGAAGGCGTTCCTCGGGGTTCGGTCCAGGGATGAAGGCGTTCCTCGGGGTTCGGTCCAGGGATGAAGGCGTTCCTCGGGGTTCGGTCCAGGGATGAAGGCGCTCCTCGGGGTTCGGTCCAGGGATGAAGGCGTTCGTCGGGGTTCGGTCCAGGGATGAAGGCGTTTGTCGGGGTTCGGTCTAGGGATGAAGGCGTTCCTCGGGGTTCAGTCCAGGGATGAAGGCGTTCCTCGGGGTTCAGTCCAGGGATGAAGGCGTTTCTCGGGGTTCAGTCCAGGGATGAAGGCGTTCCTCGGGGTTCAGTCCAGGGATCGGTCCTATAAATTCAGGGTACCAGAGGATGCAGAGTACCAGAGGATGCAGGGTACTAGAGGATGCTGCTATCAGTTGTATGTTTTGCCTTTAAGTGATATTTTAGACTGGAACTACTACGGTGAGAAGACAATTCAACTTGGCTTTAAATGCAGGAGTTTTTAAAAAATTTATTTTGAAATCCGTGCTTTTATGTTGAAACAAGTAAAACAGGAAGTAGTGCCGGTTAGCTCCGTGAGCTACACGCATAAAACCTGCGTTAATGCGCGATAAAATATTTATCGCCGTTAAATAATTAACAAGTTAACGCGATAATAACGAGTTAACTCGCCCAGCCCTATTTTAAACACATTTGTGGAGAAACTGGAGATCCTCTGAACATCTCTGCTCCTCACAGACTCATCATGCAGGCTGCTGTAGGACCAGATCCTTGCTACAGTCATTTACATTTGCCAAACCACACCAACCTTTTCTGGTCATTTAACTTCAGGGAACCCAATTAACTTCAGGGAACTCTTAACTTCAGGGAACTCTTTTAACTTCAGGGAACTCTTTTAACTTCAGGGAACTCAATTAACTTCAGGGAACTCTTTTAACTTCTGTAGGACCAGATCCTGGCTTCAGTCACTTACATTTGCCAAACCACACCAAACCTTTCTGATCTGGGGTCTAATTTCATTTACCTTCATTACTTCTTCACTTATGAAATTGCCCCTAAACTTACATTTCTGTGGAAAAGTAGACAGTAAAGTTAAAGATCTGTCATCTCTTTTCTGAGAAACGCCTCGTCTACATTCCCTCCCGGCGGCTCAGGTTTCAGGTTCAGCTCCACACTGTGTGATCATGGTAACAAAGGCCTCCGGTCCGTATCAGTCTGATCTCCAAACGCAAACAGTTGATGTAGAGAAGTGTTGTGGAAACGCAGCTGAAAGAGCTGCAGAACACAGCGAGGTGCTCAAAGTGAAGCGGTCGGTCAAACGGTTTCATGTAGACGGTCAGAGCAACTTCTGCTTCCCAAAGAGGCCTGAACACCTGAGGAAACATGAATTATTCTGTCCTCTGTGAGAGCTCAGGGCTGACAGCTGGAGTCACAGTGCCCTCTGGTGGTCAGACGCTGTACAACATCCAGTCTGTAGGAAACTGATTCTGCATCATGTGAAGCAACCAACAGACCTGAGAGGTTAGAAAGAGATCTGAGCTAAATAATGAACAGATTCAAACAGATTGAGGGAGAAAACAGGGAAGATTTACTTCCTCAGACCTTTAAAAATGACCCAAACAAAACAGTTTGAGGCTGAACATGTCAAACACCTGACGGTTGTTCTGCTGCAATGCGTTGAGCAGGAAGCTGGTTATCGTTCTCCAGAAGGGTGGAGCTAAAGGACAGAGACTCCCACAGGAAGTGAAGCCCTGCTCAGATTAAACACCCGCAGCCACAAACATTCCTGACAGGAAATCAGCCGCCCCCCTCCGCTGCCTCGCATCACTCCGTGCTCTCACCGCCACCTGCAGCCTCGGTTAGCATCCATCCATCAGCCGCACACATGAAGAAGAACTCCTGTAACTCTGTCTGCAGGTAAATACGACTGAGAAATCTGGATCCCAGATAAGGAGCCACGCTGAGCTACGTGGTGCAGAGTCCGACTGAAAAACACTAACACTGGATCAGATATCACCCGAGTCACCTCCAGGGAACTGATTAAACTTCAGAACTTGCTTTTAACTTCAGGGAACTATTTTAACTCCAGGGAACTCTTAACTTCAGGGAACTCTTTTAACTTCAGGGAACTCTTTTAACTTCAGGGAACTCTTTTAACTTTAGGGAACTTTTAACTTTAGGGAACTCTTAACTTTAGGGAACTCTTTTAACTTTAGGGAACTCTTTTAACTTCTTAACTTTTTTAACTTCAGGGAACTTCAGAACTTGCTTTTAACTTCAGGGAACTATTTTAACTCCAGGGAACTCTTAACTTCAGGGAACTCTTTTAACTTCAGGGAACTCTTTTAACTTCAGGGAACTCTTTTAACTTCAGGGAACTCTTTTAACTTCAGGGAACTCTTTTAACTTCAGGGGACTCTTTTAACTTCAGGGGACTCTTTTAACTTCAGGGAACTCTTTTAACTTCAGGGAACTCTTTTAACTTCAGGGAACTCTTTTAACTTCAGGGAACTCTTTTAACTTCAGGGAACTCTTTTAACTTCAGGGAACTCTTTTAACTTCAGGGGACTCTTTTAACTTCAGGGGACTCTTAACTTCAGGGGACTCTTTTAACTTCAGGGGACTGAACTCATTTAACTTCAGGGAACTCTTTTAATGGACACAAGAACAAAGAATTGATTCTCAGAGTCTTCTCTGACCAACTTCTCTGTGTTCAGGAAACAGAACCAAACGTAATTTACCTAACGTAACCAAACTGTCATTTAATTAGTGTGAATTGCAGAATCTGAAGCATCAACACTCAGTGAAAGCTGTTCCAGAATCATGTTCCCATCCTGTTCCATCAGCCTCCTTTAATGACCCTTCTTAACGCTTTGGGAACTGAGGACATTTGCTGAACTTATTGATGATTCTCTGATGGAGTTTTGGCCCAAAGCGATGAGCCACGACCCATCCTTGTTGGAGAGGCTGAACCTTTGGTGGATGCTGCTGTTATACCCAATCCTGACACCCTCACCTGTCAGCAGGTAACCTGCTGGTTGGAGAAGCTTCCAGAACTCTGTTCCTGTAGATTCTCTAAACTTTCTGTCTTTCTGGGACTCCAGAACAACTTTCACTGAGTGCTGCTGCAGCAGAAGATGTTCTGAAAGACTTTTCTGGAAAGGATGTAATGAGGTTTGTGTGTTCAGACAATCATTAAACAGTATTCAGAGCAGGTAAAACAAGGATCCTAAACATCTGTAGCCAGAAGTGCGATAAGTTTTACACCACAGAGATGAGGTGTGGACACAAAGACGCACATCAAAGTATCATCAGAGTCGAAGTGGAACTTTTTGAGACTGTTGATAATCAAAATGAGAAGTGGTCCCAGGACGGATCCCTGGGGAACTCACTGAGATCTCCCACCATGGATAATTGTTGAACATACACGTGTTTCACCAGAAAAATCGAACAACAACAAGCAGAATAAACGTGGCGCTGCTCCCTGAAGGAAAGACCTCCCGGCCCGTTCTCACCTGCAGCGTTCCAGTGGAGTCCGCCAGGGCTGCCGGCGAGTCGCCGCCGTTTCCTGATGCTGACGCCGCTCTGGGAGGCGGAGTCTCCCGCGGCAGTCTTTGAGCTCAGCTGTGAAGCAGCGGTAGGGGTGGAGGAGAGGATGGGCAGGAGGGGTGTGGACAGAAAGGTCAGGTCCTTCCATGCAGGCGAGAGGAAGGTGGATTCTCTTTCTGACGACCTGGAGGGATCACAGAGCAGAAAACTCGATAAATCAGGGTGCGTTTCAAGAACAGAAATCACATATAAGACAAAGTGAAGTGCAGTGAAGGGACGGAGAAAAAAACAGGTTTAGTTTCATCTTCTTTCACTAAAAAAAAAAAAGTGACACAAAGACTCTGTGCAGAAACATCAGAAAATACACCATCAAAAGCCCGATGATTCCCTCTGAGCAGCAACTTAGCAGCAGAAATCACATGTTCACAGTTTGTTCCATTCAAAGGCAGCTTTCAGCATTATTAACCATCTCCAGAACAGCCGACTCATCAAATGCTGCCGTTGGTGTGATGCCAGAGCATCTTCCAGCTGGACTTTCAGTTCAGGATAGAATACATGCCGTGTAAAATAAAATAAAGGGCAAAGGTTTGTCAGAGGTAACTGGTGTAATCCATGTTCATCAGCTGTAAAGTTAACCACTTCTGGTTCTGTGGTGATCTGAACATTACTTAGTTTCCACCTGCTTTCCACCTAGTTCCGAAAGCAGGTAGAAACTAGGTGGAGAGCAGGTGGAAACTAGGTGGAAAGCAGGTAGAAACTAGGTGGAAAGCAGGTGGAAAACTAGGTGGAAAGCAGGTAGAAACTAGGTGGAAAGCAGGTGGAAAACTAGGTGGAAAGCAGGTGGAAAACTAGGTGGAAAGCAGGTGGAAAACTAGGTGGAAAGCAGGTAGAAACTAGGTGGAAAGCAGGTGGAAAACTAGGTGGAAAGCAGGTGGAAAGCAGGTGGAAACTAGGTGGAAAGCAGGTGGAAAACTAGGTGGAAAGCAGGTAGAAACTAGGTGGAAAGCAGGTGGAAACTAGGTGGAAAGCAGGTGGAAAACTAGGTGAAAAGCAGGTGGAAACTAGGTGGAAAGCAGGTGGAAAACTAGGTGGAAAGCAGGTGGAAAACTAGGTGGAAAGCAGGTGGAAAGAGTGTAAATAAAGTCATTAAATCTGTTGACAACCTGGAAAAAAAAGGATGTTTTCACCAGTTCTGAGTTGATATTTATCATCAGTATTTAGATTTGATCTTATTAAACCATTTAACTATTTAACTGCAGCAGATTCTCGTCACAGAGCAGCAAAGTGAGTTAGATTATCAGGATATGAACAAAAATACAGAGAAAAGTCACCGATGGCTTTCTGAAGGAGAAGTTTACAGGAAGCTGCAGCGAGTCGCAGTCATAACAAGTCGAGTCAAGGTTTGTTTTTATGGTTCATTTAAAAACAGCCACAGATAGCAGAGAGCTGTCGTACATTAATACCATCAGCTGCTTCTGAGCCTGCAGATCAATATTAATTAAACAGTAAAACACTGAATTAAATGAGGGAAATATAAATAAAAACAGCGTTTACAGTTAAAGAGATGCCACTCAACCAGACTAACAAACTGAGAGAAGGCAGATTAATCCATCTGTAACAGGCTTAACACTCAACTTAAACTGGTAAATCACATTTTAGAGTTTCCTTCAACTACAACAACAACAAGTAAAGTTAAATCCTGGTTTATCCAGCAGTGATTGGATCATTGTAGGCAGAACAAAAGGCCTCAGAGGGAGAGCCAGAGACCATAAGGAAAACATCCCGTAACCCCCGGCAACAACACATTCGCTTCCACTGCGACATTCTGCCTTACAAAGTAACCGTTACCGTGGCAACGTTGGTCCCCCTATATAACTGTATATGACAGGCTACATAAGAGGAAAAGTAAAGAGCTGCAGAGTCTCCAGCTGAAGATCAGCTGAGCAGCTTCTCAGTAAATGATGAATCACAAAGACTGAAAGCTCCAAACCACCGTGCTGCTCCACAATCAATGTTAATGTGATGCTCCTTATCATTTACTGCGCCCGACGTCTTAACCGTGTTTATCTGCAGGGTGTGCAGGCAGCACATTTATGTTGGTTAGCACCAGACTGAACCCTGTCCACAGGAAGATGCAGCAGCATTCTCAGACAGCAGATACAACAGGATAAAACAGAAACCCCAGCTCTGACAAAAAGTGCACGTTCAGTTCTGATGGCTGCTGCCAGAAACCCCAGCTCTGACAAAAAGTGCACGTTCAGTTCTGATGGCTGCTGCCAGAAACCCCAGGACTGGAGAATAAGAGGGAACACTGGAAAAAATCTAAATCTTACCAAGTATATTTGTCTCATTGAGTATCTCATTACACTTAATATCAGACACAACTGCCTAACAAGTACTATTTCAGCCAGATATAGGGACTTGTTTTAATACAATACATCTGGAATATCTTGTTAAATGAAAAAGTCTTGAAAACAAATTGTTTTGAGTCGCATTTCACATGAAACAAGCTTTTTTTTCATTTGAAGAGGTTTTTAAGCTAATTTCAAGATCACGTTTATCTCAAAAGTCCTAAATATCTCATCTTATTTCAAGAAATCTTGACAAGCCGATTTTCACTAGTTCCATTGGAAGATTTTTTTGCTTATTTCAAGCAAAAACGTTTCGTATTTGTAGTTTTTCTTACTTATTTTTGGAGGGGCATTTTTTCCATTGAAGGGCCTATGGGGCCATTTCATTGTTCATCTCACTTTTAATTAACAGCGTGAGGCCAGAACTAGAAGATCTAATAAAACAAGTTTATGCCGTTATTCCCGGCGTATAAAATAAGTTTATCTTCCAGGCCTCTCCTGAGACTGAATCTGCAGCTTCAGGTTGTTTTCATATTAAAGTTAAAGTTCTCGTTGCTCATTTCTGCAGCACACAGCTTATTATCAGCCGTTTATTCTAACTGGCATCAAACTAAAATGTCCTGTCACAACCTGCAGATAAACACACTTAAGATGTCAGGTGTTGTACTCTTAAGATCCAGAGTTTTTGGCCGTGTTCAAAACCGCATACTTCTCCTACTTCTCCTACTTCTCCTACTACTCATACTAACTTTTTGAGTTAGTATGCGAGTTTGAGTAAGCAGAAGTTCCCGGATGCATACTAGATTCTCTGAAATGTTGGGTATGCATCATGAGGTTACTACTCATACTCAAACTACCCAAGATGCAACGTAACGTGACGTCGCCGATCGTCATTTCCTGTCAAAACGGCAGTTTCAAGCTAGCTACAACGAGGATAGGTTCACTTCCTGTTTTCAAAACAAAAGCACCAATTGTATGGTAATGGCTTTCCCTATGATAAAAGGCAACGGGTATTTTATTTTGTGAAAATAACCGGAAGTGCGTTGCTCACTGCGGCTAGCTTTAGTAGCGCCGAATTCGTGGGAACAAAATTGTAAATAGCCGGTATTTTGTCAGGTTTTCAACACGTTGGGGATCTAAACGACTACTTTCTCACCTGAAAATGTTTAAAATGTTGCTAAAGTTTACAGAGTTTAGAGCTTAAGAGAAATCAGCTTCAGGCCGGCTGATTTCGGCTCGGGCAGGAGCGAAATGCATTGTGGGTAAACGCTCTGCATACTGTCTGATCGATGAGTATGCAGTATGTAGTATGGAAGTATGCAGTATGTAGTATGCAGTATGTAGTGTGTAGTATGTGGTTTCGAACACAGCCCTGGTCTGATTTTATCGTGGACATAGACCCCACCTTCATGGAATTTCATATAGTAGGAGGCGGAGCTTCCTTCTGACTGGCGGCCCTGCTGATGATGGCTCCCATTACAGCATTACAGGTGAACCTCTACAGGCAGATTTTAGACAATGTGACGACTCTCCCGAGCATTCAAAGAGTTTTTCTCTTGTTTTCTGTTTCTTTTAATGCTGGGACTGAAAATGTGCATTAAAACAGCTGTTTTTTGTGTTTTATAATGTTTTATAATTAGGGCTGGGCGAGTTAACTCGTTAACTATTTAACGCCGATAAATATTTTATCGCGCATTAACGCAGGTTTTATTATTGTAAAAGTCTGTTGAATGCATCACATTCACACAGTTACAGCAAACACCACGAAGCATGGAGTAATAAAATAAAAATAAACTAGCAGCTAACATCACCGCTACAGGCGCTCCTTGGAACTAACCGGCGCTACTTCCTGTTTTACTTGTTTCAACATAAAAGCACGTATTTCAAAATAAATGTAAAAAAAAAAACTCCTGCATTTACAGCCAAGTTGAATTGTCTTCTCAGCGTAGTAGTTCCAGTCTCAAATATCACTTAAAGGCAAAACACACAACTGATAGCAGCAAGTCATTCAAGGAAACAGACAGTGGAGCGAGGCTTCTACATAAAAACTACAGAAAGATGCTGATGTTAAAAGTGTGTTTGCACAACAAATGTTATGGCACTTTCATTCATATGGCAGCACATTTAAAATAAAGCTAAATGCTAAAAGCTATACGCTACTTTTGGATTCATTTTTGGATTCTGCGTACAAATGCGATTAATCGTGATTAATCAGGGAAATCATGTGATTAATTAGATGTAACATTTTAATCGTTGCTCTGCCCTAGTTTTAATAAATACAGTTCATCAGTTAAATGAAGAAAAGTTTCATGTGTTTGTTCCTAATGTGCGAGTTTCAGCTGATTCAATGTGTTTTCTGTCAAATAAAGTTGTTTTTATTCAACAGAACCAGGTCGGGTCCGACATGCTCAGGTACCAGCAGAGTTGAGTTCCTATAGGCTGTCTGCAGAGCCCTCCGGCTACAACATACACAACCATAATGACGGCACTTCCTTATATTACCAGCACATTCCCCCACATCTATAAACACCAGCGTTTCCTCCCTGCTGCTGCTTGGCTTATCTCGGCCTACATAACTACAGAATTCTTTACGAGCAACCGGGGAACATTGCTCCTGCAGCCAGGCTGAGTCCACTCAGTCATCATTACAGACATGTGGCCATCAGGTGGCCATCACCACCTCCAGTCTGATGGGACTCTACAAAGAAGGCAGCGGCGTCAATTCAGCCAAAGCTAAGCTATGGCAAGGTCACTATAGTCACATGACTACAGTATCAATCAATAAATATACAATAATCACCACAAAAGTCTGCTATGTAGCTTATCTGTGTGCAAATGCAGTCTCACTCACATAGCCGCTAACATAACAATGGACTCCCTATTAGCATTAGCATTAGCGGCTAACAGCCTGAATCCCGCCTTCACTCCCTGGTCCTCCTTCCTCCGCCGCTGGGGCAACATTGGACCCCTATTTTTGGTGATAAATAAATCTAAAGTTTTCTGTTTCCTTTTCATATTTTACATTAATTAGCAAACAACAAATCCCGCAAATAACATCAGCTTTGACCTCCAAGCTCCGTTATCTCGTGGGAGGGGTGGAGACACCACATTTCAAAGGGAAGATGATACTTAGATCAATTGATTGTGTTGTTCAGAATTTCATTTGTAGTTCATTTATAAGTATTAATTAATAGAATAATCAATACAAATCGACACAGAGTAATTCCATAAATTAATTTAAAAAAAAAAAAAAAAAAGAAAAACGAACATTTACATTTTCCCCTGGAGCCAAGGTGTGGCAGCTGCCGTACCCAGTTGACGCCCATGAGAGAAGGCATCCCAAAGCCTCACACCTCGCACTGCTCACTGTTCGTGTGAGCAGAGCTGACAACATATCCCCAACAACTGATCCAGTGTGACACGAATAAGAATTAAAAAGGAAACGGATGTAATCTAATGGGGGTTTCATGCTTTTCCTGTCCACTGATGGATGGTTTATTATAAAAACACACAGAAATGAGGAGGGAAGGTTAAATGTTCCGTGTGTCATCGTGGGAAAAATGGAACCGGAGATTACTTTTTTTTTAAATTAGAAGCAGATCAGGGGTCTGTGTTTACTTCCTGTAACCATCACAGCCTCATCATGTGTTTCTGAACATCAAATTCTCATCATCATCATCATCATCATCATCATGGCGAATCCTTCGGGGGAATTAAAGGATCTTTGTGCAGCTGAAAGCGCTCCGAACATCACCATAAAGTCACGTGTTCGGTCCTTTTTATTTAAGGTTTAAAACAAACTAGGAAATGATTCAGCCGCAGCATTTAAAACAACTTTGTCACCGTGAAGCGAGTCTGAACTTTCAGTGATCCGACTGGATCTGGGCCACGGAAGAAAGGGGGAGGAGCTCCACCATCCGGAGGGAGCTCGGAGTGGAAAGGAGTCAGCTGGTTCGGATGCCTCCAAAGGAAATCTGATCACCGTCTAATTTTGGGATCGTTTCATCGCCCGGCCATATATGATGAAAACAAAAAACAAGGATTCTATCCAACTAAAAATGTGACATGAGCACGGTGAGCGAGGGCAGCCTGGGTGGAGCCTCAGCAGGCTGATGGACGGCTTACAGCATCACCCCGTCATACCCTGCACCGTCACTTCCTGTTGCCTCACATGAACCTTCATCGAAAAGCAACGATTCTTTCAATGGATCTGACAGTAAATGGTAAATTCTGCTTTAAATACACAGCTTCACAGTGAAGCCACCAAAGGTTATGGGTTACAGGTCAGACTGGGGCTGTCTTCGAAACCGCATACTTCTACTACTACTCCTACTATTCCTACTAACTGTTTGAGTTAGTATGCGAGTTTGAGTAAGCAGAAGTTCCCGGATGCATACTAGATTCTCTGAAATGTTGGGTATGCATCATGAGGTTACTATTCATACTCAAACTACCCAAGATGCAACGTATCGTGACGTCGCCGATCGTCACTTCCTGTCAAAACGGCAGTTTCAAGCTAGCTACAACGACGGTAGGTTCACTTCCTGTTTTCAAAACAAAAGCACCAATTGTATCGTAATGGCTTTCCCTATGATAAAAGGCAAAATAACCAAATTCGTGGGAACAAAATTGTAAACAGCCGGTATTTTGTCAGGTTTTCAACACGTTGGGGATCTAAACGACTACTTTCTCACCTGAAAATGTTTCAAATGTTGCTAAAGTTTACAGAGTTTAGAGCTTAAGAGAAATCAGCTTCAGGCCGGCTGATTTCGGCTCAGGCAGGAGCGAAATGCATTGTGGGTAAACGCTCTGCATACTGTCTGATCGATGAGTATGTAGTATGGAAGTATGTACTATGTAGTATGCGGTTTCGGACACAGCCTATATCATCATTAATCCATTTATTCATATAATGATTCATAGTTTAGACTGAATGTCTAAAGAAAGAGAAAAAATGACCATCAAACAACCAAAACTCAATGGAAAACCAAAAGATTTCCCATTTACAATCTTGAAAAGCATAAAATAACTGACAAGTGGAACCTGGATTATTAATACAGCCATCTGAATTACTGACTCTTCCATCAATCCAAAGATATTCTGCTTTGTAACCTTCAGAGACTTTACCACACGGTCCCGATCAATAGACCAACACCGGCTTTCATTTTCCATTCAAGTTCAAATCACACATTCGACTGAATGAAAGTGAGGAGAGAATAACTGAGTTCGTATCATTATACGAGTCCATCTGTGCAGAAATGATCAGAAACAAATCAGCACAAAGGTAAAATAGGTGCTGAGGCTTTACCCGAGGAGCATGCTGGTCTCGCCCGGCTCGCTGCAGGTGGAGCGGCGGGAGTTGGAGGCCGGGGAGGACGAGGACGACATCGGCGGCGAGTTGGAGGAGTGGTTGGATGCATGTGAGGAGGACAGGTTGGAGGAAGAGGAGGATGCGTGGGTGAAGTCCAGAGTCCTGGGCAGGAGCAGAGAGGACGGCATACACAGCCATGTCTCCAGGTCGGAGAACTTTGAGTAGCTCAGCATCTCCAGGACGCTGCAGGGGGGGAACACACCGCAAACAGACAGAAGAGATGACAGATTCTCTTTAAACGCCACATCGATGGGACAACCGACTCTTTATGCCCTCACTGAGATGCCCCCCCTTCTACAGAACTCACGCTGCACTTACCTCTCATCTCCCAGTCCCGGGATTTCATCTTTCTCGTCGGCGGTCTGGAAGATGCAGGAAGTCCTGGAGTCTCGTGATGACAGCAGCACACAGGAGTTATCAGAATCCACAGACATCTTCAGCCATATCTGTGAACATCAGAGGACGCAGAAACAAAGCCCCCGCTGTTTAAATCACACCGGGGGTAGTTCATGTGTCCAGAGAACACATCACAAAACTACTGTCAACTCAGATGCTGCCTCAGTTCCACTAAAGGTGTTTAAGCTAAAAAACACGACCTGTTGATTCACCCTAATTAACTCAAGTTCACTCTAATTAACTATAGTTAACTCTGATTAACTCGAATTAACTAAAGTTAACTCTAATAAACTCTAATTAACCTTAGTTAACTCTAATTAACCCTAGTCAACCCTACTTAAACTGAATTAACTCTAATTAACTATAGTTAACCTGAATTAACTCTAGTTAACACAACATGAGCAAGGTTAATTAAACTGAATTAGTCACTGGCGGATGAGAATATCTTGGTTATCATCACATTAAAAGTTACAGCATCCATCAGAACATGTTTTTTGGCCGGGTGGTTATCCCCATATAAGTTAGCTGGGTAATTATTTCAGTTAGTTAGCTCGGTAGTTAATTGTCGGGCAACAGCATCCTCTTAAGTTGTTCACTGGTCGCTAACCTGGTGATCACATTTTTTCATTGGTTACTTGTTAACCAACTCCAGGGTGACATGGTGTCAGTGAGCTGACCTCAGATAGTGGTTAACTGCCACATTAGTTGGTTTAGCTAACTAACTAGTATATCTTGTTACATAGATAAGTGGGTTATCTAACTGGTTAGGCGCTTTCTTATAAAAAATAGTAGCTGACTGGTTTAATTAGCTTGTTTGTTAGCTGCAACCAAGAAGTTATACTGAGAGTTAACATAGTTAACAATCACAGTAAGTTAGCAAACTGGTTGCAGGTAACTAGTTGGTGGCACAAAGTCATTTTTAGCTGCTATTCACTGGTTTGGTAAATGTTTGGTGATAATAATAAAGCTCGGTTAGTTGTTGGCTGAGAAGAATTAGTCATTTTTAACGTTGGATATGGAGCTAACTTTAGCCTGGTTGGTCAGTTAGCGTCTGAAGTGGCGAAATGCTGTTGTCATGGTAACTAGCAGTTCCAACATGGAGGATAAGTTAGCAAACTGGTTGCAGGTGACTAGTTGGTGGAACAAAGTCATATTTTAGCTGTTATTCACTGGTTTGGTAATTTTTTGTTGATTATTTGGTGTAATAAAGCTCGGTTAGTTGTTGGCTGAGGAGAACTAGTCGTTTCTAACGCAAGGTTATCCGTTGGATACGGAGCTAACTTTAGCTTAGTTGGTCAGTTAGCATCTGAAGAGGCGGACATGCTGTTGTCATGGTAACTAGTAGTTCCAACATGGAGGATCCAAGTTGACGTTCCCCGGAGTTAGTAAGATAATTAAAAGTTTGAGAGCGATATTCAACATAAACGTAACCAACACACACAGATACGCGGATGTGAACGCGCGTGAGAGGAGTCAGAGAGCGCACGTGGCTGCTGTTGTGGCAGATGAATCTTTAAAAGTGACGTTTGCCCGCTGAGACAGTTAAAGTCAGTCACTCAGTCATGGCTCCTGTCACTATCATGTCGGCTTCATGCAGAAAGCGGCAGCTTTTGCCCTACACTTCCACAGCTTCAGACACCCAAAACACTCAAACTTTACCGTCTCTCTGCTCCTTCCTCCGCAGAAACAATGTCGCTACTTCTCCTCTTCCTCTTTCGTCTTCTTCTTCTTTTTCTTCTTCTTCTTCTTTTCCCAGAGCAGAAACATCTGCTCAGGCTGGGCTCCCGCCTGGAAACGTGTCTTTGTCCGGCCCCGTGTAAAACATCCCAAAATACAGGCAGCCAGGCCGGAGCGGGCTCACATTTCACTGCGGTTAACTCACCGCACAGACGCCCATGGAGCTCCACATCTGGAGCCGGCCGAGCCTCGATACTGTCGTGACTCACACTCAGCCGCCAGGGGACAATTATGTGTGCACAACTCTTTTAACTCTGTCCATCTTTTTAACTGTTTACACATAATGGGAAGGAGGGATTAAAGGAGGAAGGGAGAGAGAAGGAAACAATGAACTTTAGGACTGATAGGATCTGCAAAAAGAGTTAAATGGAATGATTAATGTAATGAACAGAACAAGGAGGGGGACAGAAGGAAGGAAAGGAGGCATGAGGAAAGAAGGAGGGCAAAGAAGGAAATGAAAAAAGGAGACGAAGAGGGAAGTAAGGGAGAGTGATCTATGAGGTGGAGCAAACAATGTTTAAATCCAGGCTGAAAACAGTTCTATTTAGCTGTGCATATCAAATCAAATCAAATTTATTTGTAGCACATTTCATGTACAAACAATTCAAAGTGCTTTACATAAAATAAAAGTATTGCAGCAGGGAGTGGAAGAACCATAAAAAATACATAAAATAATATAAAGAGAAACAAATAAAATCATTTAAATGAATTTAAAAAACAAGCAACAGTCTAGATAAGTTAAAAGATATTTCATGCATAGACACATGAGAACAGAAATGTCTTTAACCTGGATTTATGACACCCGAAAGTATTTTATCTGCACTCTTCACTTTTAAATATTATTTTTAATGGTTTATTTATTTATTTATTTTATTTTTTTAATGATTTTATAGCCTTCTTGTGATTTTATGTAGCTGTAAAGCACTTTTAATTACCTTGTGTACGAATTGTGCTCTATAAATAAAATTGCCTTGCCTTGCAAAGAGATAAAAGAGATGGAGACTGGAAAAGGAAAGTGTGGAAAAACCGAGGAAAGAAGTATGAAAGAGAAATGATTTAGGAAATGAAAAAAGGAGACAAGAAGGGAAGAGGGGTTAAAGGAGGAAGGGAGAGAGAAGGAAACAATGCACTTTAGGACTGATAGGATCTGCAAAAAGAGTTAAATGGAATGATTAACATGCTGAACTAAACAAGGAAGGAAGGGAGGCAGAAAAGGAGGCATGAGGAAAAGACAAAAGGAGACAAGGAGGGATGTAAGGGAAGTAAGGAAGAGTGATCTATGAGGTGGAGCAGAGAGATAAATGAGATGGAGACTGGAAAAGGAAAGTGTGGAAAAACCGAGGAAAGAAGTAAAAAGGAGAGGAATGAAAGAGGGGGATAATAACAGAGAGGAGTGAGGAGAGAATGCAAGGAAGCTGTGAGGAGGCAGGAGGGATGTTTCCCGTTAAGATGTCTCTGATGTTTGAAGCAGAGAGATAAGTGCAAACAGGAAGGAGGCTGTTTATGTGCAGTAATTATCTGCAGAAGAAGGATAAACAGCAGAAATGATAGCTCGGTGCTCAGACTCTGAGGAGGCTTCAGGCTACTTTACTCCTTATTCACCTCATGTTAGAGGTGAATAAACTTCACTGACAGACTGAGGAATGAGAGGAGTAACAGCAGATCATAATCAGTTCCATCAGGGGGGAAAAGCCTTGACCCGCCCCTCATTTCTTTACAGAAAAACAGGAAATATTCACTGATGTCTGTGTTTACTGAAGCATGTTTGGGACATGAAACCTGCCGGAACTCTGGTCCTTTCCATAAGGAGTCTTCAGGAATAGTTCTCCAGGCTTCTTGAAGGACATCCCAAAGCTCTTCTTTGGATGTGGGCTGCCTTTTGTTGCGTTCTCTGCCAACATGATCCCACACTGCTTCAGTAATGTTGAGCTCCGGGCTCTGGGGAGGATTCATCCCTCCATCAGACCTGCTGCCACTGATTTTCAGCCCACTTCTTGTGTCCTTTGGCCCAGCTCAGCCTTTTCTCCCTGTTTCCCTTCCTTAAGAACGGCTTCCTGACAGCCACCCTTCCATGGAGCCCATTTCTGATGAGGCTTGGGCCAACAGCAGATGGATCAGCTGAAGCTCCAGATGCATCTCTCAGCTCCTGTGTCAGGTCTTTGCTGGATGTTTTCCTCTTTCTTAAGGACATCACTTTCAGATCCTGTTCATCTGCTGGAGATAGTTCTTTAGGCCTGACACTTCTTCTTCTGTCCTCCACTTGTCCAGTTTCCTCAAATGTTTTAAGGACACACTGCACACCATGCTGAGATAAGCCAAGTTTTCAGCTAACAGCTCTTTGGGAATCACCTTGTTGCTGCAGAAATCCTGTTTTCTGTCTGGCACACTGTGTTATCTTTGCTGTTTTTCACACATGCAGCTAAAGAAATGGGAACAAATCTTAATTCCAGTCTAAAACCCACAAAGAGCTTCTAGATTATTCATTTCTGGTGGCATAAAACGGTTTAATCTATATTAATTGTTCCATAATTAGTCATTATATTATATCTTATGTTCATTTTTTAAGCTTTAAATTGAATCTTATTTACTTTTTCTTGATGTTGAATAACATATAATTCTTATTATTGTCTGTTTTTTTCCTACTTTTCTACTTTTAGACGTGAGAATGTTCATTATTTTTGGATTAGGATGTTTTTAAAACTGAATTTCTTATATTAATTTGACTCTTTTGGTAACTGAAAGCAGTTTTAAGGTAAATGTACAAAAAAGTTGAAACTATGAAGCTGTTTTTCACAGATGCAGCTAAAGAAATGGGAACAAATGATGTGTCTCTGTGACAGGCTGCTGGGAACAAAGTGCCTAAAGATCCAGTTTAAAACGGCTTCTTTGCTGAGTTGGACACAACACTGGTTCATCCCTTGAGTTAGGAGCCTTTTTCCTGCCTGAATGCTTCATAGCTCAGAGTTAAGTGTCAGAGTTATGCAGAGCTGGATGTTGGAAAAACAATAAAAGAACAGTGAAAGCAATAAAATACAACACAATCAAATAAGATAAAATAAGATAAAAGTGTCATCATACTACTGGGTGTTAAAGCCATCCTTAATAAGTAGGTTTTTAGCCTAGATGTGAAGAGGCCCAGGTCATTAAAGGAAGCTGATGGAGCAGGATGGGAACAGGACTCTGGAACAGCTTTCATTGTTGATGCTTCAGATTCTGCGATTCACACTAATTAAATGACAGTTTTAGGTTTTTGTTGCATTTAAGAACTGTTTTTAGCTGAAGGAACGTGTCATCTTTTGTCTTCTGCATCACTTAGCAACAGAATTTCCACAATGGAACCCGTTCGAAAGTAAACGGTAAGAGCACAAATGACCCTGAGCTGTACAGTTTTTATCACAAACAGAAACCCCTGAAAACTTCTTCCATCATGGACGAGCTGGCGTTGGAGCGCTTCTTCGATGACTTCATTGCAAATGTGAGTAAATGTTTCAGGTTCTTGTTTAAATCTCCAGGTTTCATCATGTTAGAAAGAGTTACATTCATTCAAATGAACGTCCAAACACTAAAATAAAGCAGAAAATTGTCACATTATCACATCTAAACTGTTCCTGTGATTAAAACAACCAAACATTTTCAAACTTTTTCTCATCGTTTACAGTCAAACATGCTGCATCCACTTGGGTTTGGTACGTTTGGGCTTTTTAAAGGACACGTTTAACTTGGAGAAACTGTTCATGTGGTCATTTTAAAATGTTCCAATGACTGTAAAGAGGATCAGGATGATCTATAAGGCGAAACAGCTGCTTCTTGTCGTGTGTCATAAACCTTTATGTTGAGGTGTTTGTCATTCAGTGATGTCTGCCTGCAGGATTATCCGAGAAAGGAGGAGGAAGGAGAGAAGGAGGAAGACGTGGGTGAGGAGGAGAGAAGCCAACAGGACCACGAAGGTAAAACGAGATCAAACTTTTTTAAAGGAAAAATCCTGCAGCAACGTGATCCCACAGAATGGATGAAGAATGCACCTGGGCTTGTTTCTTGGTCTGATTGTGTCGTATAATTAAGCTCTGATCAGGTCTTTAATATCGAATAAAAACTGAGAGAAAACACAGAAGCAGAGAGTTAAAAAGTAAGTGAACCCTTCCTGCTTCCACAGGAACTAAGTAGCAGCCAGGAGCTGCTGATCAATGCTCTGATTAACTGATCAATGCTCTGATTAACCGATCAATGCTCTGATTAACTGACCAATGCTCTGATTAACTGACCAATGCTCTGATTAACTGACCAATGCTGTGATTAACTGATCAATGCTCTGATTCACTGATCAATGCTCTGATTAACTGATCAACACTCTGATTAACTGATCAACACTCTGATTAACTGATCAATGCTGTGATTAACTGATCAACGCTCTGATTAACTGACCAATGCTCTGATTAACTGATCAACACTCTGATTAACTGATCAATGCTCTGATTAACTGATCAACACTCTGATTAACTGATCAATGCTCTGATTAACTGATCAATGCTCTGATTAACTGATCAACGCTCTGATTAACTGATCAACACTCTGATTAACTGATCAATGTTCTGATTAACTGCTCAATGCTCTGATTAACTGATCAACGCTCTGATTAACTGATCAATGCTCTGATTAACTGATCAATGCTCTGATTAACTGATCAACGCTCTGATTAACTGATCAATGCTCTGATTAACTGATCAATGTTCTGATTAACTGATCAATGCTCTGATTAACTGATCAATGCTCTGATTAACTGATCAATGCTCTGATTAACCGATCAATGCTCTGATTAACTGATCAACGCTCTGATTAACTGATCAATGCTCTGTTTAAAGCGGAATTCACCCTTTAAACAACATCGTGCCCAATCACTATATTTGACCATAATATAATAGTGAATTGTGCTGCCACTGGGTATTATGTCTTCATATTAAATATAAAACCTTTGCATTTTTTAGAAATGGTGATTTGACGCGTCATGAAATCACCGGAAGAAAAAATAACAAACTACAACAATTCTAATAGGAGGGTTTCACTTGACGTCACTTCCGTATTTTTCTAAGCGCGCTAACCCAGGTGGTGGGCAACTGTGTTTTGTCTGCCACTTTTTGCCCAACATGCCTCAGTTTTGTACCGTTTTTGGATGTAGCAATCGGTCTAACCGAGAGAAGGGAAAGGGTTACTATCGAGTACCGAAGGTAATCGCCCATAGAGGTGAGAAATGGAAAAAAACTCACAGAACAACGCCGCAAAAAGTGGATAGTTAACCTACGTTTACAGACTGGAGGAGCTGAATCTGCAAATGCTCGTGTCTGCGGTGACCACTTCGTCAAAGGTATGCGCGAAATCTAACAGTTTTGTAGTAGTGCAGTAAAGTATTATGTTGCTAAATGCCAATCAACAGTAATGTAATACGGGCTACGTTTGGGCTTTGTTTTGAAGGCTGCCCCAGCGCGTTGTTAGCTACTGTCAGTGGACTGGGCTCCGACGGTCAAGCTGGGTTACCCAAACACAGAGCTAACACACCGTCATCGGTGTTTCATGCGATCTCTGAGAGTGGTTGATCTAAACAAAACAAATTTGTCACGTCGTCACAATCTTCACGTTTCTGTAGTATCCACGAAGTGCTTAAGTGCTAACAGCGCACATTAGCTCCCAAGTTCTTGACAACAGAATCGCACTCTCTCTGCCTTTTGCATTAGGCTAGCGACGCCAAGTTCCAGGATATTACATGGTTGTTATAGCAGCTAGAACTACGTGCATGAAGTAGAACTATAACTAATTAGCATTGTTGTAGTTTGTTATTTTTTCTTCCGGTGATTTCATGACGCGTCAAATCACCATTTCTAAAAAATGCAAAGGTTTTATATTTAATATGAAGACATAATACCCAGTGGCAGCACAATTCACTATTATATTATGGTCAAATATAGTGATTGGGCACGATGTTGTTTAAAGGGTGAATTCCACTTTAACTGATCAACGCTCTGATTAACAGATCAATGCTCTGATTAACTGATCAACACTCTGATTCACTGATCAATGCTCTGATTAACTGATCAATGCTCTGATTAACTGATCAACGCTCTGATTAACAGATCAATGCTCTGATTAACTGATCAACACTCTGATTCACTGATCAATGCTCTGATTAACTGATCAACGCTCTGATTAACTGATCAATGCTCTGTTTAACTGATCAATGCTCTGATTAACCGATCAATGCTCTGTTTAACTGATCAATGCTCTGATTAACTGATCAATGCTCTGATTAACTGATCAATGCTCTGATTAACTGATCAACGCTCTGATTAACTGATCAATGCTCTGATTAACTGATCAATGCTCTGATTAACTGATCAATGCTCTGATTAACTGATCAATGCTCTTATTAACTGACCAATGCTCTGATTAACTGACCAATGCTCTGATTAACTGATCAATGCTCTTATTAACTGACCAATGCTCTGATTAACTGATCAATGCTGTGATTAACTGATCAATGCTCTGATTAACTGACCAATGCTCTGATTAACTGATCAATGCTCTGATTAACTGATCAATGCTCTGATTAACTGATCAATGTTCTGTTTAACTGATCAATGCTCTGATTAACCGATCAACGCTCTGATTAACTGATCAATGTTCTGATTAACTGATCAATGTTCTGATTAACTGATCAATGCTCTTATTAACTGATCAATGCTCTGATTAACTGATCAACGCTCTGATTAACTGATCAATGCTCTGATTAACTGATCAATGTTCTGATTAACTGATCAATGCTCTGATTAACTGACCAATGCTCTGATTAACTGATCAATGCTCTGATTAACTGATCAATGCTCTGATTAACTGATCAATGCTCTGATTAACTGATCAATGCTCTGATTAACTGATCAACGCTCTGATTAACTGATCAACGCTCTGATTAACTGATCAACGCTCTGATTAACTGATCAACGCTCTGATTAACTGATCAACGCTCTTATTAACTGATCAATGCTCTGATTAACTGATCAACGCTCTGATTAACTGATCAATGTTCTGATTAACTGATCAATGCTCTGATTAACTGATCAATGCTCTGATTAACTGATCAACGCTCTGATTAACTGATCAATGCTCTGATTAACTGATCAATGCTCTGATTAACTGATCAATGCTCTGATTAACTGATCAATGCTCTGATTAACTGATCAATGCTCTGATTAACTGATCAATGCTCTGATTAACTGACCAATGCTCTGATTAACTGACCAATGCTCTGATTAACTGATCAATGCTCTTATTAACTGACCAATGCTCTGATTAACTGACCAATGCTCTGATTAACTGATCAATGCTCTTATTAACTGACCAATGCTCTGATTAACTGACCAATGCTCTGTTTAACTGATCAATGCTCTGATTAACTGATCAACGCTCTGATTAACTGATCAACGCTCTGATTAACTGATCAATGCTCTGATTAACTGATCAATGTTCTGATTAACTGCTCAATGCTCTGATTAACTGATCAACGCTCTGATTAACTGATCAATGCTCTGATTAACCGATCAATGTTCTGATTAACTGATCAATGCTCTGATTAACTGATCAATGCTCTGATTAACTGATCAACGCTCTGATTAACTGATCAATGTTCTGATTAACTGATCAATGCTCTGATTAACTGATCAATGCTCTGATTAACTGATCAATGCTCTGATTAACTGATCAATGCTCTGATTAACTGATCAACGCTCTGATTCACTGATCAATGCTCTGATTAACTGATCAACGCTCTGATTAACTGATCAATGCTCTGATTAACTGATCAATGCTCTGATTAACCGATCAATGCTCTGTTTAACTGATCAATGCTCTGATTAACCGATCAACGCTCTGATTAACTGATCAATGCTCTGTTTAACTAATCAATGCTCTGATTAACTGATCAATGCTCTGATTAACTGACCAATGCTCTGATTAACTGATCAATGCTCTGATTAACCGATCAATGCTCTGATTAACTGATCAATGCTCTGATTAACTGATCAACGCTCTGATTAACTGATCAATGCTCTGATTAACTGATCAATGCTCTGATTAACTGATCAATGCTCTGATTAACTGACCAATGCTCTGATTAACTGATCAACGCTCTGATTAACTGATCAATGCTCTGATTAACTGATAAATGCTCTGATTAACAGATCAATGCTCTGATTAACTGATCAACGCTCTGATTAACTGATCAACGCTCTGATTAACTGATCAATGCTCTGATTAACTGATCAATGCTCTGATTAACTGATCAATGCTCTGATTAACCGATCAATGCTCTGATTAACTGATCAATGCTCTGATTAACCGATCAATGCTCTGATTAACTGACCAATGCTCTGATTAACTGATCAACGCTCTGATTAACTGATCAATGCTCTGATTAACTGATAAATGCTCTGATTAACAGATCAATGCTCTGATTAACTGATCAATGCTCTGATTAACAGATCAATGCTCTGATTAACAGATCAATGCTCTGATTAACCAATCAATGCTCTGATCATCAGTGACTGGGGTCACATGGCTCTGAAAGGATCGGATTATTGGCTAAATTACAATCAGACTGAGTTATTGAGTGCATGTAGACACCTTAATCTGACTAAGAAATGTTTGAGCGGAGCTTTGTCTGTTTCTGACGTCCTTTGGCTCGTTCCAGATGACAATGAGAGCGGGACTGCCACCATGCTGCCGGTCTGCTGCCCCCCACCTGACCCCCCAGCGGTCCCAGAGACACCAGAGAACCACGGGTTCATCCCAGAGATACAGTGGGTTCCCAGCTTGTCCTGCAGCAGCTGTTCTGCAGCTTTTGGCTCCGCCCTGTGGCCTTAACGTGTCTGTTGTGTTCACACATTCT
Source organism: Odontesthes bonariensis (assembly GCF_027942865.1). Taxonomy (NCBI): domain Eukaryota; kingdom Metazoa; phylum Chordata; class Actinopteri; order Atheriniformes; family Atherinopsidae; genus Odontesthes; species Odontesthes bonariensis. The sequence goes on along the minus strand of NC_134528.1, from coordinate 3,936,909 downwards.
TGTGCAGAAATATCGTCTCTACGGTGAGACTGGGCTGCACCCTGGACTTGAACCTGATAGCCAGAAACACGTGGAACACAGAGTACAGACCCAAGGTACCCGTAAGCCTCAGAAACACCAACACGCTCCCATCCTCAGCTCGCCACATCCTGACGTCCGTCAGTGTTACTCAGTGGGGTCACATGGCGCTGAAAGGATCGGAGTTTGGGTAAGCGAGAAGTTCCCGGATGCATACTAGATTCTCTGAAATGTTGGGTATGCATCATGAGATTACTACTCATACTCAAACTACCCAAGATGCAACGTAACGTGACGTCGCCGATCGTCATTTCCTGTCAAAACGGCAGTTTCAAGCTAGCTACAACGAGGGTAGGTTCACTTCCTGTTTTCAAAACAAAAGCACCAATTGTATGGTAATGGCTTTCCCTATGATAAAAGGCAACGGGTATTTTATTTTGTGAAAATAACCGGAAGTGCGTTGCTCACTGCGGCTAGCTTTAGTAGCGCCGAATTCGTGGGAACAAAATTGTAAACAGCCGGTATTTTGTCAGGTTTTCTACACGTTGGGGATCTAAACGACTACTTTCTCACCTGAAAATGTTTCAAATGTTGCTAAAGTTTACAGAGTTTAGAGCTTAAGAGAAATCAGCTTCAGGCCGGCTGATTTCGGCTCGGGCAGGAGCGAAATGCATTGTGGGTAAACGCTCTGCATGCTGTCTGATCGATGAGTATGCAGTATGCAGTATGCAGTATGCAGTATGTAGTATGTAGTATGTAGTATGTAGTATGCGGTTTCGAACACAGCCCAGGATTTTAGATCAGGGGACAAGACAAGACCAAAGTATTAGACGGGTATTAGACGAGGATCTGGCGAGGAGTGGTGGAACCAGACAGACATATACACTGGGGAGGTGATTACTGATTGGTAACGGGTTGCAGGTGAGTGAATGAGCGCAGGAGACAGACTGAGGAGGGCGAGAGGGCACACTAACAAAGAATACACAAGGAGAAATAAAACATAACGGAATACTGATAAACAGAACTAAGGTGAAACAAAGACTGAATCTAAATACAGAAAACACTAAGAGTAACGAATAAAAACAACAACCAAGTCAAAAAACAGCCAAAAACCCAGATCCTGACTTCACCGTCTGCAAGCAGGTTTAGAGTGACTTTCAACCCAGTTATCTCGGGGTCTTAATCCGATCCAGTTCTTAGTCAGATTAAAGTGTCTACATGCACTTAATAACTCAGTCTGATTGTAATTTAGCCAATAATCCGATCCTTTCAGCGCCATTTGACCCCGCTGAGTGTCAGACGCAGAGCGAGCTGCTCTGCTGTTGCATGTTTCCACTCTTTCCTCTCCAGCATTCAGCGAAGTCCTCATTTTACAAGGGGTACCTTACACATTGAAAGCTGAAGCAGAGGGGCTCCTGAGCATTTCATCGGTACGTGACGGGTTGGAGAAACAGCCGATGGGACCGGCTCACACTTTGCTGTTGTGTTTCAGACTTTCAAGGCACTGGTGATGAGGATCCGCAATCCGAGAACCACGGCGAACATCTATGAAAGTGGGGCGATACTGTGTTCGGGAGCCACGAGGTCTGCCTGAACCCTGCAGAAACTACACGGTTGGGTGGTGTTCGGCACAGTGAATAACGCTCTCCTCCGTCTGTTCGAGCAGCCCTGACGATGCACGCCGCGCGGCCAGGAAATTCGCCCGCATCGTGCAGAAGCTCGGCTTCCCGGTCCGCTTCCTGAACTTCCAGATCCACAACATCGTGGCCTCCTGTTCCTTCTTCCCCCTGTATTTGGACGCCCTGTATCTGGCCTACCGTAAGCACTGCAGGTCAGGACACAGGAAGTTACAGTTTGGGTTGATGCACATGAGGGGAAATCCTCGTGTTTCAGGCTCGATCATCATGGGCAGTGATGGTTCCAGGATGAAAAAACGACAAAACGCGCAGAATCTGAACCGATTGGAGTGAAAACATGACAAAACGCACAGAATCTGAACCGATTCAAGCGAAAACATGACAAAACACACAGAATCTGAACCGATTCAAGTAAAAACACGACAAAACACACAGAATCTGAACCGATTCAAGAGAAAACACGACAAAACGTACAGAATCTGAACCGATTCAAGCGAAAACACGCCAAAACGCACAGAATCTGAACCGATTCAATCGAAAACACGACAAAACACACAGAATCTGAACCGATTCAAGTGAAAACACGACAAAACACACAGAATCTGAACCGATTCAAGTGAAAACACGACAAAACGCACAGAATCTGAACCGATTCAAGAGAAAACACGCCAAAACGCACAGAATCTGACCCGATTCAAGCGAAAACATGCCAAAACGCACAGAATCTGAACCGATTCAAGTGAAAACATGACAAATCACACAGAATCTGAACCGATTCAAGCGAAAACATGCCAAAACACACAGAATCTGAACTGATTCAAGCGAAAACATGACAAATCACACAGAATCTGAACCGATTCAAGCGAAAACACGCCAAAACGCACAGAATCTGAACCGATTCATGCGAAAACATGCCAAAACGCACAGAATCTGAACTGATTCAAGCGAAAACATGACAAATCACACAGAATCTGAACTGATTCAAGCGAAAACACGACAAATCACACAGAATCTGAACCGATTGGAGTGAAAACACGACAAAACACACAGAATCTGAACTGATTGGGGTGAAAACACGACTAAACGCACAGAATCTGAACCGATTCAAGCGAAAAAACAACAAAACACACAGAATCTGAACTGATTCAAGCGAAAACATGACAAAACACACAGAATCTGAACCGATTCAAGAAAAAAACACGACAAGATGCACAGAATCTGAACCGATTCAAGCGAAAACATGACAAAACACAAAGAATCTGAACCAATTCAAGCGAAAACATGCCAAAACGCACAGAATCTGAACTGATTCAAGTGAAAACATGACAAAACGCGCAGAATCTGAACCGATTGGAGTGAAAACACGACAAAACACACAGAATCTGACCCGATTCAAGCGAAAACATGCCAAAACGCACAGAATCTGAACTGATTGGGGTGAAAACACGACAAAACGCACAGAATCTGAACCGATTCAAGCGAAAAACGACAAAACACACAGAATCTGACCCGATTTAAGCGAAAACACGACAAAACACGCAGAATCTGAACCGATTCAAATGAAAACACGACAAAACACACAGAATCTGAACCGATTCAAGCGAAAACACGACAAAACGCACAGAATCTGAACCGATTCAAGTGAAAACACGACAAAACGCACAGAATCTGAACCGATTCAAGTAAAAACACAAAGAATCTGAACCGATTCAAGCGAAAACACAAAGAATCTGAACCGATTCAAGTGAAAACACGACAAAACGCACAGAATCTGAACCGATTCAGGGGAAAACACAAAGAATCTGAACCGATTCAAGTGAAAACACGACAAAACGCACAGAATCTGAACCGATTCAAGGGAAAACACAAAGAATCTGAACCGATTCAAGCGAAAACATGCCAAAACGCACAGAATCTGAACCGATTCAAGTGAAAACGCACAGAATCTGAACCGATTGAAGCGAAAACTTGTGTGTTCCGAGCTGCTGACTTTGGGGCTGTTGTGATCTGTTGGAACTTCTCTTCACAGTTACGAGCACGAGCTGTTCCCCGGCCTCTTCCTGAAGGTGGTGTCTGGGATCAACGCGACCATCTTCCCACACGGAAAAGTAAACCTGAGCGGTGCGTTGTGTCCACACCTCCCACTTTATGGATCACACGGCGAAACATCTCAGAGTCCCTGTGGGCGGTTAGGGAGGCTCGTCACTGATCACATCTGCACCTTCAGGAGGTTCTGGGACTAATTTAGGAGGTTCCAGATGTTTTAGTTGGTGGAGGTCCTCCAGGTGGTTGATGCAGGGTCAGGGTAGGGTTAGGTATTAGGAGTTTATAACTCGATGGCTCCCCTCCTACTAGGGATGTCGAAATTTAAAAAAAGTCTTGACCCACCACTGAGCCTCATTAGTCGATTAAAGTCGGTCATCGAAAATTCTATAAGTGCCATTTATGATATCTGTGTCCTGTCGCGCGTCTTTCTCTGCCGCGTGGAACAAGTTATGCCCCCATTTTAGACTGGTTAGGCTCCCACCACACAATCAATGTTAGCTCGTGCCCTTGGTATTATACATTTTCCCCAATCATTGACCACTAGTTCTAGGCGTACTTGTGGAGGAATAAGGGTTTTGGGTGGAAAAATAATTGCTGTGCCTGCGCAGACACGCACAGCCACACATTACGCGCAGCGGCGCCCTTCCAGTCACGGTACTTTTTAAACACGAATCAAACGCGGCACCGAACTCGGGCTGTTAAAAGCCCCCGTTACAAAGTCACACACAGAGAACGGTGCATTTGGCGGTGTTACAGGAAAGTAGGTTAACCAATGACTTCGTTAAAAAAAAAAATTACCGAATGCCAACAGCCTCTGTGGCGTAGCCTATGCTGCACAAAATCCTTTGCAATAAGTTCCTGTCGTCATGCCATTTAAGTACAGATGAATATATCACAACAAGTAGGCTAAGTTAGTCTTGTGTCTTTTGCCATTACAATGTTACAATTATCATTATGTTGTAGTCCACACGCAGCCACATTGGCTTTATTTAGGTTAATAGTGGCGATTTTTTTTTTTAACTGCGCAGACAGGACCCGTCATGTACGGCGTACAAGTTGCAACCGGTGTAAGAGAGGACCTCTGAGGAGGGCGCTACGTGAGCTCTGCTGCGGTTGTTCTTCCATCGTGGGATGGCTCATGCTCACATAACGTTTCTAAAGATATAGTGATTTTTTATTTTTTTATTTTTTATTTTTTAAAACCGACGGCAGAAAAATTCTAACCGGACGACGTTGATTCGGTCAACCATCGGTCATACGGTCATCGGTTAACATCCCTACCTCCTACGTGACTTTTCAGTTCAGACTCCTGTTTGGTCACCATGGAGTTTGGTGTAGGTGCCAGGGGGTGCAATGTCGCCTCAGGACCCGGCTGGTGGTTGCTGCGTGTACTGGTATGGTCTTGGAGTAACTCAGGAGGCCGTGGGAAACTGTGCGTTTTTGAGTTATGTTTGAAGTGGGTGCGATAGACACAGGGTCCTTATAGTTGTGTGTTATGTGCTGTAGGGGGCGTTAATTGGGATTTTGGGGAAAGTTGTGAAAATTATGAAAATCAATATTTGGAAATTAATATTTTGTAGAGGGTTAGGGTGAGTGGCAGGGAAAGGTTAGGGTTTTAGGAAAAAAGTTATGTAAATGATGGAAATTAATATTTGGAAATCTGAAACTTAACTTTACTCTGAAAGTGTATCGTTAAAATCTACTAAGTTACTTCATAACAGCAAATACTACAGATATATAAAATTTACTTAAAATTTTGAGTAAAATGATGTTCCTGCCTATGAAAAACAAGTAGACTTTACTTAATTTGTTTAAATAAATATAACTTAAAACTTAGATGTAATTAAGTAAATGTTACTTAGTATCTTCAAAACTGTTATGTTTTATGGTAAGTAAAATTTACTTGATATTGCAAATACTTACAAAGGGTTGTTTAAGTAAATCTTATGAGTTGTTTTTTAAGTGTGGTTCCAGATGTGGGAATCCTTTGGAGTCCTGAACACCTGCTGAATTAAAGCTAAAATGCCCCAGAAATGCGGCTCTAACTTTGTGTTTTGTGTTGAATCACAGGAGCCAAAACTCTGGATGAGGTCCACAAAGCGCTGGACACCATCGTTCCCATCCTGACTCGCTTCCGGAAGAAGTGACAACAAGAGGTCCTTCATTTAAAAACCAAAGGCAGTAAGAGGATGACTCTGCAGCCAGAAGTGACCGAAGTGTGTGTCTGGTGGAATAAAAGCTTTCAGACTGAAAGAGAATCTGGGAGTCTGGATCACATCATTTAAATGTGAAAGGGAGTTCCTTGTTGCTCCACTAGATGTCAGGATGGGCTCAGGCTCGCCTGGACTCACTTTTCATCCGTCAGTTTCCACAGCAGCAGTAAATCCCAGCTGTTACAGATGTGCACGTCCATTGTTCAGCACTTTATTCCTGCTGCTGACGCTGAACATTTAGGATAGATAGATAGATAGATAGATAGATAGATAGATAGATAGATAGATAGATAGATACTTTATTGATCCCGAAGGAAATTCAAGCATCCAGTAGCAAGACATACTAAAGCAATAAAAATGTTTATACAATTATTAACACTTTAAAAAACAATCTAAGAATTTAAAAAACAGTTTAAAAATATAAAGTGACCAGTGAAGTAAGACCAGTGAAATTCAGAAGTTCCATCACTGAGAGCTGTTGTACAGCCTGATGGCCGGAGGAACAAAAGAGTTTTTGAGTCTGTTGGTGGCGCAGGATCGAGATAGCAGCATACATTACATTACATTATGTTACATTACATTGCGTTACGTTACATTACATTGCATTATGTTACATTACATTACATTATGTTACATTACATTACATTATGTTACATTACATTACATTATGTTACATTACATTGCGTTACGTTACATTACATTACATTATGTTACATTACATTACATTTCGGTCATTCTGCAGACACTTTTATCCAAAGCGACTCACAATAAGTGTGTTCCAGATCGGTAGGCAAAAGAACTTCAGGTCACAAGAAATCATAAGTGCATTTCCTTCCAAAACCAAACAGCTCAGAGCCTAACTAGTGCTAGAGTAAGTGCAGTAAGTTAGGTACCGAGATAAATGGGAAGAGAATTTAGGAAACAAAGACAGTTTAGGAAACAAATAAGTGCGTAAGGAGCTGGGAGGAAGCAGGTGACGTCCTCAGAGGGCGGATCAGGGCAGTGTTTCCTGCAGAGATGGTTTGCAGCCTGCGGCCAAAGATGGGCAGCGACTCAGCTGTCCTGACATCAGTCGGAGATCGTTCCACCATCGGGGCGCCAGAACAGAGAAAAGCCGTGACCGTGTGGATGGTGCGCAGGGACCGCTGAGTGAGGGGGCAGCCGGCCGCCTGGAGGCCGCAGAGCGAAGCGGTCGGGCGGGGGTGTAGGGCTGGACCTCAGCCTGGAGGTATGAAGAAGCTGCTCCTTCCACTGCCCTGTAGGCCAGCACCAGAGTCTGAAACTGGACCTCAGCCTGGAGGTATGAAGGAGCTGCTCCTTCCACTGCCCTGTAGGCCAGCACCAGAGTCTGAAACTGGACCTCAGCCTGGAGGTATGAAGGAGCTGCTCCTTCCACTGTAGGCCAGCACCAGAGTCTGAAACTGGACCTCAGCCTGGAGGTATGAAGGAGCTGCTCCTTCCACTGTAGGCCAGCACCAGAGTCTGAAACTGGACCTCAGCCTGGAGGTATGAAGGAGCTGCTCCTTCCACTGTAGGCCAGCACCAGAGTCTGAAACTGGACCTCAGCCTGGAGGTATGAAGGAGCTGCTCCTTCCACTGTAGGCCTGCACCAGAGTCTGAAACTGGACCTCAGCCTGGAGGTATGAAGGAGCTGCTCCTTCCACTGTAGGCCAGCACCAGAGTCTGAAACTGGACCTCAGCCTGGAGGTATGAAGGAGCTGCTCCTTCCACTGTAGGCCAGCACCAGAGTCTGAAACTGGACCTCAGCCTGGAGGTATGAAGGAGCTGCTCCTTCCACTGTAGGCCAGCACCAGAGTCTGAAACTGGACCTCAGCCTGGAGGTATGAAGGAGCTGCTCCTTCCACTGTAGGCCAGCACCAGAGTCTGAAACTGGACCACAGCCTGGAGGTATGAAGGAGCTGCTCCTTCCACTGTAGGCCTGCACCAGAGTCTGAAACTGTACCACAGCCTGGAGGTATGAAGGAGCTGCTCCTTCCACTGCCCTGTAGGCCAGCACCAGAGTCTGAAACTGGACCACAGCCTGGAGGTATGAAGGAGCTGCTCCTTCCACTGCCCTGTAGGCCAGCACCAGAGTCTGAAACTGGATGCTGCAGCTACAGGGAGCCGGTGTAGAGAGCGGTGAAGAGGAGTCGTTGAGACGCACCGCCAAAGACCTCAAGGCAGGCGAAAAAATTAAGAGTCTGCCTGACCCAAACAATTTTTGTTATCTCAATCTGGCTCCCCTGTGCTGGCCTTGGCTGCCAGCTGCAACTTCTCCTGGATGTTATGTAAACAAGACGCTCTGCCCCATGTGCTCCCTCCCCTTCCTGAGGACTCCTGTGGAAACTGTTTAGGCTGGCTGATAAACTTTCCATCGCATTATCAAGGACAATGGCCTCTGAGACAGTGCTTCATGGACTTACTTGCACACACTCACATGCTCGATGATTAACATACGCAATTGTGTGTATGTTTTGCTTTTTTTGTGCTGAGGTTTTTTGCAATCTCAAACTGTATCCTGGTAAGGGTAAAGTGTGAAATATGATTTTTTTCTCCTCTCACCTAATGTGGTATTTTCTCCTATCTGGCAGCGCTTATCACTGAGCTGCATGGCCACGGTCACCCATCTCCCTTGTTTTGTTTTCATGTTGTCTGTCTGGACGGGTCGTACTGGAACTGCTTGTAATTTCCCCCTCTGGGATTAATAAAGTATTTTGAATTGAATGAATTGAGTGGTGTGGGAGAACTCGGGGAGGTTGAACACCAGACGAGCAGCAGCTTTCTGAACGAGCTCCAGAGGTCTGATGGCAGAAGCCGGGGCGCCAGCAAGGAGGGAGCTGCAGGAGTCCAGGCGGGAGATGCCCGGAGCCTGGATGAGCACCTGCTGCCCTGGTGAGGAAGGGGCGAATCCTCCGGATGTTGGAGAGGAGGAATCGGCAGGAACGGCTCACTGATGCCATGTTTGGCGAGAACGACAGTTGGTCGTCCAGGGTCACATCCTGAACTGCAACATGGTGTAAAGTGACGTTAAACTGATTATTTACTCATGGTTAGAGATTAAAGTCCTTCTCACGACCATCAGAGGTCACATTATTTCAGTAATTATAATTTCTGTATCGTCTGCATGAACAGAAAAGCCATTAAGGTGTTTTGGGGAGAACAGGAACTTGTTGTAACTTGTCTTTGTTGCTTTGGGATTAGATTATAATTCTGTTCCTTTATTAATCCTTTATTAAAACTCTGTTTATCGCAGTTTCACTGTTATTATACTGTTATAACTTGAATAAACAACTAACCTATGTATTGGTCCGTTTGGCTCCCCTCACATGTCTCTTTTCTCACAGATCGGTGGGCTTCGGCCCACAGAAAGCTGCTCAAACTACATGATGAACTCATGAACATCTGGTGAAGCCGGAGCAGAAGCAGGAGACAGAAACTCCTCCTGCAGCAGGGATGAGAACGCGGTCTGAGCGACATGAATAAAGCAGAGCAGCAGCTTTATGGAAGCAGTCTGTCTTCCATTATCATCCCAAAGCTCACGTGGGCGGGTCGACCTGCTGCAGAACCAGACTTTGCCTTTTCGTGGGGGGGTTCATCCTTAAAATGCGGTCACGCATGGAAAGATGGAGCGAGCCAAAGTTGTCAGGGAGCAGATTAAAGGTGACACTTGGAGGTGGGAGTGTTTTGTGGGATCTGCTGACTGCTGGGCTGGGCGGCCTTCCTGTGGGCTCTCCTGGGCTGCATCAGGAGGTGAGGTAATCCAGCTGCAAACACCATCAGTCCTCCATGAAAACAGTGACTCCCGGGAACGTTTCTGTCCATCTCCACCCTCCTCCCTGCATCTGTGTCCTGCCCTTGCTCAGTTTACTTGCATTCGTGCACACGAGCTCCTTTTAAAAATCTGCTTTCATGCCATCTTTTAAACGAAGCGCTGGTGACCTCCCTCTTTGTTCCTGCTTTTTATTGACCTGTTGGAGCTTTTTCACATCCTGTCACTCTTGCCCCATTTGGCTCCAGCTTGCTTTTCTCTTTAATAACATCCCAGTTTCCTCCGATCCTAATAATACCGACGCTCCTGGTGACAGTCGCACTTCCTCCAGCTTCTCCTCTGCTGCTGAAAATAAAGTGTCAAAAGATTGGGATGGATTCGTCTTGTATTTTGTTCTTTTGTGTGAATCCTGCAGAGATCGGCTCAGCTCCTGCTGAGGTTGCCCAGCCCTAAAAAATATATACAAATATAAAGAGAAACAATTAAAATCATTTAAATTAATTTAAAAACAAGCAACAGTCCAGATAAGTTCAAAGATATCATGCAGATTTCATGCATAGACACATGAGAACAGAAATGTCTTTAACCTGGATTTAAAAATGTCTCCATTTGGTGAAAGTTTAATCTCCACTGGCAGTTTGTTCCACTTGTTTGCAGCATGACAGCTAAATGCTGCTTCTCCATGTTTAGTCTGGACTCTGGACTGGACCAGCTGACCTGAGTCCTTGGATCTCAGAGCTCTGCTGGCTTTATATTCTCTGAACAGATCACAGATGTGTTCTGGGCCTAAACCCAATTTTACATGAATTTTACATCTTCAAAAAGAAGGATAAAAAATCTGAATGACGAGAAGAAGAAACATAATTTCACCTCTTCAGCATCTTTTAGTTGCTTCGTGTTTGTGTTACTGTGTTTTTAGATCAATTTGCCTGTTTTAGAAGGTTAAAGATACCAGTTTGGGTTGAATTTGACAGTTTTAGTGCATGTTGAAGCTCCTTTTCCGCCTCAGAGTCTGCACACGTTTTTTTCACATGACAGCCAGCGGTCACATGTTAAAGAGGTAACTGTAGGTCACAGCAGCAGCCAGGACAAACAACGTTCTTTTTTTCTTTTAAACACTTTATTTATTAAGTTTTTCAGATATATACCACATATAAAACACAAAAAATATGCAAGAAAACAAAGCAAACTGTCAGCCCACAGGAATATAGACACGCAAAGGTTACAGTTGTGCATATCAGTGCATGCAAATCAAAGGAACAGGGATGGATTTAAAGTCCAAAGAGCCAGAACCAGGTAAAGTAGGTAAAGACAGTACAAAAAAGATCGAGACAGTCGTTTCTAATATACTCAGTAAAGGGTCCCCAGACGTCAAGGAAATTGTGATGAGTGTCTGAGAGAATATCGAATTTCTTCCAGATAGATACAGGAAACTAGGGCTTGGCAACGATTAAAGTGTTTAATCTAATTACAGTTTGTTCTGATTGCTAAAGTTCAATTTTCGCAACTTCGGCTGCTTTAGCAAAACTCTTCACACAACAACAAGAACTTCACACCAATCTAGCAAAGCATTGTAGGTACATTGCAAAATCAAACTGAGGTTGAAAAACATTATACACCTTTGTAAAAATTGCATTTTTGTGGCAAATCATTCACACAACCTATCATTTTGATTAACACGCCCACACTGCAACTACACACAAATGGTATAAATGATACACACATTTGGCTTGTGCTTTTCTTTGTATGTCAATCAAGTTTACATCATACTTTTATCATGAATACATTTGATATAAACACACAGGGAATCACTTCAATCATGACTGTTTATTTAAATTCACCAAAACAAACGAAAAATATTTTTTTACATGTAAATAAAAACACAAGAAAACTCAATACAAGTGTACTGAAAACAAAAGGAAGTTACTGAACATCCATACGCCTTGCTGGATCTGGCCACAAGATTTGATCAGCGTCACATGCTATGTCTTCAAGTGCAAGACAGCGGAGAAAGTATCGTCTTGCATGGCGTATCCAGCCCTGACATGCTGCCTGGTCAATATCCCCACATGCCTCCTCCATTGCCTGTAGCAGGGCGATACGCTGCTGGGGATTATGCTCATAGACCCTCCATCGCCAGGCAGAGAAGAACTCCTCGATGGCATTGAGGAAAGGAGAGTAAGGTGGGTTGTTGAGGATAGTGAAATGTGAGGTCTGTCTTGTACGGGCCCAGTGTGGCATGATGGTGAAGGACACCGTTCTGGCTGATCGCAGCACACATTGTTATGTTGCCCCCCCTCTGCCCTGGCACATTTGTAATGGCACGCTGTCCGATGACATTCCTGGCCCGTCTTCTTGTTTTTGTGAGGTTGAACCCTGCCTCATCCACAAATATGAGCTCATGGCCCATGGCATCTGCCTCTAGCGCCATTACTCTCTGAAAAAGAAAAAAACAAACAAAATACATACACTTCAGTATGTAAAAGGACCATGTATACACTTCTGAATTCAACACCAATACTGTTGCTTACCTGCACATATTCACAACGCAGTTGCTTTACTCGTTCTGAATTCCTTTCAAAGGGCACTCTGTAGACCTGCTTCATGCAAATTTTGTTTCTGACAAGTAAACGTGATATTGCTGAGATGCTCACAGTATTTACATTTGCAAAAGTTGTGTCATCTTCAATTACACGCTGCTGAATTTCACGCAGCCTCATGGTATTGTTCGCCATCACCATATTCACAATGTGGATCTCCTGCTCAGGTGTGAACAGTCTTTCTCTGCCCCCAGCTCTCGGAATTCTAGCAATTCTGTAAAGTAGCAATGGCATCATTTGTACATTACTGTATTTTACATATTACAGAAGTATACATATTGTCTAACATGTACAATGTATTTCTATGTACAAATTGCAAGTAGGCCTATACTGCAATGTTGAAATGAAGTATGAAATGTATAGAGTATGAAATGACTCTATATACCGGTTCTCAGTGCGAAATGTTCTGATTATGCTTGTTACAGTGTAGCGGCTCAGATTGGGTTGAACCCTTTCTCCAGCTTCCCTGTAGCTCATGCCATGGTTGATGACATGGTCAACCAATGTGGCCCTTATGTCATCTGTAATTATGTGTCTTTGTCTCCTTCCTCGTCCTCTTGCTCCTTGCCCCCCTCGTCCTCTTCCAAAGACTTCATTTTCTTGTCTCGGTCCATGTTGTCCTCTCCCTCTTATTTCTTCATGTCCTCTGCCTCATCCTCCTCTGATCCTCACTCTTCCGACAAGTCTTTCTCCTTCCATTGTTCTCCACACAGAAAGCTTTCCTGTGACTTATTTCTAGGCTGGTTGCAAGATGAAGTGATTATCTAAAATTGTGTCCACCTGTCACATGTTGTCTAATAATTAGTAGTATAGTGTACAAAATATCCATTAATGTGTATAGTATTTCTAGGAGTGTGTTCATCATTTGGAAATTGTGTGTAAAGCAGTGAGTTGTGTTTACAGTTATACAAAAAGAGTGTTGTGTAATGGATTGCTTTGGTACATTTTGCAAACTGTGCTTTCTAACATTTCAAACTCAGTGCAAATCAGTTTTTGTGCTTACAGTTTTGCTACATTGGTGAAATGTTTGTGTATATGTGTGAAGAGTTCAGCTTAAAAAGCCAAAGTTACAAAAAATGTGCTTTAGCAAACAGAAAAAACTGTAATCACATGATTTCCCTGATTAATCACAATTAATCGCATTTGTACGCAGAATCCAAAGATGAATCCAAAAGTAGTGTATAGCTTTTAGCATCCATCCATCCATCCATCCATCCATCCATCCATCCATCAATCCATCATCTTCTCCGGGGGTCGGGTCGCGGGGGCAGCAGCCCGGCCACTTCCTCCAGCTCTTCTGGGGGGACCCCGAGGCGTTCCCAGGCCAGCCGAGAGACATAGTCTCTCCAACGTGTCCTGGGTCTTCCCCGGGGCCTCCTCCCAGTGGGACGGGCCCGGAACACCTCACCAGGGAGGCGTCCAGGAGACATCCTAACCAGATGCCCGAGCCACCTCATCTGACTCCTCTCGATGCGGAGGAGCAGCGGTTCTACTCCGAGCCCCTCCCGGATGACCGAACTTCTCACCCTATCTCTAAGGGAGAGCCCAGACACCCTGCGGAGGAAACTCATTTCGGCCGCTTGTATTCGCAATCTCGTTCTTTCGGTCACTACCCACAGCTCGTGACCATAGGTGAGGGTAGGAACATAGATTTACCGGTAAATCGAGAGCTTCTCCTTCTGGCTCAGCTCCTTCTTCACCACGACGGGCCGGTGCAGAGCCCGCATCACTGCAGACGCCGCACCGATCCGCCTGTCAACCTCCTGCTCCATTCGTCCCTCACTCGTGAACAAGATCCCGAGATACTTGAACTCCTCCACTTGGGGAAGGATCTCATTCCCTCTGAAACCAACTAACTTTAAGGCAAGGCAAGGCAATTTTATTTATAGAGCACAATTCATACACAGGGCAATTCAAAGTGCTTTACAGCTACATAAAATCACAAGAAGGCAATAAAACCATTAAAAAGGAATAAAAAAAAGAAAAGAAAAGAAAGAAATTAAAAAAGAAAGAAATTTAAAACCCATTAAAATAATCATTAAGTAATTAAAAAGTGAAGAGTGCAGATAAAATACTTTCAGGTGTCATATGCACAGCTAAATAGAACTGTTTTCAGCCTGGATTTAAACATTGTCAGAGTTGAGGCCTGTCTCACATCTTCTGGAAGACTGTTCCAGATTTTAGGGGCATAAAACTGAAACGCAGCCTCACCTTGTTTAGTCCTGACTCTGGGCCCCAGCAGGAGACCCCTCCCTGAGGTTCTCAGAGCCCGAGTTGGTTCATATGGCTCTAACATGTCAGAGATGTACTTTGGCGCTTGACCATGAAGAGACTTGTACACAAGCAGAGCTGTTTTACAGTCTATTCTCTGAGCGACAGGAAGCCAGTGCAGAGACCTGAGCACTGGACTAATATGGTCGTATTTCCTGGTTCTAGTCAGGACTCGAGCAGCAGCGTTCTGGATGTACTGCAGCTGTCTTACAGCCCGTTTAGAGCCCAGTGAGCAGGCCGTTACAGTAGTCTAACCTGCTGGAGACAAACGCATGGATCAGTCTCTCTAAGTCTGCTTTAGACACTATTCCTTTGATTCTGGCAATGTTTTTAGATGGTAAAAAGCTGCTGATGTTACAGATTTAATGTGGCTGTTAAAGTTCAGGTCTGAGTCCAATATTACCCCGAGATTTCTAACTTGATAGTTAGGTTTAAGAGAGAGAGTCTCAAGGTGACTGATAACACTTTATCTTTGTTTCTGTGGGCCACAGACAATGATTTCAGTTTTGTCTGAGTTTAGCTGGAGGAATTTGTTTTTCATCCACACACTGATCTGTTCGATGCAGCGACACAGTGTATCTACAGGCCCGTGTTCTCCTGCCGTCAGTGACACGTAGATCTGAGTGTTTAACAGCGTGGGGCCATCATTAACCTCTTCAGTCATTACAAAGATTGTTTCCCTCAAAGACCCGAGTGAAACCAAGGGAAACCAAGGGAAACCAAGGGAAACCAAAGGAAACCAAGGGACACCAAAGGAAACCAAGGGAAACCAAGGGAAACCAAAGGAAACCAAGGGAAACCAGGGGAAACCAAAGGAAACCAAGGGAAACCAAGGGAAACCAAAGGAAACCAAGGGAAACCAAGGGAAACCAAGGGAAACCAAAGGAAACCAAAGGAAACCAAGGGAAACCAGGGGAAACCAAAGGAAACCAAGGGAAACCAAGGGAAACCAAGGGACACCAAGGGAAACCAAAGGAAACCAAGGGACACCAAAGGAAACCAAGGGAAACCAAGGGAAACCAAAGGAAACCAAGGGAAACCAGGGGAAACCAAAGGAAACCAAGGGAAACCAAGGGAAACCAAAGGAAACCAAGGGAAACCAAGGGAAACCAAGGGAAACCAAGGGAAACCAAAGGAAACCAAAGGAAACCAAGGGAAACCAGGGGAAACCAAAGGAAACCAAGGGAAACCAAGGGAAACCAAAGGAAACCAAGGGAAACCAAGGGAAACCAAGGGAAACCAAGGGAAACCAAGGGAAACCAAAGGAAACCAAGGGACACCAAAGGAAACCAAGGGAAACCAAGGGAAACCAAAGGAAACCAAGGGAAACCAAAGGAAACCAAGGGAAACCAAGGGAAACCAAGGGAAACCAAAGGAAACCAAGGGAAACCAAGGGAAACCAAGGGAAACCAAGGGAAATCCTCACCTCTGTTATCACCTTTAAAACCTTTGAGTTTGAGATGTTCTCTTTTCTTGAACTCCTCCACTTGGGGAAGGATCTCATTCCCGACCCGGAGAGGGCATTCTTCAGTGCATTTAGTTTTAAATGTGCTGTCGAACATACACCATGCCGAACACGAGGGCCCAGTATTATCAGGAGACTGTCAGGGATCAGCTGTCTACAGTTTATAACACTGTACAAGTGGAAAATGTCATCCCAAAAAACTCTGAAGCTTAGGGCAAGACCAGAGAAGATGACCCAGAGTCGTTTGGTGTGTTTCTAACACACCAAACGACTCTGGTGTGTTAGAGCCTCTCAGAGTGTCTCGGTAAACAACAAATGGGACGTCAGAGTGAGAGTGTTTTCCTCTGGTTTTCATGGGTTCAGCAGTTTGTTGGAGCCTCCCGGGGCCGTCAGGTGACTTCACACTTTTGATGAAGCCTTATTTTAGAAACAGGGAGTTTACGACAACGCTTCAGAAATGCTGAGTCAGCTGTTCCACTTTGTTTCCAGCCAGAAACAGAATCAACAGCGGCGGGATCGTGGAGCTGACGAACGCACCTGCGGTCGCAGGAAGCGGCAGGAAAAGCTAACTCACCACTTTACGTTCGCGGCCTGAAACCATCTGCTGCTCAGAGGAAGCGGCGCCGGACGTCTCCAGAGACTCGCGTCCGAAGCAAACAGCTCACATCTTCCCTGACCCAGAAATGAATCCGGGAAGGAAGTCATTTAGCGCTCTGCGGATGGCCAGCGGAGGGAAAATCAATCCGCCTCACATCAAACGTCTCATTTCGCTCCGATTGCTTTTGGAGAGAATCACTTCATAAACTCCAGGAAGTGTTGTGAAGCCCGAAGCTGCTGCAGCTGTGTGGGAGCCCAGAGCCCAGAGCCCAGAGCCCAGAGCCCAGAGCCCAGAGCCCAAAAAGGCCAGAGCCCAGAGCCCAGAGCCAGGAACCCAGAGAGGCCAGAGCCCAGAGCCCAGAGTCCAGAGCCCAGAGCCCAGAGCCCAGAGAGCCCAGAGCCCAGAGCCCAGAGCCCAGAGCCCAGAGCCCAGAGCCCAGAGCCCAGAGCCCAGAGCCCAGAGCCCAGAGCCCAGAGCCCAAAGAGGCCAGAGCCCAGAGCCCAGAGCCCAGAGCCCAAAGAGCCCAGAGCCCAGAGAGCCCAGAGCCCAGAGCGCCCAGAGAGCCCAGAGCCCAGAGCCCAGAGCCCAGAGCCCAGAGCCCAGAGCCCAGAGAGCCCAGAGCCCAGAGCCCAGAGCCCAGAGCCCAGAGCCCAGAGCCCAGAGCCCAGAGCCCAGAGAGCCCAGAGCCCAGAGCCCAGAGAGCCCAGAGCCCAGAGCCCAGAGCCCAGAGCCCAGAGGCCAGAGCCCAGAGCCCAGAGCCCAGAGCCCAGAGCCCAGAGCCCAGAGCCCAGAACCCAGAGCCCAGAGCCCAGAGCCCAGAGAGCCCAGAGCCCAGAGCCCAGAGTCCAGAGCCCAGAGCCCAGAGCCCAGAGAGCCCAGAGCCCAGAGCCCAGAGCCCAGAGCCCAGAGCCCAGAGCCCAAAGAGGCCAGAGCCCAGAGCCCAGAGCCCAGAGCCCAGAGCCCAGAGCCCAGAGCCAAGAGCCCAGAGCCCAGAGCCCAGAGCCCAGAGAGCCCAGAGCCAAGAGCCCAGAGCCCAGAGCCCAGAGCCCAGAGCCCAGAGCCCAGAGGCCAGAGCCCAGAGCCCAGAGCCAAGAGCCCAGAGCCCAGAGCCCAGAGCCCAGAGCCCAGAGCCCAGAACCCAGAGCCCAGAGCCCAGAACCCAGAGCCCAGAGCCCAGAGCCCAGAGAGCCCAGAGCCCAGAACCCAGAGCCCAGAGCCCAGAGCCCAGAGAGCCCAGAGCCAAGAGCCCAGAGCCCAGAGCCCAGAGTCCAGAGCCCAGAGCCCAGAGCCCAGAGAGCCCAGAGCCCAGAGCCCAGAGCCCAGAGCCCAGAGCCCAGAGCCCAGAGCCCAGAGCCCAGAGCCCAGAGCCCAAAGAGGCCAGAGCCCAGAGCCCAGAGCCCAGAGCCCAGAGCCCAAAGAGGCCAGAGCCCAGAGCCCAAAGAGGCCAGAGCCCAGAGCCCAGAGCCCAGAGCCCAGAGCCCAGAGCCCAGAGCCCAGAGCCAAGAGCCCAGAGCCCAGAGCCCAGAGCCAAGAGCCCAGAGCCCAGAGCCCAGAGCCCAGAGCCCAGAGCCCAGAGCCCAGAGGCCAGAGCCCAGAGCCCAGAGCCAAGAGCCCAGAGCCCAGAGCCCAGAGCCCAGAGCCCAGAGCCCAGAGCCCAGAACCCAGAGCCCAGAGCCCAGAGCCCAGAGAGCCCAGAGCCCAGAGCCCAGAGCCCAGAGCCCAGAGCCCAGAGCCCAGAGCCCAGAGCCCAGAGAGCCCAGAGCCCAGAGCCCAGAGCCCAGAGCCCAGAGAGCCCAGAGCCCAGAGCCCAGAGCCCAGAGCCCAGAGCCCAGAGCCCAGAGCCCAGAGCCCAGAGAGCCCAGAGCCCAGAGCCCAGAGCCCAGAGCCCAGAGCCCAGAGAGCCCAGAGCCCAGAGCCCAGAGCCCAGAGCCCAGAGCCCAGAGAGCCCAGAGAGCCCAGAGCCCAGAGCCCAGAGCCCAGAGAGCCCAGAGCCCAGAGCCCAGAGCCCAGAGCCCAGAGCCCAGAGCCCAGAGCCCAGAGAGCCCAGAGCCCAGAGCCCAGAGCCCAGAGCCCAGAGAGCCCAGAGCCCAGAGAGCCCAGAGCCCAGAGCCCAGAGCCCAGAGCCCAGAGCCCAGAGCCCAGAGAGCCCAGAGCCCAGAGCCCAGAGCCCAGAGCCCAGAGAGCCCAGAGCCCAGAGCGCCCAGAGAGCCCAGAGCCCAGAGCCCAGAGAGCCCAGAGCCCAGAGCCCAGAGCCCAGAGCCCAGAGCCCAGAGAGCCCAGAGCCCAGAGCCCAGAGCCCAGAGCCCAGAGAGCCCAGAGCCCAGAGAGCCCAGAGCCCAGAGCCCAGAGCCCAGAGCCCAGAGCCCAGAGCCCAGAGCCCAGAGCCCAGAGAGGCCAGAGCCCAGAGCCCAGAGCCCAGAGCCCAGAGAGCCCAGAGCCCAGAGCGCCCAGAGAGCCCAGAGCCCAGAGCCCAGAGCCCAGAGCCCAGAGCCCAGAGCCCAGAGCCCAGAGCCCAGAGCCCAGAGAGCCCAGAGCCCAGAGCCCAGAGAGCCCAGAGCCCAGAGCCCAGAGCCCAGAGCCCAGAGCCCAGAGCCCAGAGCCCAGAGCCCAGAGCCCAGAGCGCCCAGAAAGCCCAGAGCCCAGAGAGCCCCGCTGTGGGGATCAAAGGGGTCACCAGGGGCCCTGAGGCCCTCACCTGCAAAAACAATGTCAGGTTGGGGGGATGCGAGGCGTGGAAGGACACGAATGCAAACTTTCAAAAGGCAAACTGATTTATTGGTCAAAAACAAGGTTAACACAAAACGCTGCCGAGCCGGATAACAAGACTAAACTGTGATAGACAAAACATGACTATGGAAAAACAAAAGAATAGACTAGACAATCCAAAGGCATTCACCATCATGCAGGATCGCCCTTCCCCGACAATAACTAAACATCAAGCAGCTGGCTTCTCAGCTGCAGGGTGGAGGCTTGGAGGAGGAAAACATGACCCTGAGAGCTGTGCTGCTTTGTGACGTCACAGACAGCAGAGCTGCATCCTCAGAGCATCTCCCAGTGTGCACAGCTCAAACTGGAGACTTCAGGATTTACAGACCGGCAGACCAACCTGTAGCAGCAGAGAGTGAGGAACTAAGTGAACCCCTGATCCAGCAGCTGGTAGCAGCAGTGAGTGAGAAACTAAGTGAACCCCTGATCCAGCAGCTGGTAGCAGTGAGTGAGAAACTAAGTGAACCCCTGATCCAGCAGCTGGTAGCAGCAGTGAGTGAGAAACTAAGTGAACCCCTGATCCAGCAGCTGGTAGCAGCAGAGAGTGAGAAACTAAGTGAACCCCTGATCCAGCAGCTTGTAGCAGCAGTGAGTGAGAAACTAAGTGAACCCCTGATCCAGCAGCTGGTAGCAGCAGTGTGTGAGAAACTAAGTGAACCCCTGATCCAGCAGCTGGTAGCAGCAGTGAGAAACTAAGTGAACCCCTGATCCAGCAGCTGGTAGCAGCAGTGTGTGAGAAACTAAGTGAACCCCTGATTCAGCAGCTGGTAGCAGTGAGTGAGAAACTAAGTGAACCCCTGATCCAGCAGCTGGTAGCAGCAGTGAGTGAGAAACTAAGTGAACCCCTGATCCAGCAGCTGGTAGCAGTGAGTGAGAAACTAAGTGAACCCCTGATCCAGCAGCTGGTAGCAGCAGTGAGTGAGAAACTAAGTGAACCCCTGATCCAGCAGCTGGTAGCAGTGAGTGAGAAACTAAGTGAACCCCTGATCCAGCAGCTGGTAGCAGCAGTGAGTGAGAAACTAAGTGAACCCCTGATCCAGATGCTGGTAGCAGCAGTGAGTGAGAAACTAAGTGAACCCCTGATCCAGCAGCTGGTAGCAGCAGGAGAAACTAAGTGAACCCCTGATTCAGCAGCTGGTAGCAGCAGTGTGTGAGAAACTAAGTGAACCCCTGATCCAGCAGCTGGTAGCAGCAGTGTGTGAGAAACTAAGTGAACCCCTGATCCAGCAGCTGGTAGCAGCAGTGTGTGAGAAACTAAGTGAACCCCTGATCCAGCAGCTGGTAGCAGCAGTGTGTGAGAAACTAAGTGAACCCCTGATCCAGCAGCTGGTAGCAGCAGTGTGTGAGAAACTAAGTGAACCCCTGATCCAGCAGCTGGTAGCAGCAGTGTGTGAGAAACTAAGTGAACCCCTGATCCAGCAGCTGGTAGCAGCAGTGTGTGAGAAACTAAGTGAATCCCTGATCCAGCAGCTGGTAGCAGCAGTGTGTGAGAAACTAAGTGAACCCCTGATCCAGCAGCTGGTAGCAGCAGTGTGTGAGAAACTAAGTGAACCCCTGATCCAGCAGCTGGTAGCAGCAGTGTGTGAGAAACTAAGTGAACCCCTGATCCAGCAGCTGGTAGCAGCAGTGTGTGAGAAACTAAGTGAACCCCTGTGTTTTGTCTCAGTTTCTGTTCGATAACTAACAACACGGTGTGATATCTGTCAGGTTACAGGCGGTAAATAGAGGACTGTGTGTGTTTTCAGTCTCCAGGATGAATAAATCAGTTTTTTTTCCTTCTTGGTTGAAGCACCTTTTTGTTCTGCATCAGGTAAATCAGTTTATAAATCAGACTTTAGCCCCAGCAGGCAGAAAGGCTTTAACAGTAAACAGGGAGGCGGCTTCCTGCCTGTTGGGTTACTGTCGGCCAGGCTGAAGCTCCTCAGCGTCGGACAGTCTGAGTCTGTTTGGGGTTAAACGTGTGAAACCACAGGAATTACTCAGGCGGGGTCTGTTTTAGCTGTTTATTTGTTCAAAGCAGCAGGAAGGAGAGCTGGATTACAGACTGAGACTGAGATGCTGGATGCTGGTCTGATCTGTCTCATCGCTGGAGACACCATCAGCCTCACCAACACTATGACCTGTTCTAACAGCTGTCAGCTGCAGCTTCACTTTAACACGATGCAACAGACATGAAGCAGAGCTGCAGCTTCATTTTAACACGATGCAACAGAGATGAAGCAGAGCTGCAGCTTCATTTTAACACGATGCAACAGAGATGAAGCAGAGCTGCAGCTTCACTTTAACACGATGCAACAGACATGAAGCAGAGCTGCAGCTTCACTTTAACACGATGCAACAGACATGAAGCAGAGCTGCAGCTTCATTTTAACACGATGCAACAGACATGAAGCAGAGCTGCAGCTTCATTTTAACACGATGCAACAGAGATGAAGCAGAGCTGCAGCTTCACTTTAACACGATGCAACAGAGATGAAGCAGAGCTGCAGCTTCATTTTAACACGATGCAACAGAGATGAAGCAGAGCTGCAGCTTCACTTTAACACGATGCAACAGACATGAAGCAGAGCTGCAGCTTCACTTTAACACGATGCAACAGAGATGAAGCAGAGCTGCAGCTTCACTTTAACACGATGCAACAGAGATGAAGCAGAGCTGCAGCTTCATTTTAACACGATGCAACAGAGATGAAGCAGAGCTGCAGCTTCACTTTAACACGATGCAACAGAGATGAAGCAGAGCTGCAGCTTCATTTTAACACGATGCAACAGAGATGAAGCAGAGCTGCAGCTTCACTTTAACACGATGCAACAGACATGAAGCAGAGCTGCAGCTTCACTTTAACACGATGCAACAGAGATGAAGCAGAGCTGCAGCTACACTTTAACACGATGCAACAGAGAGGAAGCAGAGCTGCAGCTTCACTTTAACACGATGCAACAGAGATGAAGCAGAGCTGCAGCTTCACTTTAACACGATGCAACAGAGATGAAGCAGAGCTGCAGCTTCACTTTAACATGATGCAACAGAGATGAAGCAGAGCTGCAGCTTCACTTTAACACGATGCAACAGAGATGAAGCAGAGCTGCAGCTTCATTTTAACACGATGCAACAGAGATGAAGCAGAGCTGCAGCTTCACTTTAACACGATGCAACAGAGATGAAGCAGAGCTGCAGCTTCACTTTAACACGATGCAACAGACATGAAGCAGAGCTGCAGCTTCACTTTAACACGATGCAACAGACATGAAGCAGAGCTGCAGCTTCATTTTAACACGATGCAACAGAGATGAAGCAGAGCTGCAGCTTCACTTTAACACGATGCAACAGACATGAAGCAGAGCTGCAGCTTCATTTTAACACGATGCAACAGAGATGAAGCAGAGCTGCAGCTTCACTTTAACACGATGCAACAGACATGAAGCTGTCAGCTGCAGCCACGCCTCTAACATCACAATGTGACAACGTTTACACGTTCTCATGATTCCTGATCATGGGAATTTTCCAGGATTCGGCTGTTAGGAACACAGAGAGAGAAGCACCATGAAGGGAGGAAAGAGTTAAAGCTCCTGCTGCTGGTCTGGAGGAGGTGAGGAGGGGGAGGAGTGCTGGGAGGAGTGCTGGGAGGAGTGCTGGGAGGTGTACATAGCCTCACTCCCACACTTCCTCCTGCAGTCTGGGCGATGCAGCGAGCAGCTGCGAGGACGTGAAGCTGTGCAGGCTCCAGGCTTCATGAGCTCATGTCTGCAGGCAGAAAATCAGCTGGAACACGGAGGAACGCAGCCCTGCTCCCTCACGCTGTAAGTCTTTCATTTCCTTCATCTGATAACCGAGCAGCAGCAGCTGCTTTACTCCTTTTTTCTTTTTCCTGAAACGTGCGGCAGCTGCTCAGCTCTGATGCTTTTCTTTGACTCAGGAGTAATGAGGAGGTGTCTGCTGGGTGACACCTGGGAGGGAAGCCCGGCCGAACTGCTAACAGCAGCAGCTTCAGCGTTATGAATGAGAAACATGCAGGGAGAGATGGAAAAATCTCAATTTTAACTGTAAAATGTGTAAAAACGTGTCGCAGCTTCTTTAGTTTATGCGTTTATGTTTATGCATTTTTCTGTTTCTACGACTAAATTTACAGAAAAGTTGTGAAAATAAAACAGAACGGAATGATTTACTTTATCTTATTCACAACATATCAACACAGTTTCATGATGGCAGCAACACGTCTCATAAATGTTGGGACAGCTCTATGTGTCCCACTGTGACGCTTCTCCTTTAACAACATCTGTAAACATCTGGAGCTGAGGAGCCCAGCTGCTGGACCTCTGGCAGAGGAAGGTTGTCCCGTTCCCGTCTGACGGAGGACTCCTGGGTCTGCTTTGCTGTATTTTAGACGTTTTCAGGTGGTGAAACATCTGGACTGCTGCAGCTCAGTCCAGATGTTTTCAGGTGGTGAAACATCTGGACTGCTGCAGCTCAGTCCAGATGTTTTCAGGTGGTGAAACATCTGGACTGCTGCAGCTCAGTCCAGATGTTTCACCACCTGTAAACATCTGGAGCTGAGGAGCCCAGCTGCTGGACCTCTGGCAGAGGAAGGTTGTCCCATTCCTATCAGACTCCTAGGTCTGCTTTGCTGTATTTGAGATGTTTTCAGCTGGTGAAACATCTGGACTGCAGCAGCTCAGTCCAGATGTTTTCAGGCGGTGAAACATCTGGACTGCAGCAGCCGGACTCTTCCACCACGAAGCTGCTGGAACAGATACAGGATGTGGTTTAACTCTGTCCTTCCCTGAAGAAGATGCAGATGTTGCTCTTACAGCTGTTTACACCTCTCAGCACTGATGGAGCCTTTCCAGATGTGCAGGGTTTACAGTTCCAGAGGCACTAATGCCCCATCAGAGGTGCAGGCTTTGACCTGAGAGCTGATAACAGCTGTTTATACCTTTCAGCTTGGATGGAGCCTTTCCAGATGTTTCCAGCTGATAACATCTGGATGCTCCCTCTGTCCTCTTCAGTCTGGAGGACGCAGCGTCAGCTTCTGATCCATCTGACCACAGAACAGTTTCCCACTTCAGTCCATCCTAAACCAGCTGTGGTCCAGAGGAGACGGCAGAGTCTCTGGGTCATGTTCACATCTAGCTTCTTCTCTGCTGATGGAGCTCTGACCTGCATCTGTGAGCTGTGTTCAGACCGTGAACAGAATAACAGAATAACAGCAAAAAGGAGGCTCAGAGTCAGACTTTTAAGCCTCTGTGAGATCAAACGTAGTCTCATAAGGATGATGTCTGCTTGTGATTGGGTTTGATTCCAGCCGGTTAATATCAGAACTGGATCCAGATCCTGCTTTCATCATGAAACATGTAAACCTGCAGCAGACAGGGTCTTTGTTGGCTCGTTTCAGCACCGGATTGTTGCTGAAACAGCCTTTTCTCAGCCTGTTGTCACCCCTGATCTCTGCTTTTTATTTGGCCACACAGCCAGATGTCGTCTTATTTCAGCTGCTGTTTGTTGTTTTAATTTGCTGTTTGAGGCTGAAAGCTCCAGGCTCTCCTCTGTCTGAGTCACATTAAGGTTTCATTACCAGCAGCAGCCTGTTGAACCCAGAGACAGATGGACTCCTGGCTGTGCGCCCATACAGCTGCGCTGCTTCCCGTCAGGTTCACCTCGCTGATGCTCATCAGTAAATCATCAAGAGTGAGATGTTTGTTTTTCTCAGCCCACCTCGAGCGTTTGCCCTCCTGAAAGGTGGTTCAGATGTTCAGAGACAGACAGTTTTTTTTTATTTACAAAAATTTTTTGGCGGGGCTTTTGTGCCTTTAAGTGATAGGAAAGTTCAGAGAGACAGGAAGCAGGGGGCACAGAGAGGGGGAACAACACGCAGCACAGGACTGTCCAATGTGGGACTTGAACCGGGGCCAGCTGCAGCGAGGACTATAGCCTCTGTACATGGGGCGCCTGCTCAACCTACTACGCTACGGACCACCCCTGTTTTATTATTTATTTTATTATTGTAAAAGTCTGTTGCTCACAGGTTTTTATTTTGTAAAAGTCTGTTGCTCACAGGTTTTTATTTTGTAAAAGTCTGTTGTTCACAGGCTTTTATTTTGTAAAAGTATGTCGCTCACAGGCTTTTATTTTGTAAAAGTCTGTTTAGCAACATTTGAAACATTTTCAGGTGAGAAAGTAGTCGTTTAGATCCCCAACGTGTTGAAAATCTGACAAAATACCGGCTATTTACAATTTTGTTCCCACGAATTCGGCGCTGCTAAAGCTAGCCGCAGTGAGCAACGCACTTCCTGTTATTTTCACAAAATAAAATACCCGTTGCCTTTTATCATAGGGAAAGCCATTACCATACAATTGGTGCTTTTGTTTTGAAAACAGGAAGTGAACCTACCCTCGTTGTAGCTAGCTTGAAACTGCCGTTTTGACAGGAAATGACGATCGGCGACGTCACGTTACGTTGCATCTTGGGTAGTTTGAGTATGAGTAGTAACCTCATGATGCATACCCAACATTTCAGAGAATCTAGTATGCATCCGGGAACTTCTCGCTTACTCAAACTCGCATACTAACTCAAAAAGTTAGTAGGAGTAGTAGGAGAAGTATGCGGTTTCGAACACTGCTCATGTCTGAGCAGCAGCAGGAGATCCAGAAGAGAAGAAGAGTTTCCGCACAGCTGGACCTCCAACCTCAGTTAAACCTGTTCTAACATTCACTTTCTCTGTGCAGATAGCTGCTCTGTGATTGGCTGACCTCTGACGCCACCGAGATGGCCCACCTGTTCCTGGCCAGCAAGATCACCATGCCGGAAGACTTCCACTGCAAGGGTAGTTCCAAGAGGACGCCGCCAACCATCTCTGCTGAGAGGCCCAGGAAGGACGGCAGCGTGGTCGTGAACACGCGCGTCCCGCACGTTAACGAGGTCCAGCTGACCGCCGCCACCGGCGGCGCCGAGATGTCCTGCTACCGCTGCACGGTGCCGTTCGGTGTGGTGGTTCTCATCGCTGGCATCGTGGTGACAGCAGTGGCCTACACCTTCAACTCCCACGGGTCCACCATCTCCGTGCTCGGGCTGGTTCTGCTGTCGGTTGGGCTGGGCCTGCTGGGGTCCAGCGCCATCTGCTGGAGAGTCCGGCTGAGGAGGAAGAAGGACAAGCGGCGGGAGAGCCAGACGGCCCTCATGGTCAGCCAGGGGTACTGCGTGGTGTGATCCCACCGCAGAGGACCACATCTGGAAGTTTTTAAAATGTCCATTTTCCCAAAGACACACGGCGGACATCTTTCCAGTTTGTGAGCTGTGTTCGTCTTCACTGCCTGAACTCTGCGGGACGCCAGAAAAACTTGAATGGATCAGGTTTGCAGACTGGAAAGAGATGTATCTGATGGCCCACTTTGTGAAGATGACTGCAGACTCTTAGAAGAAGGCATCACGGAGTACAGGCTGCTCTTTGGAAACACTTTGAACTCAACTCTGAAGTGTCGGAGGCAGCTGGACTCTGTAGTTTGCTTTGTACCAAACAGGAACAAACGAGTTGAACTCTTGGAAGTCTCACTCAGTGGGGTCACATGGCCCTGAAAGGATCGGATTATTGGCTAAATTACAATCAGACTGAGTTATTAAGTGCATGTAGACACCTTAATCTGACTAAGAACTGGATCGGATGGGATTCAGACCCCGAGATAACTGGGCTGAAAGTCACTCTAAACCTGCTTGTAGACGCTGAAGCTCGTGGTGAATCAGACTTTGCGTTCTGCGCATGCTCCAGATGTTTTCCCGGGGTCGTGACCCGGAAGTCAAAGGAGACGATATTCCTGTTGTTGTCGCCGTCAGAAAGAAACAAACAACGCGATGGAGAATGCTCCGTTGGGCATCGAGTTTGTGCAACAAGCAGCTCATCACAGACCAAATGTAGAGGGACGTAGCTTCATCTGGCTCTGCGTTCTCCATCTTTCTCCAATGCCTGAGTTTGTTGTTGTTGTTGGTGGTGAAGAGGTCAACAGGAAGTGGCTCTATTAGCAACAGCTGGAATGGGTACAGCGCCACCTATCATACCGGGGTATGACACGCTTTGTGCCTCTGATCCCATTCATGCACCGCCATATATCCAAGGAGAATTACCCTTTAATAACTCATTCTGATTGTAATTTAGCCAATAATCCGATCCTTTCAGAGTCATGTGACCCCACTGATTGGTGAAAAAGACATTGCTGATTGATTGATTGATGTAGTTAGTTTCCAATGAATTTTAATCTGCACGAAGTCCTAAAGGTGCAAAGCATGAGGATGTTTAAACAGTTGGATTTCTTGTAAATGATTCATCTATCCAACATGGAGGATGTGATGGTGGGACAACAGAAACGACACCAAACACGACAGCGTTTGGGCTGATAAATGCGTCAGAAGCTCACTGATGATGGACACTTTCTGGTTAAATCTCGCTTAAAAGCTAAAAGAAAAAGCCTTTGAAATGGTACTCTATTTATGTGTTTCTTTCCTTCTTTCGTTGTTCGTTTGTCTCGTTTGACTGAACTCTTTGTGACCTCTGTTCATTATTCAGTCGTGCAGCCTTTGGCCCGGGGCATATTTAATTTAAATTTCATTTAAACAGCAAATAACGACAGATTTTAAGACTTCTAATGTCAGATTCTGTCTGATAAGAAGGCCTGAGAGGCTGCATGTTGGTCCAATAATAACTCAATTAAACAAGAATGTTAATCACGGGTCACTTCCTGTCCACTTGTCCTCAACCTCAGTCGTCACTCCATCACTCCTTCATCTATCAGCCGACCCTGTTTCCTCCGCTTGTGCTCTGTTTATTCAGACTTTCTGCTCTCTTCAGATATATTCTAATCAGACAAACTCCTCTGTTGAGGAATCATTTCAGGCTCTGTTTGCTCAGACTGTTCCAGGATCCTTTCACACAGTTTTATCCTCACTGAGCTGAACTTTTTGTCATCTGTGCACCAAAAACTCTGTTTTTTACTGCTTTGATTTTGTCGGGCACATTTGAAATCAGAACCTCTCATTGTGGATCAGCCTCTCTTTTTCCAGTTGGATCTATTAGACGTCTTATAATGTGGTGCAAACTGGTCTGTAGTTGCAGGTTTTAGATGTTGGATAACCCTCACATGATAAAAGCATCAACCAGCCGCTGCTCGGCCTGCTGTCATGCAGGTGTGCACAGGTAACACCCAGAGGTGGGTGGAGCAGCCAAAAATTGTACACAAGTAAAAGTAAAAAGTATTCATCCAAATAATTACTTGAGTAAGAGTAAAAAAGGTGAAAAAACTACTCGAGTACTGAGTAACTGTTGAGTAACGTCTGATTTATTTGTTAACACAAGCATTCAATCAGACAGACAAAAATACTAAATAATCATCTTTAGGCAGATTAGAGTTCATCCAATTGATGAAATAAATTAAAATGAATTAATTACAAAATAGCTTAAATTAAAATAATCCAGGTAAATTCAAGAACTTCAATAAAATAAAAGAGACTTAGGAAATGTTTAAAACATATGTAACCCATATGTAACCTAAAAAACAAACATTCACCTATCCATGGGGGGAAAAACGAGTTTAGGAAACTTAGCGCTACATGTTTCCTCAAGTTAGATGTTGAGTTTCTGCTGAAATGTGCGTTTGTTTTGGTTGACACAGAAGACACATAATGTAGCTGCTGTTTCTCACTCTTTGTAAGGTAAACATGCTTTCAGTATGAGGCCTCGTCTGCGTCTTCATTTCCCACCGTTGGTTCTGACATTTTTCATCTGTTTCTTTGTTTGCTACGACTGCTAATGCTAAAGCTAACCCGTCCCGCCGCTGAGATCGAGTACGGTCACGTGACCAGACTGCACGGCTGCGTCTGATTGGTGGAACACAGTCAGGTGGTAGAGCCTTTGGCGGAAGTCTCTCTCTCTGTCAGAATAAAACATTAAAATGAGGCGTACGCGGGGGGATAAAAATAATGAGGCGTAGAATACCAAAGAGGTAAGAAGAAAAGTAACCAGCTCATTGTAGCCTAATGTAGCGGAGTAAGAGGACAGTTTCTGCTGCACACATCTACTCAAGGAAAAGTAAAAAGTATAGAGATTTAAAACTACTCCTAGAAGTGTAATGTTTTCAAAAACTTTCCCACATGCCACTTTGTCTGTTTGGTGCTCTATGATCCACAGTGAAAGCTGCAATACGAGTTCACATGTTGAAGTTTTACCTGATCAGGTGTCAGCTCAGTCTCATTTATTCTGTCAGAGGACACAACTTTCTGCTATTAAACTCGAGTTCCAACCAAACTGAGCGGCTCCTTTCTCTCTGACTCAGCGATTACAAACTGGGAAGTTATATTTAGTTGTGTTTACGTTGCCTAGCGTCCCCCAGACACACGACCAGATAAACTGAGGAGGTGGTGGTGACGGCTAACGGTTACGACGCGTTGTCACCTGTGCAGCGCTAACTTTATCTCAGCTGGGGGCAGGAGCTGGGGGCAGGAGCTGGGGGCAGAAGCTGGGGGCAGGAGCTGGGGGCAGAAGCTGGGGGCAGGAGCTGGGGGCAGGAGCTGGGGGCAGAAGCTGGGGCAGGACCTGGGGCAGGAGCTGGGGCAGGAGCTGGGGACAGGAGCTGGGGGCAGGAGCTGGGGGCAGGAGCTGGGGGCAGGAGCTGGGGGCAGAAGCTGGGTCAGGAGCTGGGGCAGAAGCAGGGGCAGGAGCTGGGGGCAGAAGCTGGGGGCAGAAACACTCTGGAGCAGGCGCAGCTCCTCTGCGAGCACCACGAAGCTGTCGGGATGAAAATAGAAGCAGAATCTCACAGGAAGAGGAGCAACACTGAGACCCAACACGCCCTCTAATTGCATATCAGATCACTTCTGCTAAACTGCCCAACCAAACCGTAGCTGCGCCGACTTACTGCATGGTGGGTCCCAAAAGGAAGTGTTGCCCTCACTGACCCCCCCACAAAGGAATGCATCTCACTGGGAGGTTTTATTTGTGCATCCTGATTATTCTCCAATCAGGCATTTCAAATTTAAACACAGTTTGCACCACAGTTAAATAGGCAAGGCAATTTTATTTGTAGAGCACTGTTCAAAGTGCTTTACAGCTACATAAAATCACAAGAAGGCAATAAAATCATTCCAAAAAAACATAAAAAATAATCATTAATTAATTAAATTAAAAGTGAAGAGTGCAGATAAAACACTTTCAGGTGTCATATGCACAGCTAAATAGAACTGTTTTCAGCCTGGATTTAAAGCGGTACAATGTAACTTCTCAAAAAGCCAGAACTGGAGCTCCCCCTACAGGCTTGGACGGATACGACACTGTCGTAAATACAACACCCTTTCACTTTCACAAAACACGTTTGTTGACGAACCGGCGAGGAGTCAGAAGGTGCAAGCTATGTCGACTGAGAAGGTAAGAGTAATCAAATGTTTTACGGTGCGTTCACACCAAACGCGATGCGAATATTCGCACCGCCTTCATCGCGCGATCGTTGCCGCAGGTGTAAATTAAATTCCATTGCCTCTAACGCCTCTTTGACACCCTCCGGAGGCGCACTCAGCTCGGAGAATTTCACCGCCTTCTCCAGGAGTTGCGTCTGGATGACGGCCGCTTCCAGCGGTATTTCAGGCTCACCAGGACCCAGCCCGATGAGCCACTTTCCGAACACAGTGAAACATGAAGCAAGTACAACACAGCACAAAGCATGGCAGCAAATAAGCTACTTACTAATCCAGCAGAAAGGTGGCTAGCTCTGAATCGAACTTGTATCCAAATGTTGCTTTCAGCTCTCGCCAACGAGTAAAAGCTGTTCCGAGAGGAACTCTAGTCCGGTCTCTTGCTTTATCGGCCTCTCTCTTCCTCTTCCTTGCTTCATCAGTCAATGTGTTCTTCAGTTTCTTCGGTGCCTCTGCCATGATGATCGTACTGACAATGTTGTGCTAGCTTAGCCTTATACCTGGGAGCGTGGGAGGGGTCTGTGGTAGGAGTGCCAGAAAGCAAGTCGAAGTACTTCCGCTCAGCTACCGGGCCACCACCGGGCCGCTCCAGCAAAGTTACATAGCGCAGTTTTTCCAACTCAGACCCCCGAAGGGCATAGGAGACAGGCCAATCGTAATATTAAAACTCATTCTAGCCGCACAATTTTTTTCAAGCTGTTATTTTAAGGTAGAATTGTTACATAGTGCAGCTTTAAACATTGTCAGAGTTGAGGCCTGTCTCACATCTTCTGGAAGACCGTTCCAGATGTTAGGAGCATAAAACTGAAACGCAGCCTCACCTTGTTTAGTCCTGACTCTGGGCCCCAGCAGGAGACCCCTCCCTGAGGTTCTCAGAGCCCGAGTTGGTTCATATGGCTCTAACATGTCAGAGATGTACTTTGGTGCTTGACCATGAAGACACTTGTACACAAGCAGAGCTGTTTTAAAGTCTATTCTCTGAGCGACAGGAAGCCAGTGCAGAGACCTGAGCACTGGACTAATATGGTCTTATTTCCTGGTTCTGGTCAGGACTCGAGCAGCAGCGTTCTGGATGTAGTGGAGCTGTCTTACAGCCCGTTTAGAGCCCAGTGAGCAGGCCGTTACAGTCTAACCTGCTGAGACAAACGCATGGATCAGTCTCTCTAAGTCTGGTTTAGACACTATTCCTTTGATTCTGGCAATGTTTTTTAGATGGTAAAAAGCTGCTGATGTTACAGATTTAATGTGGCTGTTAAAGTTCAGGTCTGAGTCCAATATTCCCCCCAGATTTCTAACTTGATAAATAGGTTTTAGAGAGAGAGTCTCAAGGTGACTGATGACACTTTCTCTTTGTTTCTGTGGGCCACACAGACAATGATTTCAGTTTTGTCTGAGTTTAGGACATAGACATAGGCATAGACATAGCCATAGCCAGAGCCATAGCATTAGCCAAAGCCAAAGCCAAAGCCATAGCCATAACCATAGCCATAGCCATAGCCATAGCCATAGCCATAGCCATCGCCAAAGCCAAAGCCATAGCCATAACCATAGCCATAGCCATAGCCATAGCCATCGCCAAAGCCAAAGCCAAAGCCATAACCATAGCCATAGCCATAGCCATAGCCATCGCCAAAGCCAAAGCCATAACCATAGCCATAGCCATAGCCATAGCCATAGCCATCGCCAAAGCCAAAGCCAAAGCCAAAGCCAAAGCCAAAGCCAAAGCCATAGCCATAGCCATAGCCATAGCCATAGCCAAAGCCATAGCCAAAGCCATAGCCAAAGCCATAGCCAAAGCCATAGCCAAAGCCATAGCTATAGCATTAGCCAAAGCCAAAGCCAAAGCCAAAGCCAAAGCCAAAGCCAAAGCCAAAGCCAAAGCCGTAGCCGTAGCCGTAGCCGTAGCCGTAGACGTAGCCGCAGCCGTGGACGTCAATACCCGATACCGATACCGGTATCGGGTATTGGGTTGATACTATTCTAACATACTCGTATTCGTTAAAGTTAACCGATACCAATTTATTGCATGAAAAGGGTGGCTTGTCATTTTTGTTGTATTTTTTTAGATTGTCGGCTCGGGGAGATGTCGAGCTAATCAGGAACGGTGTGGTTAGGCTAGTGAGACCGAAACCTGTCTTTCAATTCATTGCATTTTTTTTGTGGTAGAAGTATCGGCATCAGTACTCAGATCCAAGTATCGTATCGGTTTGAAAAAAAGTGGTTTTGCTGCATCCCTGGTTAAAACTAAAATTTAGCTAATCCTTTTTGTTTTTCCTCCTTATAATGGAGACATTCTTATTTTGATCATTTTTCATAGATACACTTCTCTCACTTTGGGAGATGTATATATATATTAATAGATAACTTCCGTAGCCTGCTTTGTTTCTCTCTTGGAGAGCCTTGTGAACTCCTGCTCCTCATTAAAAGCCTTTTCGGATACATCATCTCCTGCTCCTGTGTCCTCCATTCTCTGGGAACTGACAGAATCTGCTCTAAAAACAAGAGGGAAAGCATTTCCTGAAGAATGTGAGGGGCTCACATGCTTATAAAATACCATTTTGTGTTGGGAAAAGGGCTTTTTTATGTGTTTATGCATCTGGTCCCTGGACTCTCTTATCAGGCTCATAACTAAAAGGCTGTGGTCTCTCATGTGAGTGTTTGATTTCATATTTCTATTTCTATATTTCTTCTTTGTCGTGCGCACAACTCTAAATGTTCTTGCAGTGCACGTGTAGGACACATTTCTTCAAAAACATGGTTAGTATTTGCAGACTTTAAGCCTCTGAGGTTGATGACCTGAAAGCTGCTTTAACACTGATTCCTGTTCCCTCGCAGAGATTCTCGTGCCTTCTCAGGCTGTGTGAGCGGGGGAAATCCCGAACCTCCCTTCCTGTAACGCAGCCACCAGTTGAAGGACCAAAGGTGTAACACAGTGGCAGTGTCACCCCCTTTCCTACTCCTGCTAAACACACCCCAGACTCTGGACCGGAAAGGGCCTGGCACGCAAAGAGACGGGGAATCGGCATCATGAAACGGGATCGGCCAGAGAACAGGAAGGACTTTCTGCTCACACACTCCCTTTACCAAAACTTTGAACCAATTCCCCAGCAGGCGTGAGACTGTCCTGTCATCCAAGGAGAGTCGAGGTTGTCTGAGATGAGGAAAATAAACCTGATTCCAGACTGAATCTGACACCAAAACTCTCATTCAGAGAAATGCATCTGCAGATAAAGTTTGGGATGAGGTTTAGTGGAAAAAACTAGCATCTGATGAGAGACTGATGGAACATTTTCAGATCTCTTCAGTTTCCTCCAAACGTGCTGCTGTGCATGATGAGCAAACATCTCCACTTTGGTCTGGTCTGTCCAAAGGACATTGTTCCAGAAGTCTTGTGGTTTGTTCAGATGCAGCTTTGCAAACCTAAGCTGTGCCGCCATGTTCTTTTTAGAGAGAAGAGGCTTTCTCCTGCAGCTTTAACCTTTAACATGCTAACTGAGGCCCGCAGAGTCTGAGATGTAGCTCTTGGGTTTCTGACCTTGGGGTGACCTTTAACCTTTAACATGCTAACTGAGGCCCGCAGAGTCTGAGATGTAGTTCTTGGGGTGACCTTTAACCTTTAACATGCTGACTGAGGCCTGCAGAGTCTGAGATGTAGCTCTTGGGTTTCTGACCTTGGGGTGACCTTTAACCTTTAACACGCTAACCGAGGCCTGCAGAGTCTGAGATGTAGCTCTTGGGTTTCTGACCTTGGGGTGACCTTTAACCTTTAACATGCTAACTGAGGCCCGCAGAGTCTGAGATGTAGCTCTTGGGTTTCTGACCTTGGGGTGACCTTTAACCTTTAACATGCTAACTGAGGCCTGCAGAGTCTGAGATGTAGCTCTTGGGTTTCTGACCTTGGGGTGACCTTTAACCTTTAACCTCTGGGGTGCTGATAAGTAAAATCTTGAATTAAAGTTAAATTTAAATGAAATGAAATGAAATTAAAGTTTTCACATGATTATTTAAACAATAAGAATAAGAATGATTATGTGAGAATAAGCTAAATCAATGAGAAGTTACATCAAACAGCTGGAACAACAGTCGAAGAGCTGCTGAACATCTGTAATGAAGTTAAACCACAAAACATTCATTCACTTCTGAGCTATGAATCACACTGATGACATGAAGGGATCTCAGTCTGGAACAGGTTTAATGGTCCTTACTATAGATAAGTTTTCAGGTGGCTCATTAGAGTGATGGAGCAGGCAGAGTTTGTGGTGAGGTGAAGTCTAACTACCCGTCAGCAGCTGCTGCCGACAGCTCGGTGGATCCGTAATGAGGCTGGAGGTCGATGATGCCGTCAGTCAGAGGCAGCACAGCTCGTTACAGACTCAGAGTCTAAAACTGGAAACCGATGCAACAGCACTGGTTCAGTCGTTATTTCTCCTTGTTAAAGTTATAACAGAATGTGTGTGGTAGCGAATGAGGGCGACACGGTGCAGTTTAAAACTTACTTCACTGATAGTTTACAAATATCCAGGGAAATTAATTAAAAAAGGACAAATAATAAAGAAAAATAAAGGACACATGATAGAAAATAAAGGACAAATAATAAAAATGGACAAATATTAAAAAAATATAAAGAACAAAAGATAGAAAATATAGGACAAATAATAAAAAAATAAAGAACAAATAATAAAAAAAGGACACACGATAAAAAATAAAGGACAAATAATAAAGAAAAATAAAGGACACATGATAAAAAAATATAGGACAAATAATAAAAAAATAAAGAACAAATAATAAAAAAAGGACAAATGATAAAAAATAAAGTACAAATAATAAAAAAAAAATAAAGGACACATGATAAAAAATAAAGGACAAATAATAAAGAAAAATAAAGGACAAACGATAAAAAATAAAGGATAAATAATAAAAAATGGACAAATAATAGAAGAATATAGGACAAACGATGAAAAATATAGGACAAATAATAAAAAAATATAGGACAAATAATAAAAAAATATAGGACAAATAATAAAAAAATAAAGGACAAATAATAAAAAAACGACACACAATAAAAAGTAAAGTACAAATAATAATAAAAAAGGACACACAATAAAAAGTAAAGTACAAATAATAATAAAAAAGGACACACGATAAAAAATAAAGGACAAATAATAAAGAAAAATAAAGGACAAACGATAAAAAATGTCCACAATCTCACTGGAGGTAAAATGTGTCTCCTCAGGTGTGTCTCCTGTGTTTTGTCTCTGAGGAACTTTCAAATGTGCTGGCTTTATAGAGACACCAAGCACAGCAACAACGAAAAAAGCATGACCCTCATCAGTGGATCACTGGGCTAATATACCATTTTGGTTTCTAAACACTGTCTGCCATACTGTTTTATGTGCAACGTACCATTTCAAATTACACACACCAAAATCCTGGAGAGACAGGATTGGAGATTCTTATTTTCATATTTAATTTCTTTATGCCATATTAGTCAATGTTTGATGGTATCTCATTTACAACTCACATACTGAAATGAAATGAATTTTGTGTAAATAAACAGTCATATTATTCATAATGTAGTCTACTGGTTATTATTACCATCACCTAAGGTCAAGGACTATCGTAGGACGTTATAAACCTTTTCTATATGTCAATACAAAATGCCACCCCTCTACAGATCGTGACCCTATCTGGCCCCCCCAAGAAAAAAATCCTAGACACGCCCCTGCGTGCACCCCTGAACAAGAGCTGAACCCCACTGGGACGACCAAGTGGTAGAAAATCCTGCACAGGTGCGGCTACTTAACCCCAACTGAATCATAGAAACTATTTAATAACCTGATTTATCATCCCCCTGTTGCCATGTGCACACACAACGTGTACTGAGGTCATGTTCTCCATGATGTTTTATGTTTACACAGCTTTAGCATCACAGAGCTAACCCTCAGTTTCTCCTGAAGACGTTTAATGGAAGAAAATAGGATCTTTAAAGACTTGTTGAACTGTTTATGTGAGATTACTCTGTTTTCTGCTCAATAAACAGATTTCCCAGGCTCTGATTTTAAATCCAGGGGCCACATCTGTGTTTGGCCCCTGAAGCTGTGCAGCCTGGAAATGATTTTGAACTCTGGAGGTTATGAGGCTTCAGAGGGTCAAGCCTTCATATCCTTTCCTCGGATGGAAAGCAATATGAGCTCGTCCTCTCAGGGCGACGTGAAGGAAGTCTGTTTGTTGCTCAAAGATTCTGGAAATCTGTGGAATATTACTGCGATCCAACAGACTGTGCAGCGACAGACTCTTAGCATGTGTTAGCATGTGTTAGCATGTGTCAGGCCCATCTTCAGGTTCCTGTGAGCCCCAGCCTGAAGCTAAGCTGTGTGCTAACGCTCGGCTCCAGTGATTTACTGTTTTTGTAGCACTCGTGTTAGACTTAATGTTAGAAATACAGTTTATGCTACTAAGACCTAGGTTCTGAGGAGTAATAAAGAGTATGGTTAGTAGTAAACAACTGACAGATTTATTGCAGCAACACACATAAAAAAATATATATAGAATATCACAATTAGAGTGACTGGAAAAATAACCCAAATAAAATAGAGCTCTTTTCTTACAAATAAAATAAAATAAAAGTACAAAAAACAGGGAATAAATGGCTTCCAAACCCTGGTTCCGTTGTTCAGTTCTTGTTGTACTAGTTAGTAAATGTTCTTTGTGTTTCTTGTGTTATTTGTGCAGAACAACAAATAAAATTACTTAATCACTTCAACACATATCAAATCACCATAAATGAAATGATGTCACGTTCAATCGCTGCATCAAGTTTACACTTTTTTTCTAAACCTGTAAATGGAGATAATCTCCCAAAGAAATGATTTTTAACAGTCTTTAGACATGAATTTTCTCAAATCTCCACTGGTAAAATTAGAGCATTCTCTAGGTAACACAGTAACATCTTTTAACATGTGATCAATTTTAACAACACTTTCAATGTGAAATAATGAACTTATGAACACATTTGACTAAATAACATGAATTCAACATTTAAATACTCCGACTGGTTTTAACCGACATTCTACTATGCTATATAATGCTAATATGAGCAATTCGCTAACCAACGGCCTTGCTAGCCGACGACCTTGCTAGCCATTAGCTTCACATATCATTGATATTTCTCACCAGAGTTTCCACAGTAAGTTACAATTATCCAGCCCCGTCAATGACACACTTTATCCTCTTTTCTCTTTTTTTTCTTTATACTTTCCTCTGTGCTTTGTGTCTCACCGCTCACATGGCTGGGCTCTCTCATTATGCTCGTTTTTTTTCTTGTCCCTCACACACACAAGCGGAGGATAGGGCCAAGGATCAAAAATTAACTCGCGCAGCATTAATCTTATTCGTGACCGTACACTTTTAGTGTGTGGGTTACACCTGGAAAAGGCTTCACACCCTGAAGGAGAAGCAGGGTTTGTTTGAGTCGAACAGCGGTGGGTCCAGGGTGGTGCGGTGGGAAAGATCCTGCCATAGAAGCCGGTTTCATCCTCTGAAGGAGACCCACCACAAGGACAACAATGGCACGGAGGCCCCAAACGGCCCCATTAACCAGGGTGAGGCACTTCCCTTCATCCGTCAAAAATCCATTTTCCCTCCCCAGACCTTTTCTCTTTCATTTGCTGACGTGCTGAAGGATTTAGAGGCTCGTTGGAATAATAGCCTGAGCTGGAAGCCCCCAGTTTGCAGGGGGTGCTGGGACAGATAAGCAGCCAGCGCTCCGCTGTGCCTCCGCGACACAGGAAGTTCACATTGTGTTAGAGGAGAATAGCAGCTCGCTTTGGACTGCCATTGTGGTCTGCTGTCGTTCTTCCACGAAGGCGTCAAGACTGGTCTGAAAAGGTTGTGATAAGAGGACGAAAGGCAGCTCAGGAGAGACGTATTCTCCAGGAAGTGACGTCCCCTCTGCTGTCGGTGGCTTAGTGGACCTTTGTGTTTCTTTTCCTCCTGGCTGAACATTTGTGTTTACACAACAAATCGTTTATTTTCACATAGCTTAAAGTCCAGTCCTCAGCAACCTGAAACTCCCCCAAACCTTCAGGAGGTTCACACACATTTCATGGAGATCTCCTCCACAGTAACGTAAAGGTTGTGGTTTTAAGTTGTTTGTGTTGTTGTCTCCGGTTACACACTTACATCTGTTTCAAATATGTTCATTGGGAAATACATAATTTCACAGAGAAATGAACAAACAACAGTTATGTTCCCTTTGTTTTTTAACAATAATAACGACAACGACAAAAACTTATAGTCTCTCTCTCTCTTATACATGATTTAAGCGGCACCAGCGAGAATACAGGAGGGAGGAACTTTCTCTCGTTGCGTTTCCAAAGAGAAAACAGATGTCACTCAGTTTTCAATGGAAAACAAATTCCAACGTTCATTTACAGTGATGTCTGCCGTCCATGACACGTAATGTGAACTAATTCACGTTCAAGTTCTTTATTAAAAAACGTGTTGCGTTCAGTTCAACGTTCACGAAAAAATGAGCGTGTTCAATGAACGCGTTCTTTTGAACTCGTTCACGCACAACAATGAAAATTGTTTGGTTCAGGCAGACTCTTCATTTTTTCGCCTGCCTTGAAGTATTTGCTGGTGCGACTCAATGGCGAAAGAGTCCAGCAATCTCAGCCAGCCATCCGGCTTTCGATTCTGCTCACGTAGCATCTCAGTCTGAGCGTTGATTGCTCTGCCAACCCCCTCAAACGCTGCCCACGTTTTCTTAATTTCTTGATATGCCAGGTATCCCCGAACTCCAAACAGCAGGAAACCAGTAATCATGAATCCAAATGTGTATAAATCGTCAACATCCTCGACTGACAACATCAACAAACACACGATCCGCCACTTCCCCCAGGAGTCCATTGAGTATCCATCGAAGAATGTCCCGCCGGGGCATGAGGGTTCTCCTTCTCCCAGTTTTCCATTAGAAAAAATGTGATCAATAGCGTTGAGAGACCAGCTGACCAGATCCATCATACTTTAATTCGTACGATATGTAAGGAGAGGCTCCAAAAGACAAAACTCAGACACGCTGAGCAGGGCAAAAAAAAAAATTTTTTTAATAACAGTAATGCTGCGTGTACACCAAGAGCGACCTACGCTACCTGAGCGCCGGAAATCCTTATTTCTCTATGGAGGGTGAGCTACCTGCGCTACCAGAGCGGATTCAAGCGATTAAACTCAAGCTAACTTTATGGTAATGAGCTATGACGCGGTTCGGCGAAAAGCAATGACAACCCACAGATTGTAGGGGTCCGCCAATCCGCGGGGTTCACGGAAACAGACGTGTAAACTTTAGTTCCTATCCAAACAATAGTCGTTTAATCCTGAGACTGTTGCAATTGCCGTGTCGAGTGCTTCAATACAATAGTGTAGTAACCCCACGCATACCTTTCTCACTGCAATTAAGTTTTATTTCGGATTCATTTCGGATTTTATTTCGAATTTAGTTTCTTTTTCACAGCTGCCTCTGCTATTCCTGCTCTTCTCAGGTGTGCCTAATGTAGTTTTACATCATTTGTAACGTGATGTATATCTTGTATAACAAATTGTAAATAACAACACGTTTATTCGTGTCCCTGCCCTCTCTTTCCTCGTGTTTTTTTCCGCGGGGCCTTTAAAAATTGAGCATTCTAAATGTGACGTCACGAGCTACCAAAGCTACCAAAGCTAATTCTCAAGCGAAGCCTCTCCAGCGACCTCCGCTACCAGGCAGCGGAGGTCGCTCTTGGTGTACACGCAGCATAACATCCACCTGATGGAGCTCTGATGGATGATGCTTTTAAAAGTTTAAGGAACGACAATAAAACTGGATATTCTGTATAATTCTTTCCAACCTTTATGTTTCCATTTATGACAGAATTAAAACGAGCATGAAAATACGGTGAAATAATCAATCTTAATAAATTTAGATACCAGGAAGTAACAGCAGAGATCACATTTCTGCAGCTTTAGCTCCTCTAACTCCTTCATTGGCTCCCTGTTAGAGCAGAATGATCAGGATGCATTAACATCATTAACACGGCAGCAGTGCTGCTCTGGGCTGGACCTCGGCCTGTTCTGCTTTTGCTTTTAGTGTAATTTCATTTGAAAAGCAGGAATAATCCCTCAGACGCTCCCAGCAGGGACGCTCACAGCCAGCTGACAGGTGTGCGCCGCCGCTGTCCATTTGGTGTAATTCTGTCACCGTGCTGTAGTTGGCAAAATCAAAATGGTGGCTTAAGTTATTAAAACTGAGCAGCTTTAGTCATTGGCTGCTGACATTGAAGGTTGTAGGAGCAGCGAGGATTAATGTCCTTTAAAGCCCAAAGCCTGATATCCTCTGTGGCCCCGCCCCCTCCCTCGGCTGATCCGTCTCATTTCATCTTCTGATGCCATCCTTTGCTCTTTCTGCTCCTCCTGTCATTCAGCCCGGCTGCCGGCCTCCTTCGTCACGCTCTCTTTTTTTCATCTGGACCGCACGTCTTCCTCCTCTCTGGGTCCTGGCGGGATACGAAGCGGCGCCATGGGTTTCATGGAATTCTACCTGGAGATTGACCCCGTCACCCTCAACCTCATCATCCTGGTGGCCAGCTACGTCATCCTGCTGCTGGTGTTCCTCATCTCCTGCATCCTGTACGACTGCCGAGGCAAAGACCCCACCAAGGAGTACGCCCCCGACAACACGCCGGCGCCGCCCAGCCAGTCGCCCATACGCCTGGTGGTCATGCAGAACTCGCCGGCCTCGGCCCGCTACGAGCCCAACAACACGGCGGGCCACGGCGAGCCGCCCACGCCGGACCTGAGAGGAGACCGAGCCGAGAGGGAGCGGGAGAAGAGGAGCACTCTGGTCTGAGGACGGAGGACGAGGGAGCTTCTGGGCCACGTGTTTCTGTTCCTGGACTCTTAGCTGTAACCTTTAACCTTTCTGGGTGGAGCTGCTGAGGAACCAGCCGGAGGTAAGCAGCCCAAACACTGGAAAAAATGCCCCTCCAAAAATAAGTAAAAAAAACAACAAATAAAAGACGTTTCTGCTTGAAATAAGCAAAAGAATCTGCCAATGGAACTAGTGAAAATCGGCCTGTCAAGATTTCTTGAAATAAGATGTGATATTTAGGACTTTTGAGATAAAAGTGATCTTGAAATTAGCTTAAAAACCTCTTCAAATGTAAAAAAAAAGCTTGTTTCACATAAAATCATACTCTAAACAATTTGTTTTCAAGACTTTTTCACTTAACAAGATATTCCAGATGTATTGTATTAAAACAAG
The DNA here is from genome assembly GCF_027942865.1 of Odontesthes bonariensis. NCBI lineage: Eukaryota > Metazoa > Chordata > Actinopteri > Atheriniformes > Atherinopsidae > Odontesthes > Odontesthes bonariensis. Next base: position 3,894,784 of record NC_134528.1, on the reverse strand, counting down.
TCCCTATATCTGGCTGAAATGGTGCTTGTTAGGCAGTTGTGTCTGATATTAAGTGTAATGAGATATTTTGACTAGAAATGAGACAAATATACTTGGTAAGACTTTGATTTTTTCCAGTGTAGTTACACTGGAAAAAATGCCCCTCCAAAAATAAGTAAGAAAAACAACAAATAAAAGACGTTTTTGCTTGAAATAAGCAAAAAAATCTGCCAGTGGAACTAGTGAAAATCAGCTTGTCAAGATTTCTTGAAACAAAATGTGATATTTGGGACTTTTGAGATAAAAGTGATCTTGAAATTAGCTTAAAAACCTCTTCAAATGTCAAAAAAGCTTGTTTCAAGGCAAGGCATCTTTATTTATATAGCGCATTTCATACCACAGGCAACTCAATGTGCTTTACATAAAGACATTTAAAAGATAACAAAAATAAAACACAGTTAAAAGCAATCAAAGAAGAGGGGGAAAAAGAAAAACATAAAAAATAATCATTAATTAATTAATTTAAAAGTGAAGAGTGCAGATAAAACTCTTTCAGGTGTCATATGCACAGCTGAACAGAACTGTTTTCAGCCTGGATTTAAACATTGTCAGAGCTGAGGCCTGTCTCACATCTTCTGGAAGGCAGTTCCAGATGTTAGGGGCATAAAACTGAAACGCAGCCTCACCTTGTTTAGTCCTGACTCTGGGCCCCAGCAGGTGCCAGTTTCATACGAAATCCAACTCAAAACAATTTGTTTTCAAGACTTTTTCATTTAACAAGATGTTCCAGATGTATTGTATTAAAACAAGTCCCTATATCTGGCTGAAATGGTACTTGTTAGGCAGTTGTGTCTTATATTAAGTGTAATGAGATATTTTGACTAGAAATGAGACAAATATACTTGGTAAGACTTTGATTTTTTCCAGTGTACAGACCAAAGTAAGAATGTGACCCCCTGAACTGTCTAAATGTTTCCATTTCCACAGAAAGTTTAAAGGCAGATTACAGGTCAGATACGTTCAGTTAACAAGGCTGTAGAGCCGAGAAAAAAAGCAGAAAAATGGAAATGAAAGCAGCAGATTTACTTCACATATGACTAAATTATTGTTTTAATCCCCAAACGGATGCCAGATGTGTTTCTGACCAACTTATCGTGTTCAAGTCTGAGCTAAAAGTGTCGACTGAAGCTCAAAATGCTTCTCAGAACGATCGATCGTGGTCCCAAAGTTTATCCCTCTCACAGCTGATTCATTCACTCATTCTTATCTTTTCTGATCATTTCTCATCGTAATATCAAACTGATTCATTTGGAGTAAATTATTCATTATTCAAAAGGGAAAAAATCTAAATGTTTAATAGGGACTGTTCAAAGTACATACCTTTAAATAACCGATAAATAAATAAATAAATGAAAATAAATAAAACAATAAATACAATAAATACAATAAATACAATAAATAAATGAAAATAAATAAAACAATAAAACAATAAATAAAATAAATAAAATAAATAAAATAAATAAAATAAATAAAATAAATAAAATAAATAAATGAAAATAAATAAAACAATAAATACAATAAATAAATAAATAAATGAAAATAAATAAAACAATAAATACAATAAATAAAATAAATAAAATAAATAAAATAAATAAAATAAATAAAATAAATAAAATAAATAAATAAAAATAAGTACAATAAATGAAAACAATAAATAAACAAATACAACAATAAATAAATAAATAAAATAAAACCAATAAATACAATAAATAAAACACAATAAATACAATAAACAAATAAAAACAATAGATAAATAAATAAATAAAATAAAATAAATAAAATAAATAAATCTCATAAAATAGAGCAAAAAGAGCTTCTTCTTAAAGTGGGGAAACTTCAGCTTAAAATGGTTTTTCATCCATTTTGTTAAATTATCAGCTCATTGATTTGCATAAATGTTGCATTTCCAGAAAGGAATTCATTTGCTAAAATCTTTAAATTGTGATGTAATTACAATCGAAATGGTAATTTTGTCTTCAGAAACCCGATGATGATGGTTATCCACATGAGGGATTTATCCAAGTCTCAGCTGTGAGTTAAAGTGCAGAATTAGACCAGTTTATGGAAAGAAGCTGCAGAATAAATGCAGCGAAATGTCCCTTTATGGAAAAGAGCCCATCCCAAACAGAGTAGATTGTTCCCAGTTAAACCACATCTGCTTAATCACCTTGCATATGAACATCTGCATGTTGTGGAATATTCAGGGTCGCTGTGAATCAAGGACACATGCAGCACGTGTGCACGCGTGCACGCCGCCACGCCCGAGCTCCGCTCGCTGTAATCCATCGTGCATTAGCAAACGGAAACCGAAGCCAGCAGCAGTTTCAGAGATCATCGGTCCATTTAATCACCGTTTGTCTCTGTTTGTTTCTGATGACTCAACATCAGAGGAAAAATGTATAAATACACATTTACATTTGCAGGACTGAGAGGTTCAGGAGGGCCTTTGTTCCCACGGCCATTAAAAGGCTTTTTTAACAGGGACTGCTGAGTTATTTTATTTATTCATTTATTGAGTCATTCATTATTATTATTATTGTTATTATTATTATTATTATTAGTTAGTAGTAGTATTTTTATTAGAATTGGTATTATTATTGTTGTTGTTAACATACAATCATTGTAAATATTAATAATTTTTTTTGAGCTACTTGACTAATTTGAATTTCCCCCATTTTGGGATGAATAAAGTATTTTTTTATTCTATTACTGCCACAGTTTGGGCTCATCTACCCAAACATCTTGACTGAGGAGGTGTGTCAGAACCACCTCTTCGACCCGCTGGTGTCACCATCAGATGCGATGGATAACATTCAGTTTTCCATGAACCGGGCTCACCGTTCCTGCACTTATTTAAGCTGCACATGTGGCGCCAGATGTTAAATATCACTGCGAGTGTGTCAAACACCGTCCATATCTGAAGGATGTTACCAGGAATACCCGAGTTCTGATGGAGTTCTGAGGGAGTTCTGAGGGAGTTCTGATGGATGATGCTTTTAAAAGTTTAAGGAATGACGATAAAACTGGATATTCTGTATAATTCTTTCCAACCTTTATGTTGTCGAAACCAGTTTCCATTTACAGACAGAATTAAAACGAGCATGAAAATATGGTCAAATAAATTTAAATACCAGGAAATACCAACTCAGTTAACAGCTAACAGCTAACGGGTAACGGGTAACAGCTAACAGCTAACGGGTAACGGGTAACAGCTAACGGGTAACAGCTAACAGGATACAGGTAACAGCTAACAGGTAACAGGTAACGGGTAACAGCTAACAGCTAACAGGATACAGGTAACAGGTAACAGCTAACAGGTAACGGGTAACAGCTAACAGGATACAGGTAACAGCTAACAGCTAATGGGTAACGGGTAACAGCTAACAGCTAACAGGATACAGGTAACAGGTAACAGCTAACAGCTAACAGGTAACGGGTAACAGCTAACAGGATACAGGTAACAGCTAACAGGTAACAGGTAACAGCTAACGGGCAACAGGTAACAGCTAACAGCTAACAGGTAACGGGTAATGGGTAACAGCTAACAGCTAACAGCTAACAGCTAACAGCTAACAGGATACAGGTAACAGGTAACAGCTAACGGGTAACAGCTAACAGGATACAGGTAACAGCTAACAGGTAACAGGTAACAGCTAACGGGCAACAGGTAACAGCTAACAGCTAACAGGTAACGGGTAATGGGTAACAGCTAACAGGATACAGGTAACAGGTAACAGGTAACAGCTAACAGCTAACGGGTAACGGGTAACAGCTAACAGGATACAGGTAACAGCTAACGGGCAACAGGTAACAGCTAACAGCTAACAGGTAACGGGTAATGGGTAACAGCTAACAGGATACAGGTAACAGGTAACAGCTAACAGCTAACGGGTAACGGGTAACGGGTAACGGGTAACAGCTAACAGGATACAGGTAACAGCTAACGGGTAACAGCTAACAGGATACAGGATACAGCTAACAGGTAACGGGTAACAGCTAACAGGTAAGAGCTAACAGGGAACAGGTAACAGGTAACGGGCAACAGGTAACAGCTAACAGGTAAGAGCTAACAGGGAACAGGTAACAGGTAACGGGTAACAGCTAACAGGTAAGAGCTAACAGGGAACAGGTAACAGGTAACGGGTAACGGGTAACAGGTGTTAATCTATCGACTGGAAGCATTTCAAACAACGAGAGCTTTTCAGAAGCAGAACAAACGACTTTAACTACACTATAAATGTTTGAGTCATTCAGAGGTGGCCACAGATGAATCAGATTATCTGGGATCATCTGTCAGTGTGAGCAGACAGCAGACAGAAACATCTGGCTGTGTCAGTCCGTGTTCCTGCACACCTTCCAGAATATCACCGATAAGTAAATGAACCAGGAAGAGACGTAATGCATACAGAGCTTTAAACTGATCTGGTCTCCAACGGCAACGGACAAGCAAAATTAGCTTTTTGATCAGGGCAAGCAGAGGTTGACAGTTCGATTCGTGGGAAACTCAAAGATCTGCTCCCATCCTGCTGGATGATAGTCTGGTTAACGGACCCTCGGAGGTCCGGCTGAGTCCACTGGATCCTTTTCAGAAGCAGACAAAGGACCAACAGGAAATCTGAGCTGATGCTGTGACACTTTGGCTCATCGGGGTGAGTTCTGGACGTCTTTGTTTGTGACACTTTGGTTCATCGGGGTGAGTTCTGGACGTCTTTGTTTGTGACTCTTTGGCTCATCGGGGTGAGTTCTGGACGTCTTTGTTTGTGACACTTTGGTTCATCGGGGTGAGTTCTGGACTTCTTTGTTTGTGACACTTTGGCTCATCGGGGTGAGTTCTGGACTTCTTTGTTTGTGACACTTTGGCTCATCAGGTGAGTTCTGGACGTCTTTGTTTGTGACACTTTGGCTCATCGGGGTGAGTTCTGGACTTCTTTGTTATTGACACTTTGGCTCATCGGGGTGAGTTCTGGACGTCTTTGTTTGTGACACTTTGGTTCATCGGGGTGAGTTCTGGACTTCTTTGTTTGTGACACTTTGGCTCATCGGGGTGAGTTCTGGACGTCTTTGTTTGTGACACTTTGGCTCATCGGGGTGAGTTCTGGACGTCTTTGTTTGTGACACTTTGGCTCATCGGGGTGAGTTCTGGACTTCTTTGTTTGTGACACTTTGGCTCATCAGGTGAGTTCTGGACGTCTTTGTTTGTGACACTTTGGCTCATCGGGGTGAGTTCTGGACGTCTTTGTTTGTGACACTTTGGCTCATCGGGGTGAGTTCTGGACTTCTTTGTTTGTGACACTTTGGCTCATCGGGGTGAGTTCTGGACGTCTTTGTTTGTGACACTTTGGCTCATCGGGGTGAGTTCTGGACGTCTTTGTTTGTGACACTTTGGCTCATCGGGGTGAGTTCTGGACTTCTTTGTTTGTGACACTTTGGCTCATCGGGGTGAGTTCTGGACTTCTTTGTTTGTGACACTTTGGCTCATCGGGGTGAGTTCTGGACGTCTTTGTTTGGGACACTTTGGCTCATCGGGGTGAGTTCTGGACTTCTTTGTTTGTGACACTTTGGCTCATCAGGTGAGTTCTGGACGTCTTTGTTTGTGACACTTTGGCTCATCGGGGTGAGTTCTGGACGTCTTTGTTTGGGACACTTTGGCTCATCGGGGTGAGTTCTGGACTTCTTTGTTTGTGACACTTTGGCTCATCGGGGTGAGTTCTGGACGTCTTTGTTTGTGACACTTTGGCTCATCGGGGTGAGTTCTGGACGTCTTCGTTTGTGACACTTTGGCTCATCGGGGTGAGTTCTGGACGTCTTTGTTTCTGCTGTAAGAGGCCGGCAGCAGCCTGTAATCCCCCGGCCGTCCCCACCCCCCCGGACAACATAAACCCTCGCTGGACGGGGACGTGATGAACGGAGGCTGATCGTCACTCATCCTTTGACGTATGCTGGACAGCAGGACTCGCCCTTTGAGGCCTGCATGTGTGTGTGGGGGGGTAAAGTTTACAGATGTGGCTGGCAGCAGATGTGGGAGTCAACAGATTGGTTGGATGGTGATAAAAGAGGCTGATGAAGAAACTCAGCTGATGATGATGATGATGATGATGGTGGGAAATCCTCTGGTTATCTCACACTAATGAGTGACATCAGCACCAGGATTCAGAAGAAGGAGCACAGCTGGATCACAGCTCGAGCATCGTGTTGACCAGCAAGAATATAGATCAAGATAGATTACAGTACCAGAGGTAGAGATTCGCATATAGCACGAGACACCGGCAAAGTTTTCCTACGGCTGTGTTCGAAACCGCATACTACATACTACATACTACATACTACATACTGCATACTAAATACTACATACTGCATACTGCATACTTCCATACTGCATACTGCATACTACATACTGCATACTGCATACTACATACAGCATACTAAATACTACATACTGCATACTACATACTTCCATACTGCATACTAAATACTACATACTATATACTGCATACTACATACAGCATACTAAATACTACATACTGCATACTACATACTTCCATACTGCATACTGCATACTACATACTGCATACTGCATACTACATACAGCATACTAAATACTGCATACTACATACTGCATACTACATACTTCCATACTGCATACTACATACAGCATACTAAATACTACATACTGCATACTACATACTTCCATACTGCATACTGCATACTACATACTGCATACTGCATACTACATACAGCATACTAAATACTGCATACTACATACTGCATACTACATACTTCCATACTACATACTACATACTGCATACTACATACTTCCATACTGCATACTACATACAGCATACTAAATACTAAATACTACATACTGCATACTACATACTGCATACTACATACTACATACTACATACCACATACTAATCGATCAGACATTATGCAGAGCGTTTACCCACAATGCATTTCGCTCCTGCCCGAGCCGAAATTAGCCGGCCTGAAGCTGATTTCCCTTAAGCTCTAAACTCTGTAAACTTTAGCAACATTTGAAACATTTTCAGGTGAGAAAGTAGTCGTTTAGATCCCCAACGTGTTGAAAACCTGACAAAATACCGGCTATTTACAATTTTGTTCCCACGAATTCGGCGCTACTAAAGCTAGCCGCAGTGAGCTAACGCACTTCCGGTTATTTTCACAAAATAAAATACCCGTTGCCTTTTATCATAGGGAAAGCCATTAGGATACAATTGGTGCTTTTGTTTTGAAAACAGGAAGTGAACCTACCCTCGTTGTAGCTAGCTTGAAACTGCCGTTTTGACAGGAAATGACGATCGGTGACGTCACGTTACGTTGCATCTTGGGTAGTTTGAGTATGAGTAGTAACCTCATGATGCATACCCAACATTTCGGAGAATCTAGTATGCATCCGGGAAAAAAGTCAGTATGAGAGGTAGGAGAAGTATGCGGTTTCGAACACAGCCTACATCTCCAAGGAGGGATGGCTCTGTTTGGTGGTAAACTTCCACATCTGCAGGTTTTTTGAAAGAGTGCGAAACGCCATCACAGGTGAGACGCAGCTCAGCTGGGTGGAACATGTCATACTCGATGCCCGCCTGTCTGAGCTTCGCCTTGACCGGGTCAAAAGCTGCTCTGTGGCGGCTGAGCTCGGCACTCATATCCGGGAATACGTGGACCCTGGCCTCTCTGAATTTAAGTTGGCCCGTGTTTCTGGATAGATGAAGGATCTTTTCCTTATCCGAGTCGTAGTGCAGCCGCACAGTTATGGCTCTGGGGCGGTCGCCGAGTTTGGGTTCCGGAGCTAAAGTTCTATGAGCACGGTCGAGCACCAGAGGCACCTCGGTGAAAAATGAGGCCATGAATGTCGTCGGTTTCCCGTTTTCTGCAGCCTCTGGGATCCCGATAATTCTTAGATTCTGCCGGCGGCGTCCTTTAGTTTCCCGATCTCCCGCTTGAGCTCCGAAATGACGCCCTCCATGCTGGTGATGCTGGAATGATGACGGTTCAGCGCGCCCTCCATCTCCCGAACAGTCGTTGCCATCTCGGTCTGTGTGGAGCGCAAAGATGCTATTTCAGCTCTGAACTCCGTTTTTAGAGAGGCGATGTCAGCCTTTGTGTCGTGTCGGAGAGCCTCGAGGTCTTGTTTGATTTCAGCACCAAAAGTCACCATCTCCTGTTTGATCGTATCACCCAGTGGTTGAGGAGAAGCATCCATCTCAGCTTTAAGTAGCTGGAAAAAGAGCGTACTCCTCGGGTTGCTGCCTCGGAGATGGGGTTGTCCGGGTGGTGGTAGCGCTAGCGTTAGCCATGAGCGTTTGTTTGAGTGAGGGGCTAGCTAAACTTTGGCCGACCTCTTCTGAGTTTTATTTGCCATAACACACACAAGTGGTTCAACAATATATGCGCTGCAGAGTTATGTTAAAATGTCGTGTCCTACTCAAAGTAATAAGTTGAAATATGCGGAGCGTGTCAGACTTGCGGTTACTCCATGTCGGGTGAAAACCGGAAGCCTTATCCTTCATCTTTATGCTCTGAACAGGAAGCAGACCCTCCTGCAAAGCTGCAGAAACTGTCTGAAAGACGCATCTTTCTGGAGCTTCAGATCATCTCCAGCGGATTAAGTCTGTCACGTTAGTCAGATCTGGAGTTACAAGCTTTACGGATTTAAACTTCAAAGGTCATCTTTGGGTTTTTACACCCCTTTGTAGCTCTTCTGTCAGCTGAGAGCTGTTTCCAAGGCTGAGAATGAGCTCTGAACATCAGCCCGTCTGGCATCTGTTTCAGCTAAATTAATCCTGAAACCCTTTCTTAAAGACATCACTTTCAGATCCTGTTCATCTGCTGTAGATAGTTCTTTAGGCCTGACACTTCTTCTTTTGTCCTCCACTTGTCCAGTTTCCTCAAATGTTTTAAGGACACACTGCACACCATGCTGAGATATGCCAAGTTTTCAGCTAACAGCTCTTTGGGAATCACCTTGTTGCTGCAGAAATCCTGTTTTCTGTCTGTCACACTGTGTTATCTTTGCTGTTTTTCACACATGCAGCTAAAGAAATGGGAACAAATCTTAATTCCAGTCTAAAACCCACAAAGAGCTTCTAGATTATTCATTTCTGGTGGCATAAAACAGTTTAATCATTTAATTTATATTAATGGTTCCATAATTAGTCATTAGATTATATCTTATATTCCTTTTAAATTGAATCTTATTTACTTTTACTTGATGTTGAATAACATATAATTCTTATTATTGTCTGTTTTTTTTCCTACTTTTCTACTTTTAGATGTGATAGCGTTCATTATTTTGGGATTAGGATTTTTTTTTAAAACTGTATTTCTTATATTAATTTGACTCTTTTGGTAACTGAAAGCAGTTTTAACGTAAATGTACAAAAAAGTTGAAACTATGAAGCTGTTTTTCACAGATGCAGCTAAAGAAATGGGAACAAATGATGTGTGTCTGTGACAGGCTGCTGGGAACAAAGTGCCTAAAGATCCAGTTTAAAATGGCTTCTTTGCAAAGTTGGACACAACACTGGTTCATCCCTTGAGTTAGAAGCCTTTTTCCTGCCTGAATGCTTCATAGCTCAGAGTTAAGTGGCTTAACAAAGAAAAAAAACACATTCCTCTGAAGATGCTCAGGTACAAGGACTGAAGATGAGGGAAGAAGCAGAAAATGTCCAAAGAGAAACTCTGAAAGAGCTTCAGGAAGCTGCAGAACTGCTGATCGGGACAAAGATGGAGTTAAAACAGCAGCACCTGCTCCACCAGGAAAGTTTGTGTTGTGCAGATTTAAGATGTAAGAAAATATAATTTATCTATCACAAACTAAACTAAAATGAAAAGATGCAGTTTCTGAGCCTTCTACCTGTAATAAATAAAATGTGTAAATTGCTCTCAGTTTACTTTTTACTTTAACTTTTACTATTTTTATATAATTTAGTGAAGTGAAGTGAAGTTAAATTTATTTATATAGCACTTTTCAGCAACAAGGCGATCCTAAGTGCTTTACAACACAGAAACAACAATCAGGTACAGAAATACAGAAATAAAAACATAAAAAAAAATCAAACACAGAAATACAGATACATAACATCAATCAGGTAATTTTAGCTAATAGTGGGATTGGTATAACTATAACAGAGCAAAAGTAAATTTAGCTAACAGTAGGATTGGTATAACTATAACAGAGCAAAAGTAAATTTAGCTAACAGTAAGATTGGTATAACTATAACAGAGCAAAAGTAAATTTAGCTAACAGTAGGATTGGTATAACTATAACAGAGCAAAAGTAAATTTAGCTAATAGTAGGATTGGTATAACTATAACAGAGCAAAAGTAAATTTAGCTAACAGTAGGATTGGTATAACTATAACATCTTTTTGTGTATCCAAAGCCAAGAGCTCCTGAACTAAACTTTATTACGGCTGCATGGTGACAACAAATATTCTGGATTCTTGATTCTTTACCTAATCGCTCCTTATTCTTCTCATGTGTTCCAGACTTCCCCTTTAATTCCCTCCTCTGGCCTCCACCCTCCTGCAGCAGCACGCCCTGCCTCCACCCTCCTGCAGGCAGCACACCCTGCCTCCACCCTCCTGCAGGCAGCACACCCTGCCTCCACCCTCCTGCAGCAGGCGGCACCCTCTGCCTCCACCCTCCTGCAGCAGGCAGCACGCCCTGCCTCCACCCTCCTGCAGCACACCCTGCCTCCACCCTCCTGCAGCAGGCAGCACGCCCTGCCTCCACCCTCCTGCAGCAGGCAGCACGCCCTGCCTCCACCCCCTCCTGCAGCAGGCAGCACGCCCTGCCTCCACCCTCCTGCAGCAGGCAGCACGCCCTGCCTCCACCCTCCTGCAGCAGGCAGCACGCCCTGCCTCCACCCTCCTGCAGCAGCACGCCCTGCCTCCACCCTCCTGCAGCAGCACGCCCTGCCTTCACCCTCCTGCAGCAGGCAGCACGCCCTGCCTCCACCTTCCTGCAGGCAGCACACCCTGCCTCCACCTTCCTGCAGCAGGCAGCCCGCCCTGCAGCAGGCAGCCCGCCCTGCCTCCACCCTCCTGCAGGCAGCACGCCCTGCCTCCACCCTCCTGCAGCAGGCAGCACGCCCTGCCTCCACCCTCCTGCAGCAGGCAGCCCGCCCTGCCTCCACCCTCCTGCAGCAGGCAGCACGCCCTGCCTCCACCCTCCTGCAGCAGCACGCCCTGCCTCCACCCTCCTGCAGCAGGCAGCACAGCCTGCCTCCACCCTCCTGCAGCAGGCAGCACACCCTGCCTCCACCCTCCTGCAGCAGGCAGCACACCCTGCCTCCACCCTCCTGCAGCAGCACGCCCGGTTCAACACAGCGCTGCAGACCTCCAGCAGTGGACACGCTGCACCTTCTCTGGTTTGCTTCATCAGGACCTGCAGGAACAACAGACTCCCTGAGGCAGAACGTTCAAAGCATCTCCGTCAGCTGGTGTCCAGTCAGCTGAAGGGATTTAAAGTGTGTAAGATGCACAGAGAGCCGTGGAGACGCAGCGGTGGGTGATCAGGGATATCTGCAGAGCCTCAGATCCTCAGATCTTCGGTTTGCTCTGCGCTCAGGACACAGAAGACGCTGGCAAAGACTCCAGGGATGAAGAAACACCGACAAAGTTAAACCTTCAGAAAACTCAGGCCAGAAGAAGTGATGAAGACGAGGCTGATTCAGTCTTCAGATGCTCCTTTAACCAGTGTTAACCATTCATTTACTGATGTACAGCAGGGTGAGAGTTACCGTGTAGAAACATGCAGGCGCAGCACGAACTGAGCATCCAGTCTGAGAACCAGAAATAATAACGATTATTCATGAAGACAACCCGATGAGTCGGTGGATAAAGGAGTTCCCTTTCGTGTTTTTAACATCCTTTTAGCAGCAATCTCAGATTGTTCTCATTTAAAAAGTCATTTCTTTGCTCCTGACACTCTAACTATGAGCCGCAGCTCATCCTGATGCTGCATTAAACAGAAGCTGTTTGACTGTTTGTCCAAAAACAGCCGTCACAGCGAGCTCTGACCCCGTGTTCAGGCTGTTACCGAGAACATGATGAGCTCCAACAAGCCAAACCTTTGCACATTAAAGGGACAGTTCGCCTCTTTTGACATGAAGCTGTGTAACATCCCATATCAGCAACATCATTTCTGAACATCTTCTTACCCCCTGCTGCGTCCTGTGAGCAGAGTTCCAGCCTCGTTTTGGTGTTGATGAAGGTAGTCCGGCTAGTTGGCTGGGGTTTAAAACATAAAGCGTTTTGCTTCTCAAAACAATATGCGTTCAACAGAGTAATACATTTGCATCACAAAATCAATCTCCAGGAAAAAGTCAGATCTCACAATCTCTTGGCCCTATTTTCTCTCCCTTCGTATCACTGCCTGCTGTGCAGACCGAGCAGCAAACAGCGTAACAGGCGCGGCTGTCGGCAGGCGCGGCAGGCAGTGATACGAAGGAAGAGAAAATAGTGCGTTGTGGCCATTTATGTTTGTAAATCATAAGTTCTGTCCATTTAGTTTTCTTTGGGCAGTTAGAATATACTTTAGTTAGTTTGGAATCAAAATCTGTAATTCATTTTTATATTTGAAATTGTTTAGATTATTTTGGTAACTTTTAGACCCTCCCATTAATCAGAGAGATTAAGAACACACCGGGGGGGGCGTGTTGGAGGAACTTTTTGTTGGTCAGATGTCCGCTGTGAGGACGGGAGGTTTTGGTTAAATGATTTTTTGAACACTTTTTGAGCTCGTAAAATCCGATTAAGTTAACTTTCGTTTTTCATCTAATTTGTAAGAGATTTTTAATTATTATTGTTTTGTTCATATTTTTTGTTGGAAATAAACTACATATATTTTTTTAAACAATCAAGTCGGAAGTGCGTGCAAAAATCAAACCACCTGTTGCCCCCCACGGCCTTTCTTAGAAAATGTAGTTTGGAAACTTAAAAGGCAGCGACATAGGGCCAAGCGATTGTGAGGTCTGACTTTTTCCTGGAGAACCATTTTGTGATGCAAATGTATTACTCTGTTGAACGCATATTGTTTTGAGAAGCAAGACGCTTTATTATTTAAACCCCAGCCAACTAGCCGGACTACCTTCATCAACACCAAAACGAGGCTGGAACTCTGCTCACAGGACGCAGCAGGGGGTAAGAAGATGTTCAGAAATGATGTTGCTGATATGGGATGTTACACAGCTTCATGTCAGAAGAGGCGAACTGTCCCTTTAACACAGGATGTGTTGGGATGTTTCCCGAAGCGTCAGTGTGTGAAAGGTCAGAGTTAAAACAGCCCTGAAGGTTTTCTTCTAACCTCACCCAACATGCTGCATCAGTTCTTTACAGGAAGGGTTTTATTCTTATTTTATTTCTACATGTGATAAATGCTGGTTTAATCTGTTCATGGTGAAAATGACACATCAACCAAAAAGAGGCCGCCCCCCCCCCTCAGTGGCACCATGTGAGGGATAATTCAGTCTGCAGAGGACACGGACCCCAGAGACACTGGGACAAATCCTCTTACATAAAAACAGAAAAACAGCACATCCCACCAATGGCTGCAGCCATAATATGAATTGCACAATTACCCCCCCCCCCCCCCCCTTCATATTTCATGTTTGGGGATTATGTTCTGACCGCCAGTATTAGAAGCTTGTGTGATGTGTTTGTGTGTTTTCATCCACGCGGGCGGGCGGGCGGGCGGGGGGGGGGGGGGGGGGGGGGGGTTATGTAAGCTAAAGGTTGTCAGAGATTGTGTTGAGTTCAGGGTTGAGCTGGTGGATCATCTGATGCCTGAAACTGCCCCATCAGAGAGCTGAAACTGCCCCCATCAGAGAGCTGAAACTGCCCCCATCATAGAGCTGAAACTGCCCCCATCAGAGAGCTGAAACTGCCCACATCAGAGAGCTGAAACTGCCCCCATCAGAGAGCTGAAACTGCCCCCATCAGAGAGCTGAAACTGCCCCATCACAGAGCTGAAACTGCCCCATCAGAGAGCTGAAACTGCCCCATCAGAGAGCTGAAACTGCCCCATCAGAGAGCTGAAACTGCCCACATCAGAGAGCTGAAACTGCCCCATCAGAGAGCTGAAACTGCCCACATCAGAGAGCTGAAACTGCCCCCATCAGAGAGCTGAAACTGCCCCCATCAGAGAGCTGAAACCGCCCCCATCAGAGAGCTGAAACTGCCCCATCAGAGAGCTGAAACTGTCCCATCAGAGAGCTGAAACTGCCCCATCAGATAGCTGAAACTGCCCCATCAGAGAGCTGAAACTGCCCCATCAGAGAGCTGAAACTGCCCCATCAGAGAGCTGAAACTGCCCCCATCACAGAGCTGAAACTGCCCACATCAGAGAGCTGAAACTGCCCCCATCAGAGAGCTGAAACTGCCCCCATCAGAGAGCTGAAACCGCCCCCATCAGAGAGCTGAAACTGTCCCATCAGAGAGCTGAAACTGTCCCATCAGAGAGCTGAAACTGCCCCATCAGAGAGCTGAAACTGCCCCATCACAGAGCTGAAACTGCCCACATCAGAGAGCTGAAACTGCCCCATCAGAGAGCTGAAACTGCCCCATCACAGAGCTGAAACTGCCCACATCAGAGAGCTGAAACTGCCCCCATCACAGAGCTGAAACTGCCCCATCAGAGAGCTGAAACTGCCCACATCAGAGAGCTGAAACTGCCCACATCAGAGAGCTGAAACTTCCCCATCAGAGAGCTGAAACTGCCCCATCAGAGAGCTGAAACTGCCCACATCAGAGAGCTGAAACTGCCCCCATCACAGAGTTGAAACTGCCCACATCATAGAGCTGAAACTGCCCCATCATAGAGCTGAAACTGCCCCATCAGAGAGCTGAAACTGCCCACATCAGAGAGCTGAAACTGCCCCCATCACAGAGTTGAAACTGCCCACATCATAGAGCTGAAACTTCCCCATCAGAGAGCTGAAACTGCCCCATCAGAGAGCTGAAACTGCCCACATCAGAGAGCTGAAACTGCCCCCATCACAGAGTTGAAACTGCCCACATCATAGAGCTGAAACTGCCCCATCAGAGAGCTGAAACTGCCCACATCAGAGAGCTGAAACTGCCCCATCAGAGAGCTGAAACTTCCCCATCAGAGAGCTGAAACTGCCCCATCATAGAGCTGAAACTGCCCCATCAGAGAGCTGAAACTGTTGTATTGTAATGTTACATTAACTGTGACCACGTCAAACCTTTCCAGGCTCAAACCTGCAGATTTCTGGAACAAACTGGACGTGTTCGATGCTCCTGTTTTGAGTTGAACCTCAAACAGAATCCGACTCGTTTCCATCGATGGTTTGAAGTGAATAAACTCGGCTGCGTGATGTCACCAGAGGGGGCGCTGTAGGCTCGAGTTTACTGGTTTTAATTCAGTAGAAGAAGCAGTTATCCTAAGAGGAAGCAAAGCTGGAGGTGGATAAAAACAACAACTGTGGAGGACACCCACAGGAGGAAAACAGGGAGGGCTTCTGTAGGAATGGCTTTCATATCTGGGAATACCTGAGAATATCTGGGAATACCTGGGATATGAGATCATATCTGGGAATACCTGAGAATACCTGAGAATACCTGGGAATATCTGAGAATACCTGGGAATATCTGGGATATGAGATCATATCTGGGAATATCTGGGATATGAGATCATATCTGGGAATACCTGAGAATACCTGAGAATACCTGGGAATATCTGAGAATACCTGGGAATATATGGGATATGAGATCATATCTGGGAATATCTGGGATATGAGATCATATCTGGGAATACCTGGGAATATATGGGATATGAGATCATATCTGGGAATATCTGGGATATGAGATCATATCTGGGAATACCTGGGAATATATGGGATATGAGATCATATCTGGGAATATCTGGGATATGAGATCATATCTGGGAATACCTGAGAATACCTGGGAATATCTGAGAATACCTGGGAATATATGGGATATGAGATCATATCTGGGAATATCTGGGATATGAGATCATATCTGAGAATACCTGGGAATATATGGGATATGAGATCATATCTGGGAATACCTGGGATATGAGATCATATCTGGGAATACCTGAGAATACCTGAGAATACCTGGGAATATCTGAGAATACCTGGGAATATCTGGGATATGAGATCATATCTGGGAATATCTGGGATATGAGATCATATCTGGGAATACCTGAGAATACCTGAGAATACCTGGGAATATCTGAGAATACCTGGGAATATATGGGATATGAGATCATATCTGGGAATATCTGGGATATGAGATCATATCTGGGAATACCTGGGAATATATGGGATATGAGATCATATCTGGGAATATCTGGGATATGAGATCATATCTGGGAATACCTGGGAATATATGGGATATGAGATCATATCTGGGAATATCTGGGATATGAGATCATATCTGGGAATACCTGAGAATACCTGGGAATATCTGAGAATACCTGGGAATATATGGGATATGAGATCATATCTGGGAATATCTGGGATATGAGATCATATCTGAGAATACCTGGGAATATATGGGATATGAGATCATATCTGGGAATATCTGGGATATGAGATCATATCTGGGAATACCTGAGAATACCTGGGAATATCTGAGAATACCTGGGAATATCTGGGATATGAGATTATATCTGGAAATATCTGGGATATGAGATCATATCTGGGAATACCTGGGATATGAGATCATATCTGGGAATAACTGGGAATATCTGGGATATGAGTACATATCTGCGAATATCTTGGAATACCTGGGATTATGAGATCATATCTGGGAATACCTGGGAATATCTGGGATATGAGATCATATCTGGGAATATCTGGGAATACCTGGGATATGAGATCACACCTGGGAATACCTGGGAATATCTGGGATATGAGATCGTATCTGGGAATATCTGGGATATGAGATCACAACTGGGATATGAGATCATATCTGGGAATAACTGGGAATATCTGGGATATGAGATCGTATCTGGGAATAACTGGGAAATGAGGTCATATCTGGGAATACCTGGGAATATCTGGGATATGAGATCATATCTGGGAATATCTGGGAATATCTGGGATATGAGATCGTATCTGGGAATAACTGGGAATATGAGGTCATATCTGGGAATAACTGGGAATATCTGGGATATGAGATCATATCTGGGAATATCTGGGATATGACATCATATCTGGGAATAACTGGGAATATCTGGGATATGAGATCGTATCTGGGAATAACTGGGAATATGAGGTCATATCTGGGAATAACTGGGAATATCTGGGATATGAGATCGTATCTGGGAATATCTGGGATATGAGATCACAACTGGGATATGAGATCATATCTGGGAATAACTGGGAATATCTGGGATATGAGATCGTATCTGGGAATAACTGGGAAATGAGGTCATATCTGGGAATACCTGGGAATATCTGGGATATGAGATCATATCTGGGAATATCTGGGAATATCTGGGAATATCTGGGATATGAGATCGTATCTGGGAATAACTGGGAATATGAGGTCATATCTGGGAATAACTGGGAATATCTGGGATATGAGATCATATCTGGGAATATCTGGGATATGACATCATATCTGGGAATAACTGGGAATATCTGGGATATGAGATCGTATCTGGGAATAACTGGGAATATGAGGTCATATCTGGGAATAACTGGGAATATCTGGGATATGAGATCATATCTGGGAATATCTGGGAATACCTGGGATATGAGATCACACCTGGGAATACCTGGGAATATCTGGGATATGAGATCGTATCTGGGAATATCTGGGATATGAGATCACAACTGGGATATGAGATCATATCTGGGAATAACTGGGAATATCTGGGATATGAGATCGTATCTGGGAATAACTGGGAAATGAGGTCATATCTGGGAATACCTGGGAATATCTGGGATATGAGATCATATCTGGGAATATCTGGGAATATCTGGGATATGAGATCGTATCTGGGAATAACTGGGAATATGAGGTCATATCTGGGAATAACTGGGAATATCTGGGATATGAGATCATATCTGGGAATATCTGGGATATGACATCATATCTGGGAATAACTGGGAATATCTGGGATATGAGATCGTATCTGGGAATAACTGGGAATATGAGGTCATATCTGGGAATAACTGGGAATATCTGGGATATGAGATCATATCTGGGATATGAGGTCATATCTGGGAATACCTGGAAATATCTGGGATATGAGATCATATCTGGGAATACCTAGGATTATGAGGTCATATCTGGGAATATCTGGGATATGAGATATCTGGGAATAACTGGGAATATCTGGGTTATGAGGTCATATCTGGGATATGAGGTCATATCTGGGAATATCTGGGATATGAGATATCTGGGAATAACTGGGAATATCTGGGTTATGAGGTCATATCTGATATATGAGGTCATATCTGGGAAGACGCCGGTCAGCCAGAGTTTATCGTTTGTCGGCTCAGAGCAGAAACAGCTGGTTTGTCGCATCATTTTAATCTTTGCAGGTCAGAGCAGATTCAGAGTTTTTCTCTCTGATGTTCATCAAATCTTCTTCAAACAGACAAAAATCACCTCAGTAGTTTGTAAATTTAGTGATTTTTGTTTCTACCGTTTACGGTTAATAAAACCCGCTGGTTTCATGATGTTGAACTAATTTAAGGAGTTTCTTCATGTTAAAGGTGCATAAATAACGTGTGTTGGTGGAGTTTTAAAGACAGAATCAAACAAACAGAACATGTTCCAGAGCAGAGCCGGCTTCTTCTGAGGTTTACAGCTGGAATTCAGTTAAATGTTGGAGCCAAAGCTGGTTTCAAACAGAAATTAGATTTATATTTGAAATGTTATTTTGGGTATTTTGGGAGATAATGTGGCAAGAATTTAAAGAGGTACAAAAAAAGTGTAATTTGACCCAGTGTACAGAAATCTTTGAATAAAAGAGTGAAAACTGAGCTGCTGTTTATTATTTGAATGATTGACACAAGCAGAGGATCAGCGTGACTGTGGGGTAAACCTTGTGCTGCATGTTGTTCCCCCTCTCTCTGCCCTCTGCTTCCTGTCTCTCTGAACTTTCCTATCCATTAAAGGCACAAAAGCCCAATTTTTTATCTTTTTTTTTAATTTTGAAAATAAATAAATAAATAAAACCTGCGTTAATGCGCGATAAAACATTTATCGGCGTTAAATAATTTGCGAGTTAATACGATAATAACGAGTTAACTCGCCCACCCCATATATATATATATATATATATATATATATATATATATATATACATATATATATATATATATATGCATTTATGAGGTGTAGGCTGGATGGCGGTGATCTTTTGTTCAGCAGACCTTTCCTCCCTGGAACAAACTGGATCCAGTCATCAGCCATCAGGCCACATCGTGTCAGTTTTTACCATCACAGCTGCTACAGTTTCTGTTTGCTGTGACCTTAAACCGCAAAGCATGTTTAATAAATGTAAATTCGTTGCAATCTGTTGGTTTCCTTAGCTAGGAAATTGTGTTTGAAATTGGCTCCATATGAATGAATTGGATTATTTTGTAAATAATTATGATTACAATGAATTGAATTCCAATTGGCTTGAATTTGACTTTATTATTTAAGTGCCTTGAGATGACATTTGTTGTATTTGGCGCTATATAAATAAAAATCAATTGAATTGAATTAAAATAATCATTTTGCATCAGCTTTTGAGTCAGAATCGTCATCGTCGGCATTTTGTCTTAAGCTCTTGTTTAATAAATATTGGCAGTGTAATAAGTCACGTGTTATTGGTAATGTTTCATTTTCTTTTATTATGTCCTGATATGTAAAAAAGAAGCTGGATTTTCTTCTTTATCGTGACATCATGGAGACATTTGAGGCTCGGTCAGACAGCAGAGGTGATGCACCGTATAATGGTGAAGGACAACCAAATCTGGACTCTTTTCAGGCCGAGCTCACGTGTCTGCGCAGGAAACACACGGTTTATGGACCGCTCTCTGTGCTCTCCGACCCACCAACCGGACTGAACAGCAGCTTTAAATCTGCTCTGTTGTCGGCATGTGACGGCCGAACTGCTGGGATTAGCAGAAACACCCCGATCTGCTGCCTTTCACTTTGACAAAATGGCATTACATAAGGACAATGCCAACTTGGCAGTCTGTTCCAGCGGCTCAGAGAGAAGGCAGCACGATGACAGGAAGCCGTGCATGTTGTGCACACACTGGGATTAAAGCAGAAGACTCTGCTCACAGTCAGAGGCTTGCTTTCCTCTCGGGGTTTGTTCATCCTGTTCAATGCTGGAAGAGTGCATCATCAGATGATTGTTATTTCAGCAAATACAGAACTATGATGCATTTAAAGAAAGATAAAAATAAACTAGAGTTCAATATGAAGGCGAAGCGAGAATGACCATTTTAAATCTTATATTTACACAAATGGAAGTAAAAACCTCCACAGGACTGGTGAAGATATGAAAATGATCATTTTCTCTTTGCACAGAATTTAGTCGATTCAGCTTGTTGGGAATCTAAAGATGAGCATCTGTAAATTACATTATATATGGGGGAAAGATTAGATGTATTTGGGTGTCTGGAGTGACCAACTCAGAAAAAAACTCACTTTGGGAAAACATGCGATTCAGATTCACGCTGCACCCCCCCAAACCTGCTGCTGTGAACAGGGCTGTGAAGGTAGGGTGGGTGCCAGGAAGGATGCGGATTCTTTCAAATACAAAACTTGATTTATTTTCAAAAAGGTTTCAACAAAAAGCCGGATATCAAAAACTAAATTGACAAAAACAAAACATGACTATGACTATGAATACAAGAAAGGTACTTAACTTTGGAGTGACGAATGACGAAGGAGGATCTGGCTATGAGCATGGACAAACCTGGGCAGTGTTCGAAACTGCATACTCATCGATCAGACAGTATGCAGAGCGTTTACCCACAATGCATTTCGCTCCTGCCCGAGCCGAAATCAGCCGGCCTGAAGCTGATTTCTCTTAAGCTCTAAACTCTGTAAACTTTAGCAACATTTTCAGGGGAGAAAGTAGTCGTTTAGATCCCCAACGTGTTGAAAACCTGACAAAATACCGGCTGTTTACAATTTTGTTCCCACGAATTCGGCGCTACTAAAGCTAGCCGCAGTGAGCAACGCACTTCCGGTTATTTTCACAAAATAAAATACCCGTTGCCTTTTATCACAGGGAAAGCCATTACCATACAGTTGGTGCTTTTGTTTTGAAAACAGGAAGTGAACCTACCCTCGTTGTAGCTAGCTTGAAACTGCCGTTTTGACAGGAAATGACGATCGGCGACGTCACGTTACGTTGCATCTTGGGTAGTTTGAGTATGAGTAGTAACCTCATGATGCATACCCAACATTTAGGGGAATCTAGTATGCATCCGGGAAGTTCTCGCTTACTCAAACTCGCATACTAACTCAAAAAGTTAGTAGGAGAAGTAGGAGATGTATGCGGTTTGGAACACAGCCAATGACTATGACTAAGAGAGGTACTTAACTTTGGAGTGACGAATGACGAATGAGGATCTGGCTCTGAGCATGGACAAACCTGGAGACTAAATACTGTGGAGGGTGATTGAGTGCAGCTGATGGCAGGGCAGGAGAAACACTGAGGAAAAAGGTGGCAAAGCATGGCAAAACTAAGACCTAAAACTTAACAAAACTAAGAACTTAAACAGAAACTAAAAACGTGGCAAAAAACAAACAGACATGACACCATGGCTGAGGAAGGAGCTGTTCTGCATCTGTGTGTTTTCAGAGGTTTTATTTAGTGTGAACAGACGCGTTTTAGCTTTAAGGTTTGCAAATTCCTCGGGTGTCACTTTAAAGATGAAACTTTAGCTGAATTTAGCTCTCCTGCAGCTTCCTCCCATCTCTCCTCCTTCAGATGGAACTTCATGCAACACACTTCTGGTTTTGTTTCTGGTCAAAGGCTTGTTTCCACGGCTGGTGAGAAGATAACGAGGTAAAAACACTTCAGATGGTTTACAGACGGGTTCGACTGTAACAGAATATTAAACCTTAAATATAAGAATATATTTTTAAAAATATAAATATATAGATATAAAAAGGATAAAAGAATGAAACCAAATGATTTACAGAGAATATAGATTTACAACAGGTTTGTCTTATTGTAGTATTAGTTTATGTAATGTCCTTACATGAAGGCATGAACGAGACAAAGCTGATTTATGCTCTTTATTTTAATGCAGTCATGAGATTTTATTGATGCTTTTTCATGCATCATGTAAAGTGAAGAACAAGGGATTACTTAATGGTCGATTTAATTCAATTCAATTAAAAAATACTTTATTTATTTAATGGAAAAATATTTTAAATTGATATAAAATCTTCAGGATTTCAGACTGACCACCTTAAGACGTGAATCCATTAAATCAGGAGTTTCACTTCTTCTCATCGTCCTGAACAATCTAAATACACAAATCTTGCTTCCAGCTGGATTCTTTTTGCATTTTCATCTGCTTTTCATTCAAAAGTCTGTTTTTCCTGTGTGCATAAATCTATAATGAAGGATAATAAAGCAGCTGCTGAGTTGTTCAGATAGAACAGACATCATGAACCGATCATCTCTTACTTACAGGCGTTTTGTTCAGATGTTTCATCCCGTTTGGCCTCTGCACCAGCAGCTCTTTGTGGCTAAACTAAAGTGCAAAAGCTGCAGAAACTACTCCATCCATCAGAAATGAAGCTCAGTGAACGCATCTGACACTATGAAACAGAATTAAACGTGCACGGTGTGGGTGACCCCGGAAACCATCAGTGAGGTGATGAAGGACAGGTGCGCAGAGGGAAGAACGGGCAGGTGACGGTGGTGGGTGGAGCTCTGAGGACACCTGGTGGACAGAGGAGGAACAACTACAGTGTGATGACGCTTTGAAACTGATTCTGTTTGTCTTTGATTGAATATTAAGCGTCATTGATCCTCCTCCTGCTGACGTGCTTCCACATCATCAGTTGGTCATCAGCAGTGGTGCTTTTTCAGATCACGTGGACATCTTTAACACTGACCGACTACGTCTTTATTATAGGGCTGGGCAACGATTAAAATGTTTAATCTAATTAATCACATGATTTCCCTGATTAATCACGATTAATCGCATTTGTACGCAGAATCCAAAAATGAATCCAAAAGTAGCGTATAGCTTTTAGCATTTAGCTTTATTTTAAATGTGCTGCCATATGAATGAAAGTGCCATAACATTTGTTGTGCAAACACACTTTTAACATCAGCATCTTTCTGTAGTTTTTATGTAGAAGCCTCGCTCCACTGTCTGTTTCCTTGAATGACTTGCTGCTATCAGTTGTGTGTTTTGCCTTTAAGTGATATTTTAGACTGGAACTACTACGCTGAGAAGACAATTCAACTTGGCTGTGTTTACAGATGACTTTGGTTCTGTCGACTCCGCCGTCTGGAAGAACTTTAACATGAAAATGGCCGAGTAAAAGTTCCGTACCCTTCTCCATGTTTGGTGGATCCGCCGATTACTTTCTTTTCCTGTTCCACAGCAGACAAATTTTACAAAATAAAAGCCTGTAAGCAACAGACATTTACAAATAAAAGCCTGTGAGCTACAGACTTTTACAAAATAAAAGCCTGTGAGCCCCAGTTCGAGTCCCGCATCGAACGGCCCTGTGCTGCATGTTGTTCCCCCTCTCTCTGCCCCCTGCTTCCTGTCTCTCTGAATCTTCCATTAAAGGCACAAATAATAATAATAATAATTTTTTGGTTCCTTAATTATTATAATTTTTTTAATAATTATAATTATTAAAAAAATAACAATTCTAATAAAAAATTTTTTTTAAATAAATAAAGTCAAATAAAACCTGCGTTAATGCGCGATAAAATATTTATCGGCGTTAAATAATTAACGAGTTAACGCGATAATAACGAGTTAACTCGCCCAGCCCTAATTTATAAGCTTTATTTGTGTGAAACATTTCCAAACTGATCCGTGTTTTTAGGATTCCAGCAGAAAGGATGATGATTCTGGGGCACATAATGTTTGAAAGGGGAGGTTTTATTCGAGTAAAAAGAGTAAAAAGAGACGCTGTGAGGCCTGTAGGGAAGCAACGTGCCGTGATATCTGCGATGTTAACATGATGCTCTGAGTTACAGCCTCTTGGTCACAGTGAACATCTGCTCCCCGAATAATGCGGATAAATTTAATTCTGAAGCCCGTTTGAAAGCCATGGAGCGAGAACTTTCCACATCATCTGATCTGAGGGTGCAGAAGGACATGCAGTGATTTAAAAGCAATCAGCGGAGCTTTAAAATTGTATTCCGTGATGAGGAGTCGGCGTGATTCAATCAGGGCGGCGTGGATGTGATGTGTGAGTCGTGCTGCTGCAGGGATGGAGGTAAAGACGTGAGAATCTCTTTCTGATCTGAAAACAGCAGAACTGAGCGTCTTTCTTTCTGTGTTGGGACCGAGCACACAAGATCAAATCCCTTCCGTCTCCAAATAAGAGACGAGCTAAAGCCCTGTGGGGGAGAGGCTCGCCCTTAACCCTCTGTGCAGTCTTAACATTGTGTTTACCGCCCTACCAAAGCCCCAAAATAAAGCAACTTAATTTAATTTTAAATCCAAAATCTATTTTGTATGATGAAACCACCTGTTATTTATCTATTCAACTCAATTCAATACATTTTTTATCATGTATTTTTTGTTACACAATACAAAAAGACAATCACCAGTTTTCAGGATTACACTTTTTTTTTTTTTTTTTTACCACAAACCAACTGTCAGTTGGACCAACAGTTTTCTTGTTTTCTCAGTTTTCTTTGACATAATAAAGGTTTATTATTGCTATTATATAAATGGGAAGTAATTACTTCTGAATTAATTATATTGAAAGGGAAAAAAAACTGAACTTTTTTTCTGGTGTTTAAATGTTTTTATAATTCACGGGTCAAAAATGGCCCATAAGACAATCTTTGTACCCTAGTGGTGTACAGCCCACATGGAAACATAAACAAAAATAAAGTATGACTTTTTCTAATGATGGGGTCCCTTTAGGAAAAGTCATAACATTTCAAGTTGGAAAAAGATAGTTTAAGGTATTTTTTCTACAGCTAAACTTGGTAGTGGCTCACTTTGGACCCGCAGGACAACAGGAGGGTTAAAAATGTTTTAGTTCACAGGTCTGAAGAAGAAAAAGACGAGACAAAATCTAGATTAAAACTTTGATTTATTATTCTGATCATGAGGAACATAATCAAGACAAATAGAGTAAAAAGCTTCGGTGAGCACAGAACCTGACAGAAACAAGTGAACACGAGGAAGCCGGAGAGAGAGAAAAAATCACGGCAAACCCGTCACAGGAACAACAGAAGAAGAAGAAGAAGAAAAATAAGTGCTTCATTTTGGGGGGATACATTCCTCTGGGCCGGATACAAACTATACAAACATCCACATGGAGGCCTAAAGGAGGAGAAACCAACAGAGGAGCAGGGCCTGGGGTCAGCTGATGTGGCGCCTGCACAGGTGTGATGGGGAGGCGGCTTGAGGTATTTCAGCTGCACCAGGAAGGAAAGGAGGACTGAACCCCGGAGGGTTTCTATAATGCCCATAAGTCATATATATTATCTATCATGTAAATGTTTGATATACCGCTTCTGTTTATGAAAGCCTTTCCAAAATACTCGGGTAATATCTGTGTAGGAAAACAGACTGTACAAGAAACAAGAATAACTCTGTAGAAACATTAAAACCTTTAATATATCAATATATCCTGTAGGTGCTGGATTCTTTTGGTCTGTAGTAAAGTGACTCCACAGCATGAGACGACAGCACTCAGGCTCAAACATTCATGTCTCTGGGTTCTGTTTGTGGCTCAGAACATTTGGTTCGGGGTCAGTGATGTGTTGACGTGTCTGCAGGCCCGTTTCACTCGTGGCTAACAGGCCCGCTAAATGACGGCATGGCGCTGAACTGGAGCCTATCAGCACGCAGGTTATTTACTTAATCAAAGAGCTGAGACAATGAGTCCAGCATTAATCACCAGTTAGTGAGTTCTTCTTACGGCTGAGGCTGGGTCCATCAGTCAGGAACGGATTCTGTCATTCAGACCAGATGGAGGCTGGAGGGACGGTACGGGTCGGTTCAGAACGGTACGGGTCGGTTCAGAACGGTACGGGTCGGTTCAGAACGGGTCGGGTCGGGTCTCTTTGGGGTCAGACTGTACAAAGGGGACCCTCAGGGGTGGGAGGAGCCAAAGCGTAAACAGCAAGTAACAGCAAACATCCATAATGTGGAACCACCTCCCAGCTTCTTCAGCTTAATGCCACACCGGCTCGCGGTCCGGTTGAAACCACTCTCTGACATTTCTGCTCAATCAGCTGGAAAACTTTTGGTTTGACCCAGCGCCATCGAGCTCCCGCTGCACAGCCTCCTCACCGACACCGGAGAGCAGAGCCTGGAACCGGTCCTGTGTGCTCGGTACCCCAAGCAGAAGGGTTACAGACATGGTAACCATGGGTGCCATGGTAACGGGTTCCATGGTAACGGGTTCCATGGGACCGGTACGCTTTGGTGGTAGTGGAAACACTGAGATAAGAGAACCGTTCTGAACCGACCCATACCGGACTGCATAGTGGGAACACGCCATATGTGTTTACTGTGTTCTCAGCAGGAAAAGTCTGGATTCGGACTCAGAGTCTCGGCTGAACATCCAACATGGCTGCAGTGGTGATCCGCTGTTTAACAGCACTTCTGCCAGCGGGGGTCTCAGCTCCACCAGTGAACACACTCCTGATGATAACCAGCCTGCTCCACGAACACCCAGAACACGCTCGCCTTTGGTGTGACGTCACTTCGGGCTCTGGGTTCTGACCTCGGAGCTAAATGGAAGGCAGACTCTGACCGACCACCTCAGACTCTGACCGCCAGGCTGAACCAGCTGAGCCTCAGCACGCTTGGCTGCCTTCTAACGGTGAGTCAGCTCTGGGCCACAAACGGCAGATTTGGGTCACATTTGGATCGACTACAGACAAATTGCAGCCCGTTTTAGACACAAACCACTATACTATGTTTCCCATCATTCATGCTGTTAACAGGCCAAGTTGTTTGCTTTGGCCTGCTGGGCTTCCTGGGGACCGACCACTCTGGCTGCCGGGGTAGAAACTAACCTGTTCTGTTTATTTTGGACGTGAAGCTCAGCTTCAGCGCTGCTGGTTCCTAAAAAACTCCTTCAACACATCACAGAAACGTGGCTGAGATTCTTTTTCTGAGAAAACAGAAGAGACGGAACCTGAAAATCATCAGCTCGTGTGTTTGCAACACGTTGTAACACGTTGTCACATGACCATATGGACAGCATAGGGCTTCATGACTCACGACACTTGTGCACCAACTAGCTCATCATGGCAGAAATCTGTGCACATGCCATCCTCGTTTTTTCCAGACAACCCAGGTGATCGTTACTCCATGATTAACGACTTCTGGGGCTCTATAAGTAACTGTAGATGTGTAAAATGTTCCTAAATGCAGCTTTTCTGTCTTTAACACGGCGACAATATTCAGAAACATACGTACAAATTATGATAAACACAAAGAGACAAAGAGAAACAGGAGGATACAGCAGTGGAGGAGGTTAAACCAAGAGCCTTTATCATCCAGGTCTGCAGTGTGGATGCAGCTCTGAGAGTCTGTGAAGTGAAACTGTACACGAGCCCCATCGTTGTGTGAAGATGCTGAGGCCCCTCCCCCAAAAAACAAGCTGGCAGAAGGTTCTGAGGCCCCTCCCCCCCAAAAAACAAGCTGGCAGAAAGTGTTGAGGCCCCTCCCCCAAAAAACAAGCTGGGAGAAGATGCTGAGGCCCCTCCCCCAAAAAACAAGCTGTCTGAAGATGCTGAGGCCCCTCCCCCCAAAAAAACAAGCTGGCAGAAGGTTCTGAGTCCCCTCCCCCCAAAAAAACAAGCTGGCAGAAAGTGTTGAGGCCCCTCCCCCTAAAAAACAGGCTGGCAGAAAGTGTTGAGGCCCCTCCCCCAATAAACAAGCTGTCAGAAGATGCTGAGGCCCCTCCCCCAAAAAAACAAGCTGGCAGAAGGTTCTGAAGCCCCTCCCTAAAAAACAAACTGTCAGAAAGTGTTGAGGCCCCTCCCCCCAAAAAATAAGATGACAGAAGATGCTGAGGCCCCTTCCCCCAAAAAACAAGCTGTCTGAAGATGCTGAGGCCCCTCCCCCAAAAAACAAGCTGTCTGAATGTTCTGAGGCCCCTTCCCCCAAAAAAAACAAGCTGGCAGAAGGTTCTGAGGCCCCTCCCCCAAAAAACAAGCTGTCGGAAAGTGTTGAGGCCCCTCCCCCCAAAAAAACAAGCTGTCAGAAAGTGTTGAGGCCCCTCCCCCAAAAAAACAAGCTGTCAGAAAGTGTTGAGGCCCCTCCCCCCAAAAAACAAGCTGTCAAAAGATGCTGAGGCCCCTCCCCCCAAAAAAACAAGCCGTCAGAAGATGCTGAGGCCCCTCCCCCCAAAAACAAGCTGTCTGAAGATGCTGAGGCCCCTCCCCAAAAAAACAAGCTGTCAGAAAGTGTTGAGGCCCCTCCCCCAAAAAAAAACAAGCCGTCAGAAGATGCTGAGGCCCCTCCCCCAAAAACAAGGTGTCAGAAAGTGTTGAGGCCCCTCCCCCCAAAAAAACAAGCTGTCCGAAAGTGTTGAGGCCCCTCCCCCAAAAAAACAAGCTGTCAGAAGATGCTGAGGCCCCTCCCCCAAAAACAAGGTGTCAGAAAGTGTTGAGGCCCCTCCCCCAAAAAACAAGCTGTCTGAAGATGCTGAGGCCCCTCCCCCAAATAAACAAGCTGTCAGAAGATGCTGAAGCCCCTCCCCCAAAAAAACAAGCTGTCAGAAAGTGTTGAGGCCCCTCCCCAAAAAAACTCTCTTTGGGTTCGTCTTGTAAGGTTTCGTTTTAAAGTCACGCTCCCTGTTGCAGCACATCTGTATGCTTCTACATTTTGGGGTGTTTTTAACAAATGATAAAAACAGGTGACAACAAAAACTTTTTGGCTTACCGAGGATGATGGAAATCATCATCAGGTGCATCTAAAGATCAAACCTCAGAAAGACTTAAAGGTGGAGAAAAAGAAAAAGCAGGTGGACCAATGGGAGGGCAGAGGGGGCGGGGCATAGTCCCGTACAAAGTCATCGGGGCAGTTGTGGGCCTGTGAACAGGTGCACTGTGGGAGCAAACCTGCAGGGGGCGGAGTCTGTGGCACAGATCGAGGCGTTGGTGTCCGGAGATGATGATGATGATGATGAGGAGGAGGGGTCACTGGAGTCCAAACAGTCTGTGAGGAGATGTGTGTGTTTGGGGGGGTTTTATACTCGCCGCTTGCAGCAGGTAAAGGCTGCTGTTGCCATAGAAACAGATGAGCGTGTGTCTGAATGCGTGCACAGGTGTGTGACAGCGGCTCACAGCGGCCCGTGCCGGGCCTCGTACTTGGCCAGGATGGTCTTGCTGCGCCCGAGCTCCTTCCTCAGCTCCGCCACCTCCTGCCTCAGGGCGCCGTTCTCCTTCTCCAGGAAGCCGGCTCGGATGGCGATCTGGTTCTCCTTCAGCCGCCGGGCGTCACGGGACCGCTTGGCCGCCAGGTTGTTCTTCCTGCGCCGGGCCCAGTACTTGTCATCCTGCTCGAGAAGAAACGAGGAAAAAAACAGAGGAGGCGTCACTTCAGCGCTGGTGTTTGGGACGCACATTAATGTCAGAGGTGTGGCGTGATGGAGGGGCGGAGCCTCAACACGGAATGAATGTTTAGGTATGAATATAAATGGAGAGATGAGAAATATGAGACATTAATTCCACTTATTCTATGCAAATAATGCACGTAATGAAACATAAATGACACACAGCAGATCTGACCCAGTCCAACACCTGTCCTGGTGTGTTTCACAGCTTTATAGTTTATCTACTTTCCCCTGAGTTTCGTCTCTCAGGCGACATAAAAGACTGGAGGCTTCAGACTCTTCCAGGTTGAAGACACACCTATTTTCAGTTGCATTTGAATAAAGCTCCAAATCTGAAGCTGGAGTTTCAAAACTTAATCACATTTTAAATCCTGATTTTATCTTATTTATTTATTTTTCTTTGAAATTTAAATCGGGCTTTTTATTTCTACTGTTTTAATGTATCTGTAAAGCACTTTGAGTCACCTTGTTGTTGGATTATGCTGTACAGATAAACTTGCCTTGCCTCTTCTCAGACTGGAAAACTGTATATTTATAACCTGCTCTGCTTCTTTTTCCAAAAAGATGAATGTTTTTAGATTCTTAAGGTTGTCCTAAAACATATGAAATATTTCTTCTGCTCAGAACCTGCTCTCAAACCCTGCTTCATCCCGCTCAGAATCCTCAGGTTTTTAACTTTTCCAACGTGAAGTGAAGCAGTGAGCTTCCACAGATCGCTTATTCCCTGAACAACAAAAAGCCAAATCCCGTGAGGCTGACCCGGCAGCGCGGCAGGCGGCGGGATCATCAGCATCGCCGCCGTCTCATTCACTCTCACATTAAGCCTCTTAAGCTGGAGGCCCCGCCCCCTGGAGCTGCAGCCGGCCAATAGGAGGACAGAGGCTGCTGACTGACAGGAGAGCGACTCGGTCCATCCCAGCATGCCGCGCTGCTGTGAGAGAATAATCTGCCTGCACGTCTGCAGCAGCTTTACCTTCATCAGGGACAGTGTCAAACACACCTTTATGCTGAGTGTGCCGTGCATGTTCCCCGAGTTCCACTCCATCTCATATTCACTGCAAACATGCACCGATCAGCTTAGAAATGAGAGCTTCACCACACATTCCCATGCTCTGCAGCACCAAAGTGTCTCACTCAGCGGGGTCACATGGCTCTGAAAGGATCGGATTATTGGCTAAATAACAATCAGACTGAGTTATTAAGTGCATGTAGACACCTTAATCTGACTAAGAACTGGATCGGATGGGATTCAGACCCTGAGATAACTGGGTTGAAAGTCACTCTAAACCTGCTTGTAGACGCTGAAGCACGTGGTGAATCAGACTTTGCGTTCTGCGCATGCTCCAGATGTTTTCCCGGGGTCGTGACCCGGAAGTCAAAGGAGACGATATTCCTGTTGTTGTCGCCGTCAGAAAGAAACAAACAACGCGATGGAGAACGCTCCGTTGGGCATCGAGTTTGTGCAACAAGCAGCTCATCACAGACCAAATGTAGAGGGACGTAGCTTCATCTGGCTCTGCGTTCTCCATCTTTCTCCAATGCCTGAGTTTGTTGTTGTTGTTGGTGGTGAAGAGGTCAACAGGAAGTGGCTCTATTAGCAACAGCTGGAATGGGTACAGCGCCACCTATCATACCGGGGTATGACACGCTTTGTGCCTCTGATCCCATTCATTCACCGCCATATATCCAAGGAGAATTACCCTCGCTCAGAGGTGGGTAGTAACGAGTTACATTTACTTGAGTAAGTTTTTGAAAACATTACACTTCTAGGAGTAGTTTTAAATCCCTATACTTTTTACTTTTCCTTGAGTAGATGTGAGCAGCAGAAACTGTCCTCTTACTCCGCTACATTAGGCTACAATGAGCTGGTTACTTTTCTTCTTACCTCTTTGGTATTCTACGCCTCATTATTTTTATCCCCCCACGTACGCCTCATTTTAATGTTTTATTCTGACAGAGAGAGAGACTTCCTCCAAAGGCTCTACCACCTGACTGTGTTCCACCAATCAGACGCAGCCGTGCAGTCTGGTCACGTGACCGTACTCGATCTCAGCGGCGGGAGGGGTTAGCTTTAGCATTAGCAGTCGTAGCAAACAAACAAAGAAACGGATGAAAAATGTCAGAACCAACGGTGGGAAATGAAGACGCAGACGAGGCCTCATACTGAAAGCATGTTTACCTTACAAAGAGTGAGAAACAGCAGCTACATTATGTGTCTTCTGTGGCAACCAAAACAAACGCACATTTCAGCAGAAACTCAACATCTAACTTGAGGAAACATGTAGCGCTAAGTTTCCTAAACTCGTTTTTCCCCCCATGGATAGGTGAATGTTTGTTTTTTAGGTTACATATGGGTTACATATGTTTTAAACATTTCCTAAGTCTCTTTTATTTCTTATTGAAGTTCTTGAATTTACCTGGATTATTTTAATTTAAGCTATTTTGTCATTAATTAATTAATTTTAATTTATTTTATCAATTGGATGAACTCTAATCTGCCTAAAGATGATTATTTAGTATTTTTGTCTGTCTGATTGAATGCTTGTGTTAACAAGCACCGGCTCCAGAACCGGCTCCAGATTACCTTCAGGTCGCTCGGGATGAAGATCTTGCGCGCTTTCTTGATCATGGGCTGCGGCTTCAGCTCCTCAGCAGAGAACTTGCGCTTGCGTGGGTCGAACATCTCCTGCCCCGGCACGCTGGAGAGAGCCAGGTCCGCTGGGTCCGGCTCATAGCCCACAGGAACCTGGATGGAGTCCGGGTCGATGGGGCTGGGGGTGTTTCTGGAGCTGGGGAAGCCTGCTGGGGGAGGAAGAGGAGGGTTAGAGCTGGGGGAGGAAGAGGAGGGTTAGAGCTGGGGGAGGAAGAGGAGGGTTAGAGCTGGGGGAGGAAGAGGAGGGTTAGAGCTCAAACCCAGAACCCTGATCAGAACCATCAGTACGCTTCTATCCTGCTGCTTAGCTTTACACCGACTCCCTTCATCCCTGTTTTTTCTTTTCTTTTTCTTTCATTCTTTTGTTTCTTCTCTCGCTTCTTTTTGTTATTTTCTTTTTCTTTCTTTTGTATCTTCTCTCGCTTCTTTTTGTTATTTTATTTTTCTTTCTTTCTTTTGTTTCTTCTCTCGCTTCTTTTTGTTATTTTCTTTTTCTTTCTTTTGTATCTTCTCTCGCTTCTTTTTGTTATTTTCTTTTTCTTTCTTTTGTATCTTCTCTCGCTTCTTTTTGTTATTTTCTTTTTCTTTTTTTGTTTCTTCTCTCGCTTCTTTTTGTTATTTACTTTCTTTATTCTTTTGTTTCTTCTCTCGCTTCTTTTTATTATTTTCTTTTTCTTTCTTTTGTTTCTTCTCTCGCTTCTTTTTGTTATTTTCTTTATTCTTTTTTCCAGTTCTTGTTTCTTCTTTGTCTCTCTCTTTATTCTTTTCTGTTCTAACATGTTTGTTCCTTCTGATTCTCCACATCTTTCTTGCTACAGCTTCATTAAACATGAAAGTCAGCAGCAGATACTGAAGGTTTCCCCTGACTGCTGACATTTTACAGCACATTCGCGGTATTTTCTCATTTCTGTCTGAGCTGCAGTGCTGAGCTGCGGCCACCAGGTGGTGACAAACTGCCAGAAGCGGATTTCTTCCTCATCTCTGCACCATTTTAAAAAGTGTTTCCTGGACAACACGAGCATCCCAGAGCCTTTCAGAGCTAAAACACAAAAATATAAATCATCATAACATAAGACGAGGAGCAGAGTGTGAAGGCAGAGCCGCTGATTTACTGTACGCAACACTTTTAATCTCCAGATTTACTCTGTTTATCTTTCATTTTGTGTCTGTTCGGCAGTGAAAAAAAACCTTCATCTTTTTCAGATTTAGCAGGAATTCCACTTAACTTTTTTCAGGTTTTACTCTCACGACGTTACGTAACACTAACTGTGTGTGATCCAGGAAATTAGTCCTAAAATAACAAAACAATAAACACTGCATGGTTCTCCATGTTTGACTTTGTGTGTAACGGGTCACAGCTGGTACGGAAGCCAGTTGGTGGCAGAAAGAAGAAAAAGTTCATGTCAAATTAAAACCAAACCAAAATTAAAATAATTTAATATGAAAGAAGGTGGAGCCGCAGACTGATTCGGTTTTATTGTGTAATTCTGATTCAGATGCATTCGCCTAAGATATCATCAGTTATGGAAGAATAATGACTTCAGATAAACTTCCTTCCTCTTCCTCACATGGTAACATCTGGATTTTAGTCATCATGATTCATTCTGTTGCTGTTTCTGCTCGTGAATCTGAAATAAAAATCATTTCAGTCGGTCATCTGAGTGAAAAGCAGACTTTTTCTAAATCCTCACAGAAAGCTGGAAGTTTAAAAGTTTGAATGTTGCTGAGGCCCCAGATGATCGGCCTGGTTTCTCCATCCAGGTGTGAAGATGTGATGCTGCGCTGGACGTCTCCGTGGTAACGGAGAGGACGGAGAGGACGGAGAGGAGGAGCAGTTCCCGGGAGGCTCTGTTTGTTTTTCCTCTCCAGCTGCTGCTAGCGTGTGTGTGTGTTGCACGTGTGTGCGTGTGCATGTGTGTGCACGTGCGTGTGTGTGTGCATGTGTGTGCACGTGCGTGTGTGTGTGTGCACGTGTGTGCACGTGTATGTGCGCTCTCCATATGTTTTTCTCTGTGAACACACCGACAGTTTTCGAGCTCGGAGTAAGGCCAGGTTCAGAAACAGAACAGTTTAACCCATCTCTGCTGGTTCTGGTTCTGGTTCTGGTTCTGGTCCTGGTCCTGGTTCTGGTTCTGGTTCTGGTTCTGGTTCTGGTTCTGGTTCTGGTTCTGCAGAGTGAAACCGGCAGCAGAACACCCTGATAAACCGTGCAGCTGTGCGTCTCTCAGACAGATGTTCAGAGGGACGCTCTGATGCTCCAGAAGCTGGACGCCATGGAGCAGGTGGAGGAGGAGTTTCTGACTCTGTGACGGAGGTCTGAAGGTGGAGGAGCAGGTGGAGGAGGAGTTTCTGACTGTGACGGAGGTCTGAAGGTGGAGGAGCAGGTGGAGGAGGAGTTTCTGACTCTGTGACGGAGGTCTGAAGGTGGAGGAGGAGTTTCTGACTGTGACGGAGGTCTGAAGGTGGAGGAGCAGGTGGAGGAGGAGTTTCTGACTGTGACGGAGGTCTGAAGGTGGAGGAGCAGGTGGAGGAGGAGTTTCTGACTCTGTGACGGAGGTCTGAAGGTGGAGGAGGAGTTTCTGACTCTGTGACGGAGGTCTGAAGGTGGAGGAGCAGGTGGAGGAGGAGTTTCTGACTCTGTGACGGAGGTCTGAAGGTGGAGGAGGAGTTTCTGACTGTGACGGAGGTCTGAAGGTGGAGGAGCAGGTGGAGGAGGAGTTTCTGACTCTGTGATGGAGGTCTGAAGGTGGAGGAGGAGTTTCTGACTCTGTGACGGAGGTCTGAAGGTGGAGGAGCAGGTGGAGGAGGAGTTTCTGACTCTGTGACGGAGGTCTGAAGGTGGAGGAGCAGGTGGAGGAGGAGTTTCTGACTCTGTGATGGAGGTCTGAAGGTGGAGGAGCAGGTGGAGGAGGAGTTTCTGACTCTGTGACGGAGGTCTGAAGGTGGAGGAGCAGGTGGAGGAGGCCTCTCGGCTCGGCTGAACCTAACTGCTGAGTTCCTGCCTCCTTATCAGCTGCACAACCATGCGGCCGTGTGGGAAAACAAACATGGCCGATTATTTGGTAGATTACTTTTTCTATATTTAGACAGGAGTGCAGCAGCCTCTGCTGACATGAAGCCACGCTTTTGATCTGCTGTGAAAAGACTCGTGACCCGTGGTGGAAAAGTGCCGACACCACAAACCAGAGTCGGTTTCTACATCTGAAGCTTGCTTTCTGCATTTCTGAGCATTTAAGACTCATTTAGCTCATTTCGCTCATTTAGCTCATTCTCTAGCTGTTACCATGAAACATCTGCAGATATTCATTTTAAAGCTGCTCAGAACTGAACTAACTCTGGTTCTGCCTCAGATTCTGGGTTTATGTTCATGTTGGAACATGTTTCAGTGAATCAGCTGCAGCTGTTACCATGGAAACATCTGCAGATATTCACCTTAAAGCTGCTCAGAACTGAACTAACTCTGGTTCTGCCTCAGATTCTGGGTTTATGTTCATGTTGGAACATGTTTCAGTGAATTTCTGCAGCTGTTACCATGGAAACATCTGCAGATATTCACTTTAAAGCTGCTCAGAACTGAACTAACTCTGGTTCTGACTCAGATTCTGGGTTTATGTTCATGTTGGAACATGTTTCAGTGAATCTCTGCAGCTGTTACCATGGAAACATCTGCAGATATTCACCTTAAAGCTGCTCAGAACTGAACTAACTCTGGTTCTGCCTCAGATTCTGGGTTTATGTTCATGTTGGAACATGTTTCAGTGAATCTCTGCAGCTGTTACCATGGAAACATCTGCAGATATTCACCTTAAAGCTGCTCAGAACTGAACTAACTCTGGTTCTGCCTCAGATTCTGGGTTTATGTTCATGTTGGAACATGTTTCAGTGAATCAGCTGCTTCCTGCTTTTATATAAAATATGTAAAGAAATGAGGGCTGCTGCACTGTGCTGTGCACTTTCCAGCAGGAGCTTCTCTGATGCAGCTGCTAATATTACAGAGAAAGCTCACGGTGGAAGCTCCAGAGGATTACCTGCTGGATTCACACGTTATCAACAGGTAGCTGGCAGGGTGATCCCAGACTTCTCAGATTTCCTAGCACAAATGAACCTACTTCAAAGGTGCAAAGAGAGTCCGGAAAGGTCAGAACTCCGGAAACACTTGGAATACATGAAGAAGAACCAACATGTTTGTGCTTGTGTCCCTCATCAGTGTCACTAAAAACAGCCAACAGCCAGCTCTTAATAAGGCGAACATGGAACCTGAAAAACACAAACCAACCAGATACATCCACAGAGATGCTTAAAGGATTCGGAGGTCTCAGACTCTCAATAAGGTTGATAAAACAGGGGTCCTTTAAACACCTAAAAGCCTTTTTAAAGCATTGATCAAAGGTTCTATCACTGGTGCTCTGAGGGGTTAAAACTTACCGGCCCACCTCCCAGAGGATGGGATGGCATCACGCCACATCCTGAAGGTGTTTCAGGGCTCCGGGAATAAGGCGAGTTAACCACTGCTGACTGACAGCAGGGCAGAAAATAAGCTTCCACCTCTTAAGATAAAAATATAGATCTGTCTTTTTCTGCTGTGGTCGGTTTCAGAACCTCTGATCTCTCTGTGGCAGCATCTGATTGGTTGGTTTTGTACTCTTTCAGTTTAAATGCTCGGTGTATCACAGTGATAGGAAGGGAGAGAAAATAGGGCCAAGCGATGTGAGGTCTGACTTTTTCCTGGAGAACCATTTTGTGATGCAAATGTATTACTCTGTTGAACGCATATTGTTCTGAGAAGCAAAACGCTTTATTTTTTAAACCCCAGCCAACTAGCCGGACTACCTTCATCAACACCAAAACGAGGCTGGAACTCTGCTCACAGGACGCAGCAGGGGGTAAGAAGATGTTCAGAAATGATGTTGCTGATATGGGATCTCATACAGCTTCATGTCAGAAGAGGCGAACTATCCCTTTAAGATCAGAGTTGAAAGATGAACTCTCTGCTGCTCTGATCTCACAGACTGTGTTTAGTTGATCTGAATGTAAACACTCTGCTGGAGACGTGTGGACGTCTGAGGTGCCGCCCCCTGGCCTACTTCTGCAGGGAACACCATGTCCTTAAAACACTCGCAGCTTGTTTTCTCAGGACCTTTTGGTCCCGCTGAGGTCAAGGCTGTGGACTTTGTGCTCTTTGTGGATCTGAGTAAACTGTGTTTTTTTCTGTGAGGGAAAGAGCCCCCAAACAGGTGGTCAGGTGGGACGAGCCCGTCTGTCTCATATTCAGACTCATGCAGGTTGAACTGCAGAAATGAAAGGAAACCCTCATTATCAGAGCATGCCACACCTATTTTCTCAGATTGTTCAACATATGAAACAACTCAAAGTTAAGATGATTAAATTCTGCTCTGAAAAACCATGAAAACGCTGAGTTTTACCGGCAAACATCCAACCTGAGCAGCTGCTTTGTGGAAATGACTAACTAATGAAAGAGCTGGTAACTAATGAAAGAGCTGGTAACTAATGAAAGAGCCGGTAACTAATGAAAGAGCTGCTAACTAATGAAAGAGCCGGTAACTAATGAAAGAGCTGGTAACTAATGAAAGAGCTGGTAACTAATGAAAGAGCCGGTAACTAATGAAAGAGCCGGTAACTAATGAAAGACCCGTTAACTAATGAAAGAGCCGCTAACTAATGAAAGAGCCGGTAACTAATGAAAGAGCCGGTAACTAATGAAAGGGCAAGTAACTAATGAAAGAGCTGGTAACTAATGAAAGAGCTGCTAACTAATGAAAGAGCCGGTAACTAATGAAAGAGCCGGTAACTAATGAAAGAGCTGCTAACTAATGAAAGAGCCGGTAACTAATGAAAGAGCCGGTAACTAATGAAAGAGCTGGTAACTAATGAAAGAGCTGCTAACTAATGAAAGAGCCGGTAACTAATGAAAGGGCAAGTAACTAATGAAAGAGCCGGTAACTAATGAAAGAGCTGGTAACTAATGAAAGAGCCGGTAACTAATGAAAGAGCCGGTAACTAATGAAAGAGCCGGTAACTAATGAAAGAGCCGGTAACTAATGAAAGAGCCGGTAACTAATGAAAGAGCTGGTAACTAATGAAAGAGCCGGTAACTAATGAAAGAGCTGGTAACTAATAAAAGAGCTGCTAACTAATGAAAGAGCCGGTAACTAATGAAAGAGCTGCTGACTAATGAAAGAGCTGGTAACTAATGAAAGAGCTGCTGACTAATGAAAGAGCTGGTAACTAATGAAAGAGCCGGTAACTAATGAAAGAGCCGGTAACTAATGAAAGACCCGTTAACTAATGAAAGAGCCGCTAACTAATGAAAGAGCCGGTAACTAATGAAAGGGCAAGTAACTAATGAAAGAGCTGGTAACTAATGAAAGAGCTGCTAACTAATGAAAGAGCCGGTAACTAATGAAAGAGCCGGTAACTAATGAAAGAGCTGCTAACTAATGAAAGAGCTGGTAACTAATGAAAGAGCTGGTAACTAATGAAAGAGCCGGTAACTAATGAAAGGGCTTCTGCCTTTTGTTCGGCCTCTTTACTGTCGATCTGCTGCTGGTTAAGAGACGCTGAGTCGCTCATTTTTCTTTCATTTAGATGCTGATTTGGTGAAATCTCCTAAACCGATGCTATGCTGATGATGCGCTGCTTTATCCAAAGGTTAATCAATCAGCCTCTCACCTCACTTTGCTTGCTTTATTTAATCAGATTATCCCTTCAGGCATTAAACGTCTTCTTTAAGAGGGACTTGGCCACGGCAGCAGCCGGATTTCTCTCATGGATCCTTTGTGGGAAAGTCTCTTTTCCCTCTTTTCCCTGATCCTGACCCTGATAATCATCATATTCAGACTGAACTCGACGGTTTGAAGGATGTAGGAGCCTGGGTCCTATTTGGGTTTATTAATATTTGGGTTAGCTATTTGAGTTTACATGTTGAAATATGATTTACGTTAATTATAATAAAAAAGGAGCTATTTACAGTATTTATAGACATAATTAATTTAATAAGTTAACAGTTTAATTCAGGTAATATATGTGTGCATTATTTAAAAAGGTTAAAAATGGCGTACATTGCCTTTAATTTGTTGTTAATCTCGGGAGAGTTACCGGAGTCTTTTTGGTCGGGCGGCTTAGAGTGGAGCCACGCAGTTTTTTGACCTTTCTCTCTCTCTGTCACTTTCTTTGTTTTTTCTCTCACCTTTTTTATTTTCTCATTGCTGTACATTGCATTCTTTCTGTTTTTTGGAAGTAAATTGAGGAACAAAATAGGATCTTGTGGAGTTTTTAAGTTGTCGTGGATGTGGATGACGAGAGAGAAGAGCAACAAGTTAATGGCTTCATTAAGGAACCTACAAAGGGTATTGGAAATGAAGTGGCTCCTAATTAAAAGGATTATTTTCAGAACAGATAGTAAAATACTGCATGTGTGGGTGAGTTACCTGCTCTCGCCGGGCTGCTGTGCAGGCAGTTTGGGGAGATGACGGTGGTGTGTGCAGAGGTGGAGGCGTGGCTGCTGAGGTCCATCACCGGGGGGGCCTGAGTGGGCGTGGCCATGATGGGCGGCTGGCGTTGAGGGGCGTGTGCTTGGTGCTGAGAGGGGCTGGACGGGATGCCGTTCTCGGACAGGAACTCCTCCAGGTCCATGTACTCCAGCTGGAAGGTGTCCCCATCGTAGGTGAGGGTTTTGTCCCACAGCGTGGGGCCCAGGAAGGCCGACTGAGGGACGCTGCGCTCCTCCTCCAGGTTCTTCTCCTTCTCCTTACTGAAAGCTGCAGAGGAAGAGGAACTCAGTCAGAAAACAACCTCCAGGGGTCTGCTACCATCTGAGGATTCATGCCCTGGGCCAATGATTCAGGTGGTGATTTACATCTGAAGCAGGTGAATAAAACACATCTGAAAAAAGATCTAATGTCCAAAAGAGCCAGCCATCCGTCTCTTCCCTGTCAGCTAAGGTTCTTTCTTTGGGTTTATGAGAAAATAACTTATTTCCACTCGTTTTCTTCAGCATAATAATGAGAGAAGCAGAAGGAAATGCTTTCACAGCAACGGAGATGGTTCAGTAATGTTGGAACAAACTAAACTAGGGTTTGAAAACTTTGCTATGTCAAAGCTAGAGTTCTCTGAAGTGTGCTCAGACTGGGAGGTGTTGCAAAAACCAGTTCTTAGCTAGAACCAGCTTAGAACCAGCCCTGAACCAGAGCTGGATACACTTTGGTCCGATTAGGGGACAAGACCAAGAACTCTAAACACTCAGTGGGGTCACATGGCTCTGAAAGGATCGGATTATTGGCTAAATTACAATCAGACTGAGTTATTAAGTGCATGTAGACACCTTAATCTGACTAAGAATTGGATCGGATGGGATTCAGACCCCGAGATAACTGGATAACTGAAAGTCACTCTAAACCTGCTTGTAGACGCTGAAGCTCGTGGTGAATCAGACTTTGCGTTCTGCGCATGCTCCAGATGTTTTCCCGGGGTCGTGACCCGGAAGTCAAAGGAGACGATATTCCTGTTGTTGTCGCCGTCAGAAAGAAACAAACAACGCGATGGAGAATGCTCCGTTGGGCATCGAGTTTGTGCAACAAGCAGCTCATCACAGACCAAATGTAGAGGGACGTAGCTTCATCTGGCTCTGCGTTCTCCATCTTTCTCCAATGCCTGAGTTTGTTGTTGTTGTTGGTGGTGTAGAGGTCAACAGGAAGTGGCTCTATTAGCAACAGCTGGAATGGGTACAGCGCCACCTATCATACCGGGGTATGACACGCTTTGTGCCTCTGATCCCATTCATTCACCGCCACATATCCAAGGAGAATTACCCTTAATAACTCATTCTGATTGTAATTTATCCAATAATCCGATCCTTTCAGAGTCATGTGACCCACTGAGTGAGACAGGTTTGAAAGAGAAAAACTTTGGAATATTTTCAGAGCAGAATACGTAACCTCGAGAAGAAGAAGCCAAAAGTTTAAAAATACAGCTTGAGGTTCATTGTTCTGAGGACCGACTGGTTCAAGTCCCGCATCGGACGGCCCTTTGCTGCATGTCGTTCCCCCTCTCTCTACCCCCTGCTTCCTGTCTCTCTTCAACTATCCTGTCCATTAAAGGTGGGGTATGAGATGTTTTCTGGAGCATTTTTTATCATATTGTCTGAAAACCTCCTCACGACCCCATTGCACCCACTAAAATAGAGTGTTTGGAATTTTTTTTTAATATTTCAGTCCATTGTAGAGGGTGTAGCAAGAGGAAATGTCTGACCAATAGAAGTAATGATGAGAGTTACTTCTATTGGATTCTGACATGCCAATCAACCGTCAGCCCCCCTCCCCCCTGCACGTTCACAGACTTGTGATTCGTTCATGTGTTTTGAAGGCGTGGTTTCGATGGGTGGGCTGAAGGGAGAGGCAAGTTGTGTATTTTCAAAAATATAGCTTGCAGGAACCGTTTTTTCCAAGATCTCATACCCCACCTTTAAAGGCATAAAAGCCCCAAGAAATAATTAAAAAAAAAAAAGAATACATAACCTAAAGACAAAGCTAAAAGTTTAAAAAACACTGCCTGCTGCCGCCTGCCGACAGCCGCGCTTGTTACGCTGTTTGCTGCTCGGTCTGCACAGCAGGCAGTGATACGAAGGGAGAGAAAATAGGGCCAAGAGATTGTGAGGTCTGACTTTGTCCTGGAGAACCATTTTGTGATGCAAATGTATTACTCTGTTGAACGCATATTGTTCTGAGAAGCAAAACGCTTTATTTTTTAAACCCCAGCCAACTAGCCGGACTACCTTCATCAACACCAAAACGAGGCTGGAACTCTGCTCACAGGACGCAGCAGGGGGTAAGAAGATGTTCAGAAATGATGTTGCTGATATGGGATGTTACACAGCTTCATGTCAAAAGAGGCGGACTATCCCTTTAAAGAGACAGCAGCTAAAAGTGCTTGTTTCTGCATAAAGTGTCCGATAAATAAGGACTCTCCTGAACTGGGAATCATGTGAAGATGCTCCATGCTGTAAGCTGTAACAGAACACTGATAAAACCAAACCCTAAAAGCCTCTTTAACCAACAAACTGCAGAGTCAGTTTTATCTGACAGCTTTATCAGTGACCTCTGACCCCCCCACCAACACTGGAATCAACACTGTTTATGTTCCACATGACAGGAGTGTGGGACACCTGGTGAAAACCAACCGAACCTATCAGTTCAGCAGAAACCTGACGGAGTTTCTTAGAATATCCACATGTTCAGGAGGAATAAAAACGATAGAAAAGTAAGAACTGTACAACCAGCATCTGAGTGATTTCTGGGTTCAGTTTAAAAAAACACTAATTTTATTCTCTTTAAGAGCTTTAAGAGCCTGAAGCATCTGGTGAAGGAAGAACATTCTGAAAGGGTTCTTCTTACGTCCTTTTAAACATCTCAACAACATTTCATCCTTTAGGTGGAAAACCAGCACATTTCATCCTTTAGGTCAGCTCAGTCAGACTGAACAGAACGAGTCACAGAGCAGGTG
The DNA here is from genome assembly GCF_027942865.1 of Odontesthes bonariensis. Taxonomy (NCBI): domain Eukaryota; kingdom Metazoa; phylum Chordata; class Actinopteri; order Atheriniformes; family Atherinopsidae; genus Odontesthes; species Odontesthes bonariensis. Next base: position 3,851,794 of record NC_134528.1, on the reverse strand, counting down.
GAGATTAAGATCATTCAGATGGAAACTGTTTGATGAACCGGATTTTATCATTTCAGTTTGATAAAAGAGGAAATCTGAAAAGATGATCTCTGAAGTCAAAGAGGCTGATCAGATAATGTTTAAAGGATCGATACGATCAATATGATTAGTGATAGATCTGAATCTGATCGATCTGATCGATCTGATCGATACGATCAATACAATTAGTGATAGATCTGAATCTGATCGATCTGATCGATACGATCAATACGATTAGTGATAGATCTGATCGATACGATCAATACGATTAGTGATAGATCTGATCGATACGATTAGTGATAGATCTGATTGATACATTAGTGATAGATCTGATCGATATGATTGATACGATCAATACGATTAGTGATAGATCTGATCGATCTGATCGATACGATCAATACGATTAGTGATAGATCTGATCGATCTTATCGATACGATCAATACGATTAGTGATAGATCTGATCGATACGATCAATGCAATTAGTGATAGATCTGATCAATACGATTAGTGATAGATCTGAATCTGATCGATCTGATCGATACGATCAATACGATTAGTGATAGATCTGATCGATCTGATCGATACGATCAATACGATTAGTGATAGATCTGATCGATCTGATCGATACGATCAATACGATTAGTGATAGATCTGAATCTGATCGATCTGATCGATACGATCAATATGATTAGTGATAGATCTGAATCTGATCGATCTGATCGATACGATCAATACGATTAGTGATAGATCTGATCGATCTGATCGATACGATCAATACGATTAGTGATAGATCTGATCGATCTGATCGATACGATCAACACGATTAGTGATAGATCTGATCGATACGATCAATACGATTAGTGATAGATCTGATCGATACGATTAGTGATAGATCTGATCGATATGATCGATATGATCGATATGATCGATACAATTAGTGATAGATCTGATCAATACGATTAGTGATAGGAGGAGCTCTCAGATGTTCTTCCTGCTCAGAAAGTAAATAACTGAATATTGATCATTGATCAGAAGCATGTTTATCAGTTTTATCTGGTAGAGTTTATCAATTTAAACCAGATAAACACCACAAACTGCTCCGCCTGCCCGGAGGGAAACTTTGTGCCTGCAGGAGTTGATCAGACGGAAATATTTCAGCTCACAGAGACTCAGATTCCCCAGGAATCATTTAGAATCATTTAGAATCTTTTAGAATCATTTAGAATCTTTTAGAATCATTTAGAATCATTTAGAATCTTTTAGAATCTTTTAGAATCTTTTAGAATCATTTAGAATCATTTAGAACCATTTAGAACCATTTAGAATCATTTAGAATCATTTAGAATCTTTTAGAATCTTTTAGAATCTTTTAGAATCATTTAGAATCATTTCTAATCTTTTAGAAGCTGTTTCTCAGGCAGACAGGATTCAGACTTCTTCACCTTCATGATGCAGCGGCAGCTTCATCGGGTTCTCCAGCAGGGACTTCAGCACTCCGTGCGCGGCCGGCCGCAGGAACCCGGGGTGCCGGGACATCTTCTCCATCACGCCTCCGCGCTCCCACCGGGAAACACGGCTCAGAGGAGGCTGAGACCGCGGATACAGCAGGAGAAGTGTGCGGAGGGATCTGTGCAGCCCGCAGGAACAGCCGAGGCAGCAAAGTGCCAAACAGAAGTCCGTCAGGAGGGAAAAACAGGAGAAGAAAAAACAGGAGGATAAAAAACACGAGAAGAAGCGCGAGGCTCGAGCTGCGGGCGCGTGCGGCGGTGCCTGAGCGGGCTGCGGGAGGATGCTGACAGACCGAGACCCAAACCATGTGTGAGCGCCGAGGACTGCTGACGTCAGACAGCTAGCCGGGCACCCGCCTCTCCACACGCACAGACAGGCGCGCGCACAAACACACGCACACACCGAGTTTGTGATACTGGAACTGAGCTGCAGAGTTCAGAAAATGAGCATTTATTCCAGTTTTTCCTTCAAGGTGGAGAAAGTTTGTGGATCAGGATGCCTTCATTATTACACCTGAGACTGAAGATAGAGTTAAATATAAATCATTTATTACAGATACAGACAGGATGCCTTCATTATTACACCTGAGACTGAGTTAAATATAAATCATTTATTACAGATACAGACAGGATGCCTTCATTATTACACCTGAGACTGAAGATAGAGTTAAATATAAATCATTTATTACAGATACAGACAGGATGCCTTCATTATTACACCTGAGACTGAAGATAGAGTTAAATATAAATCATTTATTACAGATACAGACAGGATGCCTTCATTATTACACCTGAGACTGAAGATAGAGTTAAATATAAATCATTTATTACAGATACAGACAGGATGCCTTCATTATTACACCTGAGACTGAAGATAGAGTTAAATATAAATCATTTATACAGATACAGACAGGATGCCTTCATTATTACACCTGAGGCTGAAGATAGAGTTAAATATAAATCATTTATTACAGACAGGATGCCTTCATTATTACACCTGAGACTGAAGATAGAGTTAAATATAAATCATTTATTACAGATACAGGCAGGATGCCTTCATTATTACACCTGAGACTGAAGATAGAGTTAAATATAAATCATTTATTACAGATACAGGCAGGATGCCTTCATTATTACACCTGAGACTGAAGATAGAGTTAAATATAAATCATTTATTACTCTTTTAACTGGACTTCCCACAAAGAGCATTAAACATCTGCAGCTCATCCAGAACGCTGCTGCTGGAGTTTTAACCCGGACTAAGAGATCTGAACACATCACAGCAGCTTTAAAATCTTTACTCTGGCTTCCAGTCAGTCACAGAATAGATTTTAAAAGCCTGCAGATGGTTTACAATCTGTGATCTGTTCAGAGAATATAAAGCCAGCAGAGCTCTTAGATCCAAGGACTCAGGTCAGCTGGTCCAGTCCAGAGTCCAGACTAAACATGGAGAAGCAGCATTTAGCTGTTATGCTGCCAACAAGTGGAACAAACTGCCAGTGGAGATTAAACTTTCACCAAATGGAGACATTTTTAAATCCAGGTTAAAGACATTTCTGTTCTCATGTGTCTATGCATGAAATCTGCACGATATCTTTGAATTTATCTGGACTGTTGCTTGTTTTAATTAATTTAAATTATTTTATTTCAATTCAAATTCAAATTCAAAAATACTTTATTTATCCCAGAGGGAAATTAAATGTTGATGTAACTCAATTAAATCAAGGAGTTATTATAGATGCTGATGGCTGTGGGCAGGAAAGATTTCCTGTAGCGGTCCGTTTTGCATCCAAACTGAAGAAGCCTTTGACTGAAGAGACTCTGTTTTCTGATAACAGTCTCATGGAGAGGATGTTCAGGGTTGTCCATAATTCTCTTGATTTTATGCAAAATCCTTCTTTGCATTATTGTCTCCAGAGGTTCCACAGTCGTCCCCAGAACAGAACCAGCCTTCCTTATCAGGTTGTTGAGTCTTTTTAGGTCCCTGGTTCTGATGCTGCTGCCCCAACAGATGACGCCAGAGGAAATGACGCTCTCAACAACAGACTTGTAGAAGATCTGCAACATCTTGTTGCAAACCTTGAAGGACCTTAGCTTCCTCAAGAAGTACAGTCTGCTCTGTCCTTTCTTGTAGATTGCTTCACTGTTGTGTCTCCAGTCCAGTCTGTTGTCCACATGAACACCAAGGTATTTATATTCCTCAACCACCTCCACTTCTTCTCCCATGATGGAAACAGGGTTTGATCTGACCCTGTTTCTCCTGAAATCTACAATCATCTCCTTTGTTTTGTTAACATTCAAGATGAGATGATTGTTCCCACACCATGCCACAAAGCGGTCCACCAGCTCTCTGTACTCAGCTTCTTGTCCATCTCTGATACACCCGACAACTGCAGAGTCATCTGAATATTTCTGTAGATGACAGGAGTCTGACTTGTACTGGAAGTCTGAAGTGTACAGAGTGAAAAGGAATGGTGAGAGTACAGTCCCCTGTGGTGCTCCTGTGCTGCTGATCACCTGGTTAGACACACAATTCTTCAGTCTGACAAACTGTGGTCTGTTTGTCAGGTAGTCATTAATCCAGGTGATTGTTGAGGCCTCCACCTGAGTCTTCTGGAGTTTCAGACTAAGCAGATCAGGCTGGATTGTGTTAAATGCACTGGAGAAATCAAAGAACATGATCCTCACAGTGCTGCCTGCTTTGTCCAGATGACAGTGGGTTTGTTGAAGCAGGTGTATGATAGCGTCTTCAACTCCAACTCCATGGCGATAAGCAAACTGCAGGGGGTCCTGATATGTGCTGGTTTGCTTACACAGGTGGGTCAACAGGAGTCTCTCCAGGACCTTCATGATGTGGGATGTCAGAGCAACAGGTCTGTAATCATTGATGTCTGAGGGGTGAGTTTTCTTTGGTACCGGAACCAGACAGGATGTCTTCCACAACAGTGGTACCTTCTCTTGGGTCAAGCTAAGGTTGAAAAGGTGTTGCAGAATCCCACAGAGCTGCTCTGCACAGGCCTTCAGGACTCGGGGGCTGACACCATCTGGACCTGCAGCCTTGTTCCGGTTCAGTCTTTCCAACTGCCTCTTCACCTTACCTCTAGAAACAGAAAAGTGGGAGGGGGAGGCAAAGGGGACAGCAGCATCTCCTGATTGGGTTGAAGACAAACTAGTGGAAGCAGAAGAATCCATGACTGAGGTGGAGGTGGAGATGTTACAGGAAAGCTGTGGGTCAGAGGAGGGTGGGATGTCTCTTTGGCTGGGAACAGGAGGGGAGGATGGTGAGCTTGTTCCTGAACAGAACCTGTTGAAGAATGTGTTCAGCTCATTTGCTCTGTCCAGACTCCCATCCATCTGATCCTCCCTCTGCTTGAGGCCTGTGATCTTCTTCATTCCTGACCACACATCTCTGATATCATTCCTCTGCAGTTTACTCTCAAGCTTCTTTCTATACACCTCCTTGCTCTCTCTGATCTTGACTTTGAGCTGCTTCTGTATACTCCTCAGTAACTCCCTGTCTCGCTCCCTAAAGGCTCTTTTTTTCCTGTTCAATAGTTCCTTTAGCTCACTGGTGATCCAGGGTTTGTTATTAGGGAAGCATCTCACTGTTCTGGTGGGGATGGTGTTGTCCACACAGAAGTTTATATAGTCAGTCACACACTCAGTCATGGCATTAATGTCCTCTCCATGTGGCTTACAAAGAGAAATCCAATCGGTTGCATCAAAACAACCCTGTAAGGCTTCTTCAGCTTCCTGTGACCACTTTCTAACAGTCCTTTTTGTGACAGGTAGTCTCTGGACAAGGGGTTTATATGCTGAACAGAGAAAAACAAGGTTGTGATCTGATTTTCCCAGGGGAGGTCTTGATTTGGAAATGTATGAATCCTTGACATTTGTGTAAAACAAATCCAATGTCTTGTTTTCTCTGGTAGAGCAGCTGACAAACTGTTGAAAAGTTGGCAGTGTAGCAGAGAGTGAGGCATGATTAAAATCACCAGATATTGCCACAAAAGAATTGGGGTGTTGCGTCTGTATCTTAGCAACAACGGAACTGATGACATCACATGCAGTGTCTGCAACAGCTGAGGGTGGAATGTAAACAGCCACCAAAACAACGCTGGTGAACTCTCTTGGCAAATAATATGGACGAAAACTTACTGCCAATAGTTCAATGTCAGGACTGCAGAGACGACTCTTCACAGTAACATGTCCTGGGTGACACCATCTGTTGTTGACAAGCACTGCCAATCCACCCCCTTTCCTTTTCCTGCTACTCTTTAAATCTCGATCTGCTCGTACAGTCAGAAAGCCCGGCAGAGAGACGCTGGAGTCGGGTATATGATCCTGTAGCCATGTCTCAGTAAAACACATAATGCAACATTCCCGATATTCTTGCTGAGTCCTTATCAAGGCTAAAAGTTCATCCAACTTGTTAGCTAACGATCTTACATTTCCCATGATGCAGGATGGCAGAGATGGTTTGAACTTCTTCTTTCTTTCTCTCCTCTTTGCTCCTGCTCTGCATCCACGACGCCTCCTTTTCAATTCCAGTGGGATTTCTGGCTTCAGTTGTCGAATTATTTCTGCTTTTCCAATATTATTCAGCTGCTCCCTGTTGTAAACCGCCTTGTTGCTATGGTGATGCATCATGACAAAAGAGTAAAATATACAAAAGTATTGGGAAAAATTAATCCAGCTGCACAGCATCCAAGGCAGGAAGGAACAGTTGTCCAAAAAATGCAATTTCTTCCAAGAAATAACAGGAATGAAATTTAGAGAAAAAGAAAAATCTCAATGTGAGGTACAGAGCTACTCCAACATGCTGCCACCCTCAGCAGCGCATTCTAGAACAGTTTTATTTTTAGTTTTAACAATTTTAGGGCTGGGCAACGATTAAAATGTTTAATCTAATTAATCACATGATTTCCCTGATTAATCACGATTAATCGCATTTGTACGCAGAATCCAAAAGTAGCGTATAGCTTTTAGCATTTAGCTTTATTTTAAATGTGCTGCCATATGAATGAAAGTGCCATAACATTTGTTGTGCAAACACACTTTTAACATCAGCATCTTTCTGTAGTTTTTATGTAGAAGCCTCGCTCCACTGTCTGTTTCCTTGAATGACTTGCTGCTATCCGTTGTGTGTTTTGCCTTTAAGTGATATTTTAGACTGGAACTACTACGCTGAGAAGACAATTCAATTTGGCAGTGTTTACAGATGACTTTGGTTCTGTCGACTCCGCCGTCTGGAAGAACTTTAACATGAAAATGGCCGAGTAAAAGTTCCGTACCCTTCTCCATGTTTGGTGGATCCGCCGATTACTTTCTTTTCCTGTTCCACAGCAGACAGCAGCAGACTTTTACAAAATAAAAGCCTGTGAGCAACAGACTTACAATAATATAATAGATAATAAAACAGGGGTGGTCGGTGGCGTAATGGGTTGAGCAGGCGCCCCATGTACAGAGGCTATAGTCCTCGCTGCAGCTGGCCCTGTGCTGCATATTGTTCCCCCTCTCTCTGAACTTTCCTATCCATTAAAGGCACAAAAGCCCCCCAAACATTTTGTTTTACATTTTTTTTTTAAATAAATGAAATCTGCGTTAATGCGCAATAAAATATTTATCGGTGTTAAATAATTAAAGAGTTAACGCGATAATAACGAGTAAACTCGCCCAGCCCTATTTTATTTATTTCTCTTTATGTTCTTTTATGTATTTTTAATGCTTCTTACACTCCCTGCTGCAATGCTTTTATTTTATGTGAAGCACGTTGAACTGTTTGTACATGAAATGTGCTACAAATAAATTTGATTTGATTTGATTTGATAGATGAACACAGGTGCCTTCATTATTACACCTGAGGCTGAAGACAGACAGGGAGTCCCATTTTGGCTGATCTGAAACCGTGATGACGATTACCATAAAGTAATGTCTCTAATTGTTCATAATTAGGAGTTACAGGATGAAGAGCAAAATAAAATGTAGAATGAATGAAGCATCCAACAGGTGTTTGCTTAATGATGGAAGCAGACATCAGTTGGAAGTTGTTTTTTTAAAGTTGTTTTTCTGCTGCTTCATGCATGCTTCTCAGGACAGTTAACACTGTTTGCTTTACTTCTGATTATTTCTCTCTGACGCACACCCGTACACACCGAGCTCGGAGAGAAAAATGCTGGGTCACATGAGTGGGCCGGTTTGACCTACTTTCATCCAATCAGAGGCCGCTGGCTCCTGATCTCCTCCTCCTCCTGCAGCCCAGTCACATTGAATCTCATGTGCTCTGAAGCGGGAGAAAAACAAATCCAGCAGGGGAGGAGAGGATGAAGTGGGAAAAGTGAGAAACAGAAAGAAATTAAGAAAAGAAGTAAGAAAACAGGATCTGAGGCAGACAAAAGGGAAAGAAAGGAAGGAACAGGGTGCAAAGAAAAGTTAAAGGACAGAAAGTTACATTTAAGAAGATGAAATGATAGAGAGGAAGAGAAGGATGTTATAAAAGCTCAAAAACAAGTGAGAGGAGAGAAGAAAAGGGATGAGAGGAAAAAGCAAGCTGAGGAAAAATAAAGAAAAGAGGAAAATGAGTGAAAAGGAAATGATAAGAAAGGGATGAGGAAAGGAGAGAAAGTGGAACGTGGCATTTAAATGAGGGAAAACAGAGGAAAGAAAGGAGAAAATAGAAGAAGAGAAGTGGAGACAAGTGTGTCTCACAGAGAAAAGTAAAGAGATAAAGAAAAGACATGAAGAAAAGAAAGTTACATTTAAGAAGATGAAATGATAGAGGAAGAGAAAGATGTTAGAAAAGCTCAAAAACAAGTGAGAGAAGGAAAGAAAAGGGACGAGAGGAAAAAACAAGCTGAGGAAAAATAAAGAAAAGAGGAAAATGAGTGAAAAGGAAACAATAAGAAAGGGATGAGGAAAGGAGAGAAAGTGGAACGTGGCATTTAAATGAGGGAAAACAGAGGAAAGGAAGGAGAAAATAGAAGAAGAGAAGTGGAGACAAGTGTGTCTCACAGAGAAAAGTAAAGAGATAAAGAAAAGGAAAGAGATAAAGAAAAGGAAAGAGATAAAAGAAAGTTACATTTAAGAAGATGAAATGATAGAGAGGAAGAGAAGGATGTTATAAAAGCTCTGAAACAAGTGAGAGGACAGAAGGAAAGAAAAGGGATGAGAGGAAAAAACAAGCTAAAGAAAAATAAAGAAAAGAGGAAAATGGGTGAAAAGGAAACAATAAGAAAGGGATGAGGAAAGGAGAGAAAGTGGAAATGTGGGGAAAGGAAGGTGGCATTTAAATGAGGGAAAAACAGAGGAAAGGAAGGAGAAAATAGAAGAAGAGAAGTGGAGACAAGTGTGTCTCACAGAGAAAAGAAAAGAAAAGAGATAAAGAAAAGGAAAGAAAAGAAAAGAGAAAGAAAAGAAAAGTAATAAAGAAAAGAAAGAGGAAAAGAAAAGAGATAAAGCAAAGAAAGGAGATAAAGAAAAGAACAGAGATAAAGAAAAGAAAAGAGATAAAGAAAAGAAAGAGGAAAAGGACAGAAAAAGGTCAACAAGAGAAGAGGAACGAGGGATCAGAGAAGGAGAGAAGGTGAAACCAGAAGGAGAAAGAATGGATGAGATGGGTATAAAGGGAATAAAGGAGGAGAAGAAGAGGAGCACAGCGAGCGCCTCCACCTCCCAGACTCTGACACAGAGAGAGGTGAGTCCTCGTTAAAGCCCCGTCAGCTCTCATTAAAAGCTCCTTAGCAACAGCAGCTGCTAAAGCAGCGATGTGACGACCTTTGTGAGAGAAAGTAGGGCAGCGGTGACTGGGCCAAACACAGCTCTGACTCACACCTGCAGCCTGCTGGCTGCTTCTCTGAGAGACACCTGTAGCATGCTAACAGGTGGGAAAGTTTTCAGCTGCTAACAGAAGCCGCTAACAGGTGGGAAAGGTTTCAGCTGCTAACAGCAGCCTGCTAACAGGTGGGAAAGGTTTCAGCCGCTAACAGCAGCCGCTAACACGTGGGAAAGGTTTCAGCTGCTAACAGCAGCCGCTAACAGGTGGGAAAGGTTTCAGCCGCTAACAGCAGCATGCTAACAGGTGGGAAAGGTTTCAGCTGCTAACAGCAGCCGCTAACAGGTGGGAAAGGTTTCAGCTGCTAACAGCAGCATGCTAACAGGTGGGAAAGGTTTCAGCTGCTAACAGCAGCCACTAACAGGTGGGAAAGGTTTCAGCTGCTAACAGCAGCCGCTAAGAGGGGGGAAAGGTTTCAGCTGCTAACAGCAGCCGCTAACAGGTGGGAAAGGTTTCAGCTGCTAACAGCAGCCACTAACAGGTGGGAAAGGTTTCAGCTGCTAACAGCAGCCACTAACAGGTGGGAAAGGTTTCAGCTGCTAACAGCAGCCGCTAAGAGGTGGGAAAGGTTTCAGCTGCTAATAGCAGCCGCTAACAGGTGGGAAAGGTTTCAGCTGCTAACAGCAGCCGCTAAGAGGTGGGAAAGGTTTCAGCTGCTAACAGCAGCTGCTAACAGGTGGGAAAGGTTTCAGCCGCTAACAGCAGCATGCTAACAGGTGGGAAAGGTTTCAGCTGCTAACAGCAGCCACTAACAGGTGGGAAAGGTTTCAGCTGCTAACAGCAGCCGCTAAGAGGTGGGAAAGGTTTCAGCTGCTAACAGCAGCCGCTAACAGGTGGGAAAGGTTTCAGCTGCTAACAGCAGCCTGCTAACAGGTGGGAAAGGTTTCAGCTGCTAACAGCAGCCACTAACAGGTCGGAAAGGTTTCAGCTGCTAACAGCAGCATGCTAACAGGTGGGAAAGGTTTCAGCTGCTAACAGCAGCCACTAACAGGTGGGAAAGGTTTCAGCTGCTAACAGCAGCATGCTAACAGGTGGGAAAGGTTTCAGCTGCTAACAGCAGCCACTAACAGGTGGGAAAGGTTTCAGCTGCTAACAGCAGCCGCTAAGAGGTGGGAAAGGTTTCAGCTGCTAATAGCAGCCGCTAACAGGTGGGAAAGGTTTCAGCTGCTAACAGCAGCATGCTAACAGGTGGGAAAGGTTTCAGCTGCTAACAGCAGCATGCTAACAGGTGGGAAAGGTTTCAGCTGCTAATAGCAGCCGCTAAGAGGTGGGAAAGGTTTCAGCTGCTAACAGCAGCATGCTAACAGGTGGGAAAGGTTTCAGCTGCTAACAGCAGCATGCTAACAGGTGGGAAAGGTTTCAGCTGCTAACAGCAGCATGCTAACAGGTGGGGAAGTTTTCAGCTGCTAATAGCAGCCGCTAACAGGTATCTTCTGAGAAAGGTTTCAGCCTTTAAAGGGGAACTGCGGTGTTTTCAACATTAAGCCTCTTTTCTGAGTCGTCTGCAATGTTTTAGAACCCCCCCTCACCGCTTTTTTGATGTTTACTGCCGTCTCCGGTATGCTCGTTCATGCTCGCACTATTTTCTTAGCGGTGGCGGAGTAATATCAACGAACATCCAGTACAAAATGTCAAATAAAACACGACAGAAGTAACTTTTCGCAACGAAATGTGATATGGATTACCAGTGCACACCAGTAACCACTCCGGTGAGTTGATGATTTTGAAAACGGACGTTTATGGTGCTTTTACGAACCTTTTTGGACATGCGCATGACTTGCTGTTCTGAAGCAGGTTGAGATGAATCAAATTTAGGCAAATACCGGAGACAGCAGTAAACATCAAAAAAGCGGTGAGGGGGGTTCTAAAACATTGCAGACGACTCAGAAAAGAGGCTTAATGTTGAAAATACTGCAGTTCCCCTTTAAAACGCACTTTAAAACTTCACTAATTGAGATTTTCCCATAAATGATGGATCGTGAAGCCACAGAAAGATCAGCAGGTGCTCTGATTAACTGATCATCAGTCAGTGTGAGCAGCTCTATAAAAGCAGAAGCTTGTTAAAGGTTAAAGGTCACCCCAAGGTCAGAAACCCAAGAGCTACATCTCAGACTCTGCAGGCCTCAGTCAGCATGTTAAAGGTTAAAGGTTACCCCAAGGTCAGAAACCCAAGAGCTACATCTCAGACTCTGCAGGCCTCAGTTAGCATGTTGAATGCTAACACCCAGCTTGAAGTCCACCCTGAGTTGTTATGTGTCACGGTGGCCGAGAGGTTAAGGCGTTGGACTCGAAATCCAATGGGGTTTCCCCTCACAGGTTCGAATCCTGTTCGTGGCGAGCTTTCATTTGGGGGCAGCTCAGTGGTGCGAGCGTCCAATAACCTGAAGGTTAGTGGTTTGATTATTGTGGCTGAGGTCAACGCAAACCTTACAGCTGCTGGATGGAAGTTCACTTAGTTTTTCACTCACTGCTTCTGTGTTCAGTAAATAATGAGCAGCCACATTTTTATTACGTCCTGAGAAAGAAAATTGATCGAAGATGAACTTTCTATTTCACATTTAATGTAATTAATTATTCATATTTCCATTCACATATAGCTACAACAGTACTTTCATCACACCTGTATCCCCTCTTTTCATGTCTGCGTCACACCTCCGTCGTCCCTTTGGCTCGACTTTGCAAAGCTTCCTCATATCACCTTCATGTCTTCATCCCCATTTTCTTCACACATCACTCTCATTTATTCTCATCTTCACATTTCCATCATGCTAGTGTTCCTACCTCCACGTGGGTCCTCCTTGTGTCTCTGTTTCGACTTTGTGTAACATTTCTATGTTCTCTGGACTAAATGTGACTAAAATCTACAATCTGTTTCACTTTTAGTCTGTAATGATATGAAAGAGTTTCCTGATAGAAAAAAGGGATTCTCGTCCAGCCTGATATATATATATATATATATATATATATATATATATATATATATATATATATATATATATATATATATATATATATATATATATATATATATATATATATATGCAGTACTCTTCTGCCACTTCCCCCCTAAGTTGTGGAGTTCCGCAAGGTTCTGTTTTAGGCCCCCTCCTCTTCTCTTTATATATGTTGATCCATTTTTAGAAAGTACAACATCTTTTTTCATCGCTTTGCCGATGATGTACAAATCTATTTATCCCTAAAGACAAATAAACGAGCCTCTGTTCAGGCTCTACCAGAAAGATTAAAGCCTTAAAGATATCCAGACCTGGATGGAAGGAAACTTTCTGTCTTTGAACGAAGGCAAAACTGAAATCATTTTATTTGGTCAACAAAATCTGCCAGATGGATGTGACAGCGCCATTGGCTCCATTGGAACCTTGGCGTTATCCTGGAGAATAACTTTAGGTTTGAGACAAGCTTCTTTCAACTTAGACTGTTGGCAAAAGCGAAAACTTATCTCCCAGGAAATGTCCTTGAAAGATTAATTCACATTTTTATTACGTCACGTTTAGATTATTGTAATTCCGTGTTCGTTGGGCTTGAAAGGACAGCATTGCGCCGTTTGCAGGTCATTCAAAATGCTGCCGCCCGCTGGCGGCTGTTCTCGCCTCTTTACACTGGCTGCCTGTTAATGTTAGGATCCAGTTTAAGGTTTTATTTCATTTTTATTAATCACATTTGTACGCAAAATCCAAAAATGAATCCAAAAGTAGCGTATAGCTTTTAGCATTTAGCTTTATTTTAAATGTGCTGCCATATGAATGAAAGTGCCATAACATTTGTTGTGCAAACACACTTTTAACATCAGCATCTTTCTGTAGTTTTTATGTAGAAGCCTCGCTCCACTGTCTGTTTCCTTGAATGACTTGCTGCTATCAGTTGTGTGTTTTGCCTTTAAGTGATATTTTAGACTGGAACTACTACGCTGAGAAGACAATTCAATTTGGCAGTGTTTACAGATGACTTTGGTTCTGTCGACTCCGCCGTCTGGAAGAACTTTAACATGAAAATGGCCGAGTAAAAGTTCCGTACCCTTCTCCATGTTTGGTGGATCCGCCGATTACTTTCTTTTCCGGTTCCACAGCAGACAGCAGCAGACTTTTACAAAATAAAAGTCTGTGAGCAACAGACTTTTACAAAATAAAAGCTTGTGAGCAACAGACTTTTACAAAATAAAAGCCTGTGAGCAACAGACTTTTACAAAATAAAAGCTTGTGAGCTACAGACTTTTACAATAATAAAAGCCTGTGAGCGACAAACTTTTACAATAATAAAATAAAACAGAGGTGGTCCGTGGCGTGGTGGGTTGAGCAGGCGCCCCATGTACAGAGGCTATAGTCCTCGCTGCAGCTGGCCCCGGTTCCAGTCCCACATCAGGTGGCCCTGTGCTGCGTGTTGTTCCCCCTCTCTCTGCCCCCTGCTTCCTGTCTCTCTGAACTTTCCTATCCATTAAAGGCACAAAAAGCCCAAAAAAAAATAATAAAAGAAAGAAAATGCATCTCCTCTCCTCAGCATTCACTCCCAGCTGAGCAAGGAATCTTGGCTCTCTCGCCTTCTCTTTATCACTCTTACTGTCTTTTTATTTTCACTTTTTAATCTTAATTTGTTTTATATTGAATGATTAGTATCCCTTGTGTTGTATTTGTTGTTGTAGTGTTTGTGATTATTTTTATTATGCTTTTGCTTCTGTGCAGCCCTTTGGTCGACTCAAGTCGACGGATGTTTTAAATGTGCTCTATAAATAAACTATGACTATATATATGTATATATTCTATATGTATATATTATATATGCATATGTAGAGTACATAGAAATGCTCTTTTACTGCATCATGGTTGAAATCAGGAGTTACACAAGCTGTTCTGAATGAGCTCAGTGACCTCCTGGCGCCTCTTAAGACCCACAGAGCTGAGACCCGTTTCCTGTTTTTCAAAGTAAGACACTTAATCGGACCTCCGTGCAGAACGGAGCTGAATGAAGTTGGCTTTCCTGCGATGCTCACCATCATTGATCTTTGCATGCAGACCAATCACTAAGTGTTTGGGCTGATCTTTCTAATCCAGTCCTGACAGGGCGGTTGATGCTGCCGCTGACCTTGTGATCTCAGGTTGAGTCGAAGCAAAGAGGCTTTGCAGCTTGTGTAACTTCGCTGCTGGTTTGGGTGGAAAATGCTCACACAGGTGGGAACACAGTAAACGCTGCAGACGCCCCTGATTCATACAGTTAATAAAGATTAACACCTCTTATTCCACTTTTGTCCAGCTGTTACCTTTTCATTTTACATTCATTGCTGCTTTTATCCTTTCAGTGAATTAAGTGAAGACTTTTCTTGTCTTTTTAATCTCTCCTTTCAACGTTTATATTGTGATTTTCTCCTTTTATATGATCATGAACTTTCATTAAAAGCATTTCTCTCACAGTCCTGAACCAGAAGAAAACAACAGTGTGTGATTCTTTTATCAGATTACACTTTTATTTGATAGCAGACAGTATTAAACCAAAGATATTTCAGTCTTGGTCTCAGTTTATTTCTATTATTCTATAATATTCTATAATAATTCTGTCATTTAGAGCTAGTAATGAATAATAGTAGGCAGTGATACGAAGGGAGAGAAAATAGGGCCAAGAGATTGTGAGGTCTGAATTTTTCCCGGAGAACCATTTTGTGATGCAAATGTATTACTCTGTTGAACGCATATTGTTTTGAGAAGCAAAACGCTTTATTTTTTAAACCCCAGCCAACTAGCCGGACTACCTTCATCAACACCAAAACGAGGCTGGAACTCAGCTCACAGGACGCAGCAGGGGGTAAGAAGATGTTCAGAAATGATGTTGTTTATTGTTTATTGTTTGTTTGCGCCTTAATAAAGCATTACAAACAAGAGTATATCACATAAAAGAAAGAATTAGAATAAAAATAAATAAGTAAATATACATACAATAGATAATAAATGATAAGCTGCAATGAATCATTGCTGGAGAGGTTAGAAACCCTGGGAGGGCTTATCAGGAACCTCACCATTAAGATGAATAAACAAAATTAAATGTATCTTATCAGGATAAAACAACAAATGGATTAATGAGAGAGAAAAAAAAACAATTAAGAATAAAAACAACATCACAAAAATCTATAATCAAGCAATGAACAAGAAATAAATTACAATAAATCAAAAGACTAAATTGCAACTACTATGGCAACTATAAACAAAAAAGAGAAGAAAAAGTATTAAGACAGTTCCATAGAGTACAGGTGATCTTTTAATTTCCTTTTTATAGAGAGCTGTTTGTTGGGTGAATATACTTGTTCCATGTTGCTAATATGGGATGTCATACAGCTTCATGACAAAAGAGGCGAACTATCCCTTTAAAGGGCAAAATAAAGCCAGTGTTTGTCCTTATTCCTGATAGTGTGGAAGTGAATAATTCGGTGGTTTATGAGCGTGTCCTCTTCCATTTCAGGGACTCAGCAGGGTTCTGTGATCGTGTCCAATGGGTTTGTGCTTTCGTTGCTCCACAAACCGCAGCTGAACGTCAGGTGGGCTGAAACTAAAGATGCTGCATCGGAATGTTGTGTCCAAACAGCTTTGTGTTTCTGTGTGTCAGCAGTGTTTCCAAGAACAGCCGATATTTATAGCTGCACTTGTGAGTGGGAAGGGAAATCCATACGGGGAGCCCCGGGCAGAGGGAATATCGGCCCTGCACACACTGTAAATACAACCATCCACATCACCCTGTGACCTCTTCACCTGCATCCAAACACTGGACAAATCTGATTAGTATGGACTTTGATTCAGTGACTTCACTGGAAAAAATGCCCCTCCAAAAATAAGTAAGAAAAACAACAAATACAAGACTTTTTTGCTTGAAATAAGCAAAAAAAAAAATCAGCTTGTCCAGATTTCTTGAAATAAGATGTGATATTTAGGACTTTTGAGTTAAAAGTGATCTTAAAATTAGCTTAAAAACCTCTTCAAATGAAAAAATAAAAGCTTGTTTCATATGAAATATGACTCAAAACAAGATATTTTCAAGACTTTTTCACTTAACAAGATATTCCAGATGTATTGTCTTCAAACAAGTCCCTATATCTGGCTGAAATGGTACTTGTTAGGCAGTTGTGTCTTATATTAAAGGGATAATCCGGAGTAAAATGCACTTTAGATCAATTTACGGGATGTTGGGAGTACATACGTTGAGTTGACATACAAAATCATGTCATTCAGATGGGTTTTGAGAATTAAAAAGCCCAATTGGTTTGAAAAAAAAGACACCTTATTTCCTTATTGTGAATATCTGTCGAATATCCAAATATCCAATATCAAACCAACTTCACCACGGTCTGTAGCAGCAGCTGCAGCAGCAACATTTCCGGAAAGATACTGGCTTGATTAAATTCATTCTGGACTCTCTATCCGACCACATGAAGACCTCGGGACACTTCTGTTTGGATTTAGGGACCCTCTACTCACTGCCACGTAAGTGTTATGTTGTTTAGAGCTGTAGAAGAGGTATAAAAATAGCGTTTTGTTGCGGCGACATGATTTGCCCCATTCACTTCCAGGCTAACGACTTTTGGCTAAAAACGGTCAAATCGAAATTCTCAAAACCCATCCGAATGACATGATTTTGATGTCAACTCAACGTATGTACTCCCAACATCCCGTAAATTGATCTAAAGTGCATTTTACTCCGGATTATCCCTTTAAGGTTAATGAGATACTCAATGAGACAAATATACTTGGTAAGATTTAGATTTTTTCCAGTGTTCCACACTCAGACGTCATCAACAGAACGAGCAGAGACAGAAAGATGCTCTCTGTATGGATCTGCTGCCGTGACATAACACGTTACAGTCCGATGATAACACCAGCGTGTGTTACAGCATCACCTCTGCAGACACTCTGTCATTAAATCACTGCAGACTTCCACCAGTGCTTCTTTCTCAGCAGCTGTTTGCATCCCAACGAGCAAACAGCTGCAGGAAATCATCAGCATCAGGAGGTCCCAGGCCTCGGTCTGTCTCACAGAACAGGATCTTCTCATGAAGTCAAACTCCATGTTGAAGCGTTTTTATGTTCAACCTAAACATCAGGTTTTAGAGTTACAGGCAGGCGCAGGCAGCAAACAAACAAAAGTGTTAAGTTGCAATCCTCGTTTTTCCCCTTTTTTTCTGCCTACTTTATTCACTTACTTAACTGTTTGCTTTTGTGCTTTTTGTCTTTTCTCACACTGTTGTCCAGCTCATCTGGGTACACTAACCTGTTCATATAAAGTAATAAGCAGGGGCATGGCTACTGGGGGGGCTCGGGGGGGCCCTGCCCCCCTGAGAAATGCCCTGTCCATCCAAAGAAAACTGGCCAGAAAAAAGGCCACGATTTATTATCTCTGTTTGTGTCTTGTATCGATAGAATAAATGCAGGTGGTGATTTTAAAAAAAAGCATATATCTTCAAAGTTTATAGCTTTATTTATTTTTTTGTTATCCTGTTCCCCCCCCCCCCCCCGTAACCTTAACCCCTTGCTGCTGAAAAAAAAAAGGCGATTTTCACATTTTCGGATGTTTTTGTTGTATATAATGATCTGAAATGTAGACTTAATGAAGGTAATAAAAACCTGGAGTTGGCTGGATGTCTTGCCCCAAGTATCTACTTGAATTTAAACCCTCAATGGAGAATGTGGAGCATGTTAAACAAAAGCTATTGCATCCTAACGTCCTGGTCTAAAAACCTCTCCAAAACAGAATTGAATTATTACTATTATTATTATTATTATTATTATTATTACTATTATTATTATTATTATTATTATTATGCTTGAAGTAGCCGTGGTTTTCCACCGATTTTTTCAGGTATTGTTTTCTGCCCCCCCAGATGAGCTAACTGCCCCCCCACACATGCCATTCTGCTCACACCTCTGGTAATAAGGGTCTCTTGGATGGGTGGGATGGGGGTTGGGTTATGCAGAAAAATGAAAATATGACTCTTTTGATGTATTGTTTACTGTGAATCACTAAAAATAATATAAAAAGATCAATTTTAAAAAAGTTCATTATTAAACACTGTAACAAACTGGTTTGTCTGGAAATGATCAAACTGAATGAAATGATGAGGTTACGGAATGAAAACTCTTATTTTTGTGTTGGAAAATAAACCACTGAGGACACGGGTCATATATTTCTCCTCCTTTGAGTCGGATGGAAACGCTGACGTGTGGATGGGTCCCGGTTTCCTTTCAGTCCGTCCACCTCTGAGCTCCCACAGAGAAGAAAAACACTTCTCCTTAGTTTGGACAGCAAACTTCAGGCTCCATTGTGGCCCTGAAAAACAACTCAGAGACAGAAGTGTAGAGCCTCTCAGAGTAGCTTCATCAGCTGCAGGAGCCTTCCTGTTTCTGGGAAAACAAAATCATTCACCGCCTGCTTGGAGAGAAGAGGCTGAGAACAAAGAGAGGAGAAGGAGCAGCAGCAGCCTTTTGAGATGAGACGGAAAAGCCCCGGCGGGTTGAAGTGGACACCAGGAAAACGGGAAGTTTCCTGAGCCCCTCATGCCTCTGGCCTCTCTGGTTGTTAATGCCTAAAGAGTACTTGGGACAGAAGTGGAATTCAAGTTCACTCACATGTTCTTTGTGTTTCCTGACTGAGTTCCAGAAGAGAAGAAATACCCAGAAAAGCAGTCAGGGCTCAAAGGTGAACGATAAAGTTTGTTTTCATGGTAAAGATCTGCCCATAAAACATTTTGATAAGCATCTCTGATGGCATCTCTGTGCAGTTTGGATGCTGAACCAGTGTTTTACTCAAAAGTACCTGATTCCATGCAGATGTTCACATCATGTAAACAGAAGCAGGCATCCAACATTATGCATGTAGGACAGTTAACGACACTTTTACATAAATAAATGCTTAGGTAAGTAAAGATACGTTTGCAGAGGAGATGGAAGCTTTGTGGCCACGTTTAAAGCAACACCAGAGAAGTCTGTGAGTCTCCAACATGTGTGCTTCTGACTCATTTTAATTCACACTTACCTTTCTGATCCATAATGTTATTAACAACGTAAAAACCTTATGAGAGGAAGGTCAACAGTACCGTAAATAAAATACAAAGCAACTAGCAGAATAATTAACGTGTTGTATTTAATATCAAAGAAAATAAACTCAATTCTTCATTGATGCCAAAGGGATCCCCTGTATAAGGGCGGCTGTGGCTCAGTGGTTAGAGTCAGTTGTCCATTAACTGGAAGGTTGACAGGTTCAATTCCCACTCTCGCCACTCAAAAAAAGATTGGTGGAACTGACAGCTGGAGGGATGTCAGTTCCACCTCCTTGTTACGGCCGAGGTGCCCTTGAGCAAGGCACTGTAACCCCATGCTCCCCAGGTCCTGAATGGCTGCCCACCACTCCAGGTTGGCATCTGTCTCTGAGTGTGTGTGCATGTGCGTGCCAACCTGGATGGGTTAAAAGCAGAGGACAAACTTTGTATGTATGCATTACCAATAAATCGGATCTTAAATTATATATTTAAAGTGTTTTAATCCAATAAACTGAATGATGTCACCACCTCTGCGCGAAGGTGAGATTCAGTCAATTCTCCAAAATCAGAAGAAGCCATGATGTCATGACGGCATGTCATGATGTCATGATGTCATTATGCAGAGATGGGGACTCGAGTCACTGTGACTTGGACTCAAGTCGACTCGAGTCGCTGTTTTGATGACTTGTGACTTGACTTGACATAAAAGAAAAGACTTGAGACTCGACTCGGACTTGGAAGTTAAAGACTCGGCACTTGACTTGACTTGAGACTCGATGACTTGAATGACTTGTTGAGTGTTAAGCATCTTCAAACTTTGTTCGTCATTTGAAGATCCATTCTGACCAGTAAGCGCTCGTCAAATTAGCTAATATTATCCTGTTAGCCTAGTCGGTAGTTAGCTAACGTTAGCTTGATATGATACGGGGTGGACAGGTTGGACACATTGGCCAATGATGTTTACTGACAGTTACTTATATCTTTGTGTTTTCACTTTATTAAGATCAGATTCTGCAGGTAAAATTACAATAATAAGGTGACTTGACTTTGATTTGACCAAGAAAAAATTACTTGGGACTTGCACATGTGCGACTTGGTCCCATCTCTGTCATTATGTCATGACATCATGACCGTTGGGAAACTGCACGGCATGTTTTTATTACATGTCGCAGTCTTATGTTCAGACATGTGAGTTTTTAAACCTCTTTTTGTTTGTTCCACATAAACTGGACCACAAGGACAACATGTGTTCTGCCAGTACTGGAGCTGGAGTTAAGGGGTTTTCTAATGTCAGAATCTGTCTCTCAGAGGGTGAAGAGGACGTTTTAATGTGATCACTGAGCTTCAGCCTTCTTTTATCCTTTGTTCTTGGGACTCAGGTCAGCTGGTCCAGTCCAGAGTCCAGACTAAACATGGAGAAGCAGCATTTAGCTGTTATGCTGCAAACAAGTGGAACAAACTGCCAGTGGAGATTAAACTTTCACCAAATGGAGACATTTTTAAATCCAGGTTAAAAACATTTCTGTTCTCATGTGTCTATGCATGAAATCTGCACGATATCTTTGAACTTATCTGGACTGTTGCTTGTTTTTAAATTCATTTAAATGCTTTTATTTGTTTCTCTTTATATTATTTTATGTATTTTTAATGCTTCTTCCACTCCCTGCTGCAATGCTTTTATTTTATGTGAAGCACTTTGAACTGTTTGTACATGAAATGTGCTATATAAATAAATTTGATTTCATTTGATTTGATTCTTAACTGTTTGGTAACAAAGAGTTTGTGATGAGAAAGATCTCAGCGATGTGAAAGATCTGACCCGACAGTTAAAAATGTTTCACATATGAAGCTAAAGACTGACGTAGATGACTGTGGGCGGTTATTTCCTGCTCGCTTCACACAGATTTACACCTGGCTGCAGACGTGAGTTAAATCCACATGTAGAAAGTATTTCAAGTTAAATAAACGAGCTTCCTAAAATGTACAGGTATGTTGTGTAGACTTTATTATAGGCTTTAAGTGAAGGATTTCAGCCAGCCTGTGCTGTCGGGGGGGAAGCTGAAGTGATGCAGAGGCCAGAGGAAGGAGAACCGGCTTCTACATCTCCGTCTCTATGGCCGGGCTCGGCCTCCAGCCCGACACCTCTCCGTCCCGCTCTGCGTCCAGCTCCGAGGCCTCAGCGGGGGAAGGCGGCTCGGGGACGGCGCCGCTTGTCTCAGGGAGGCGCCATGATGTCGTCTGGGTCATGTGACTGTCATGGGTCACAACAAGAAACAGAGAACAAGAAGCGAGCTGAAAGTTATGCATCACCAAACGCTTTTCTGAGCATCCTCATGCCTCTTCGGGCACTTTTCCAGCTGCTTTCTCAGGCAGGTTTTCAGCAGGACTGGACCTGCACTCAGCTGATGTCATGTAATAACTAGGGCTGGGCAACGATTAAAGTTTTTAATCTAATTAATCACATGATTTCCCTGATTAATCGCGATTAATCGCATTTGTACGCAGAATCCAAAAATGAATCCAAAAGTAGTGTATAGCTTTTAGCATTTAGCTTTATTTTAAATGTGCTGCCATATGAATGAAAGTGCCATAACATTTGTTGTGCAAACACACTTTTAACATCAGCATCTTTCTGTAGTTTTTATGTAGAAGCCTCGCTCCACTGTCTGTTTCCTTGAATGACTTGCTGCTATCAGTTGTGTGTTTTGCCTTTAAGTGATATTTTAGACTGGAACTACTACGCTGAGAAGACAATTCAACTTGGCAGAGTTTACAGATGACTTTGGTTCTGTCGACTCCGCCGTCTGGAAGAACTTTAACATGAAAATGGCCGAGTTATAGTTCCGTACCCTTCTCCATGTTTGGTGGATCCGCCGATTACTTTCTTTTCCTGTTCCACAGCAGACAGCAGCAGACTTTTACAAAATAAAAGCCTGTGAGCAACAGACTTTTACAGAATAAAATAAATAATAAAACACAGGTGGTCTGTGGCGTAGTGGGTTGAGCAGGCGCCCCATGTACAGAGGCTATAGTCCTCGCTGCAGCTGGCCCCGGTTCAAGTCCCACATCGGACGGCCCTATGCTGCGTGTTGTTCCCCCTCTCTCTGAACTTTCCTCTCTATTAAAGGCACAAAAGCCCCAAAAAATAATATATATATAAAAAAAAAACTGTGCACGATAAAATATTTATCGCCGTTAAATAACTAGCGAGTTTACGCGATAATAACGAGTTAACTCGCCCAGTCCTAGTAATAATGTGATGGTTCTCAGGCAGGTTTTGCTGTATTTTCTATGATTTAAAGCAGATTTACTCTGCGTTTTCATTGGCCTTCTCTTTTGATGGCCATAAAAGTTACAGAACATGTCGCATCATTCAGAGAAGTGTCGTATCCCATCCGGTAGGCTACTTGTTTTTCAGTTTAATGATAATTTAAGAGTTTAGTATTTAAATTTAGAAATATAAGCTAAACAATTAGGATGTGCTGAAAGTTTCTC
Source organism: Odontesthes bonariensis (assembly GCF_027942865.1). NCBI lineage: Eukaryota > Metazoa > Chordata > Actinopteri > Atheriniformes > Atherinopsidae > Odontesthes > Odontesthes bonariensis. Next base: position 3,828,917 of record NC_134528.1, on the reverse strand, counting down.
TTACTTGATGTAGTATTTTACTCCATCAGCGGTGTAGGCCTCCTCCCAGCCATAAGGAAGACCTGGAGGGAGAGTAAAGAGTGTTTAGTTGATGTTTGAACTACAGCACTGGTCCTGATCAGAACCTCATTTCTTCCTGTTTGTGAATAATCTAGAAGCTCTTTGTGGGTTTTAAGACTGGAATTAAGATTTGTTCCCATTTCTTTAGCTGCATGTGTGAAAAACAGCAAAGATAACACAGTGTGACAGACAGAAAACAGGATTTCTGCAGCAACAAGGTGATTCCCAAAGAGCTGTTAGCTGAAAACTTGGCATATCTCAGCATGGTGTGCAGTGTGTCCTTAAAACATTTGAGGAAACTGGACAAGTGGAGGACAGAAGAAGAAGTGTCAGGCCTAAAGAACTATCTCCAGCAGATGAACAGGATCTGAAAGTGATGTCCTTAAGAAAGAGGAAAACATCCAGCAAAGACCTGACACAGGAGCTGAGAGATGCATCTGGAGCTTCAGCTGATCCATCTGCTGTTGGCCCAAGCCTCATCAGAAATGGGCTCCATGGAAGGGTGGCTGTCAGGAAGCCGTTCTTAAGGAAGGGAAACAGGGAGAAAAGGCTGAGCTGTGCCAAAGGACACAAGAAGTGGGCTGAAAATCAGTGGCAGCAGGTCTGATGGAGGGATGAATCCTCCCCAGAGCCCGGAGCTCAACATTACTGAAGCAGTGTGGGATCATGTTGGCAGAGAACGGAACAAAAGGCAGCCCACATCCAAAGAAGAGCTTTAAGAGAAGGAACCTCTCACATCTCAGACTCTGCAGGCCTCAGTTAGCATGTTAAAGGTTAAAGGTCACCCCAAGGTCAGAAACCCAAGAGCTACATCTTAGGTACAGCTTAGGTTTGCAAAGCTGCATCTGGCTGTTTGTTCTTCGAGCTTTAATGAGCCGTGTCACATGATCTCTGTCGTGGTGACAGAAGGTCGTCTCTCTGCTTTGATTGTGAGTCTGACGGCCTGAACTCGTTCGCCTCTCAGACAGGAAACGAAACGCTCCTGCGTGCACAGTTCAGCGATCCTCATGTAAACACACCGAGTCGAGCATGTAGTTCTCACCGCTGGAACAAAAGCACCCGATCTGAGGCGAGATGCTGCTTTGTGTTGCTGTGAATTCAGACCGATGCATTTCACCGGCCAGGTTTCACCCCATCAGGCTGAGTGCCGAAGCGGGGCCGAGGGATCAGAGGCCGGTGTCAGGTGGTGGAGGCGGGAGTCACGTGACCAACAGGAGCGAAGGCTGCACTGTTGATCTGTGCTTAAAAACAAGCCTCCATTTTAGATCATATTAAGTTTGCTTTTACCTTTTATGTTAAATGAGTTGTAGTTAAAGTAAGTCAGTGAATAATCTTTATATATGGAGCTCTGTTCTCAGATCGCGAGGCGCTTCAAAACAGAAAATCAAGTAGAAATGGACCTTCCAGGTGGCTGAAGCACAGAGATGTTTATTTTTAATTTTCTTTTTGGGAAGTCCAAAACAAACCGAATGATCTCAGTTTTGTCTTCATTTAACTGTAGAAAATTCTCTCTCATCCAGGTGTTTACTTCCTCCAGACACTGACACAGTACGTCTGCTGGGCTGCAGTCGCCATGGTGACAGAGACACATAAAGTTGTGTGTCGTCTGCATAACTGTGATAATTGATGTTAAAGTTCTGCGATATCTGACCCAAAGGGAGTTAAACAGAAGAGGTCCAAGAATTGACCCCTGGGGGACTCCACAAGTCATGGCCACTCGCTCAGATTCATAGCTGCCAATTGGAACAAAATATCTCTGGCCTTCTGAGTAGGACCTGAACCAGTTAAGGACCGCTCCAGAAAGTCCAACCCAGTTTTCCAGCCTGTGCAACAGGATTCTGTGATCTACAGTATCACACGCAGCGCTGAGGTCCAACAGAACCAGAACTGAAACATCACCAGAATCAGTATTCAACCTGATGTCGTTTAACACTTTGACCAGAGCTGTTTCAGTGCTGTGTAAACATATTTAATGTGAAATTAGACACCAACACAGTCAATGAAAGCAGCTACAGCTGCCAGTGAGAAGCAGAGGATGGCAGTCCATGTCTTCATGACCCTCGGTGCATCACTAAATGTTTTGGGCGTGCTCTATAACGACATATCACTCAGTGGGGTCACATGGCACTGAAAGGATCAGATTATTGGCTAAATTACAATAAGAATGAGTTGAGCAAGGGTAATTCTCCTCGGATATATGGCGGTAAATGGGATCAGAGGCACAAAGCGTGTCATAGCCCGGTATGATAGGTGGCGCTGTACCCATTCCAACTGTTTCTAATAGAGCCACTTCCTGTTGACCTCTTCACCACCAACAACAAGCTTCTGTCCATGTTGTCTGCTGACAGAGTTCACCTGAGTTAGCTGCTGATGCTGTGTGTGACATCATCAGCTAAGTTGTTGCTAAGCAACAAAACAAAACCCCGACCCACTGATGGAGACCTCTGAAGGTTTCTACCACACCTTCCTCTCTGCTACACTTCAACTTTTCTTTCTTTGTTTTCTTCAACAACATCATATCTTTGAAAATATGAATTCACACTGCAGCAACATCTTTTCCCTTCTGGGATTCATAAAAATATTCGTAATTGATCTGAAACATTGTTTCTGCTCTGTCACCCTGTGATAATGCTTTATCATTATTTTTCCTTGGGGGAGAAACATTATTGATGCCTTTTGGAGTCATTTCACACACATTTTAAACTACACCAACTGTTCCACGTTGTTTTATGCAGCCTAACAAGCGTTGTTCTGTCATTTTTAAGATTAAATCTGAGTCGGTTAATCATATGAAAGCATCAGTTTGCTGATAATCTGACAGTAAAATAAAAATAACACCAGGATTTCCTTTGAAATGCTTCAGTTTCAGTAAGTCTGTGCTTCGTGTTAAACATTTTCTCTTTGCCTGAAGATCTAATCTGTTTTGAGACATTCAAACTCAAACTCTAAATACTAAATCATTTGTTTCCTTAAGTCAAAGAGATGCTGCGATCACAAAGAAGATGTACGGTTTCTGATTGGTCGGGGGGGCTTTTAAAGGTCCGATCCGGCAGCTTTGCGTTGGAACAGTCGAGCGACGAGTCGTTGGGGATAAATCATGAGAAGCATGCTGGAAGCTGTGAAAAGTTAACAGCTCTCAGGAGACGCTGTTCATTGCACCTGAATCATGGAGGTGGTTGCTGCCTGTGGTCGTCATGGTAACCGTCTGCAAAAAAATACAAACGGATGAAGCAGATGCAGCCTGAAAAGCAGAGGTGGGTAGTAACGAGTTACATTTACTTGAGTAAGTTTTTGAAAACATTATACTTCTAGGAGCAGTTTTTAATCTCTATGCTTTTTACTTTTCCTTGAGTAGATGTGTGCAGCAGAAACTGTCCTCTTACTCCGCTACATTAGGCTACAATGAGCTGGTTACTTTTCTTCTTACCTCTTTGGTATTCTGCGCCTCATTATTTTTATCCCCCCGCGTACGCCTCATTTTAATGTTTTATTCTGACAGAGAGAGAGACTTCCGCCAAAGGCGCTACCACCTGACTGTGTTCCACCAATCAGACGCAGCCGTGCAGTCTGGTCACGTGACCGTACTCGATCTCAGCGGCGGGACGGGTTAGCTTTAGCATTAGCCGTCGTAGCAAACAAACAAAGAAACAGATGAAAAATGTCAGAACCAACGGTGGGAAATGAAGACGCAGACGAGGCCTCATACTGAAAGCATGTTTACCTTACAAAGAGTGAGAAACAGCAGCTACATTATGTGTCTTCTGTGTCAACCAAAACAAACGCACATTTCAGCAGAAACTCAACATCTAACTTGAGGAAACATGTAGCGCTAAGTTTCCTAAACTCGTTTTTTTCCCCCATGGATAGGTGAATGTTTGTTTTTTAGGTTACATATGGGTTACATATGTTTTAAACATTTCCTAAGTCTCTTTTATTCTTTACTGAAGTTCTTGAATTTACCTGGATTATTTTAATTTAAGCTATTTTGTAATGAATTAATTCATTTTAATTAATTTTATCAGTTGGATGAACTCTAATTTCCCTAAAGATGATTATTTAGTATTTTTGTCTGTCTGATTGAATGCTTGTGTTAACAAATAAATCAGATGTTACTCAACAGTTACTCAGTACTTGAGTAGTTTTTTCACTTTTTTTACTTTTACTCAAGTAATTACTTTTTACTTTTACTTGAGTCGTATTATTCTGAAGTAACAGTACTTTTACTTGAGTACAATTTTTGGCTGCTCTACCCACCTCTGGTGAAAAGTCTTATTTCTGCTGATTCTGTTTCTCATTAAAAAGTGTGTTTTCAGGGAAAATGGGGCCACAGAAGGGGACAGAAGGGCCCGATTTCAGGATGAAGAGCTGGTTCTCTGACAGCTTCTACCTCCAGAACATGGATGGAAGTCAGTGCGACGTCCTCCAGCATTTAGCTGTTATGCTGCAAACAAGTGGAACAAACTGCCAGTGGAGATTAAACTTTCACCAAATGGAGACATTTTTAAATCCAGGTTAAAAACATTTCTGTTCTCATGTGTCTATGCATGAAATCTGCACGATATCTTTGAACTTATCTGGACTGTTGCTTGTTTTTAATCATTGAAATGATTTTATTTGTTTCTCTTTATATTCTTTTATGTGTTTTTAATGCTTCTTCCACTCCCTGCTGCAATGCTTTTATTTTATGTAAAGTACTGTTTTGTACATGAAATGTGCTACAAATAAATTTGATTTGATTTTGATCTTTACATTCTAATCAGTGTAAATTCACATCTATGAAACAGAAGAACCTTTTCTCCTCTGAGTTTAGAGTCCTAATTTCTCTGACTTGGCGCCTCAGACCTGGAAACTGGACCTCTCTTCTTCTCTTGTTACACTTCAGATTACAGACCACCATCTGGAGACTTAACAGCCCCAAAACAAGCTGAATAGGTCCTCGTCTCGTACTGATTACCTCCTGATAAACTGTCAGACGTTGAATAACTGCCCCAGTTTGTCGGGCTTCAGACCTCCAGCCTCAGGTGAACGGAGTTATAAATAAGTTTATCACTGCAGACACATGCTGGGCGCCAGGTCTGAACATTTTCAGCAGAACGAACAAATTATTATAATTTTAATGACTGCGAATGTCAGAATGAAGTATGAATTAGGTCCTATTAGCTCACAAATAGGGTAGATGTGATGAGGGGTAGATGTTAGGAGGGGTCAGCCATTTGAAATCAGAGAGTTTATCTCAGTAACTGATCATAGTGGGATGAAGTTACATTTTAGCCTCTGAATGATTATCTAACCTCAAACACCATCAAGTAAACTGCTAAAAAACCCAAAATGTGTCCAAACGTGAAGTAAACAGTCTGACCTACTTTCCATCAGAGCTGCTGCAGGAAGTCCCTGCTCGCCGCCTGTGATCCTGAGACAACGGCTGGTAATTATGTAAGCGCGCCCACATCCTCCCACTGACACTCTGATGGAGGAAATTTAAGTGACTGCATCAAAAATCCACATCTTTGCTGCTGAATACGGACTGAACCCAACAACCTCCAGCACTGATGCTCTGTTCGACTGAATAAAGAATATGAAGGTCGAGCTGACTCTGTGCTTCAGTATGCTGAAACCTAGGGTCCTTTAATGCAGACAGCTCATCATAAAGCCTTCCACTTAAAGCTTTTCCACAAGAGCTTTAACAGGGTTAGGGTTAGGTAACCCCTATGAACTTAGGGTTAGGTAAACCCTATGATTTTAGGGTTAGGTAACCCCTATGAATTTAGGGTTAGGTAACCCCTATGAATTTAGAGTTAGGTAACCCCTATGAACTCAGGGTTAGGTAACCCCAATGAATTTAGGGTTAGGTAACTCCTATGAATTTAGGGTTAGGTAACCCCTATGAATTTAGAGTTAGGTAACCCCTATGAACTCAGGGTTAGGTAACCCTTATGAATTTAGGGTTAGGTAACTCCTATGAATTTAGGGTTAGGTAACACCTATGAATTTAGGGTTAGGTAACACCTATGAACTTAGAGTTAGGTAGCCCCTATGAATTTAGGGTTAGGTAACCCCAATGAATTTTGGGTTAGGTAACCCCTTTGAACTTAGAATTAGGTAACCCCTATGAATTTAGGGTTAGGTAATCCCTATGAATTTAGGGTTAGGTAACCCCTATGAATTTAGAGTTAGGTAACCCTTATGAATTTAGGGTTAGGTAATCCCTATGAACTTAGAATTAGGTAACCCCTATGAATTTAGGGTTAAGTAACCCCTATGAATTTAGGGTTAGGTAACGCCTATGAATTTAGGGTTAGGTAATCCCTATGAATTTAGGGTTAGGTAACCCCTATGAATTTAGGGTTAGATAACCCCTATGAACTTAGAGTTAGGTAACCCCTATGAATTTAGGGTTAGGTAACACCTATGAATATAGGGTTAGGTAACCCCTATGAATTTAGGGTTAGGTAACCCTTATGAATTTAGGGTTAGGTAACTCCTATGAACTTAGGGTTAGGTAACCCCTATGAATTTAGGGTTAGGTAACCCTTATGAATTTAGGGTTAGGTAACCCCTATGAATTTAGGGTTAGGTAACCCCTATGAATTTAGGGTTAGGTAACCCTTATGAATTTAGGGTTAGGTAACTCCTATGAACTTAGGGTTAGGTAACCCCTATGAATTTAGAGTTAGGTAACCCCTATGAACTCAGGGTTAGGTAACTCCTATGAATTTAGGGTTAGGTAACCCCTATGAATTTAGGGTTAGGTAACCCTTATGAATTTAGGGTTAGGTAACTCCTATGAATTTAGGGTTAGGTAACCCCTATGAATTTAGGGTTAGGTAACTCCTATGAACTTAGGGTTAGGTAACCCCTATAAATTTAGAGTTAGGTAACCCTTATGAATTTAGGGTTAGGTAATTCCTATGAATTTAGGGTTAGGTAACCCCTATGAATTTAGGGTTAGGTAACCCCTATAAATTTAGAGTTAGGTAACCCCTATGAATTTAGGGTTAGGTAACCCTTATGAATTTAGGGTTAGGTAACCCTTATGAATTTAGGGTTAGGTAACCCTTATGAATTTAGGGTTAGGTAACCCCTATGAATTTAGGGTTAGGTAACCCCTATAAATTTAGAGTTAGGTAACCCCTATGAATTTAGGGTTAGGTAACCCTTATGAATTTAGGGTTAGGTAACCCTTATGAATTTAGGGTTAGGTAACCCTTATGAATTTAGGGTTAGGTAACTCCTATGAACTTAGGGTTAGGTAACTCCTATAAATTTAGAGTTAGGTAACCCCTATGAATTTAGGGTTAGGTAACCCCTATGAATTTAGGGTTAGGTAACCCCTATAAATTTAGAGTTAGGTAACCCCTATGAATTTAGGGTTAGGTAACCCCCGATGAACTCAGAGTTAGGTAACCCTTATGAATTTAGGGTTATGTAACCATTATGAACTTAGGATTATGTAACCCATATGAACTTAACAGAAAAATAACAGAATTGATCTCATTATGTAGAGAAACCAGACCTCATTTTATTGGGGTTGGAGAAATTAAGCCCTCATCTCTGCTGGCAGATGTGAACACAAAGTCTTGACTTACATGTGTCATCCTTATCAGAACAGCCGATACCAGTTCTTCAGTTCTCACAGATTCAGATTCCACCAGCTGCTGCTCAGTTAAACGTTGATGGCAGATATACCTGCTGGAGATGTGACACCGTCTCTGTTTATACGTGATGTTTTCACTCTAAATCAGCTGCTACAGTCCCCATTAGGACACCTCTGTGTGCTGACAGGGACCAGGACATTTTGTTATGTTGAAATAACCGAAGGAAAAGCTTTAAAGGATTTGATTTTTAAGCATTTCATGCCTTTTTTATCTGCCTTATCAGTATTTCCTGGAAACACAATATTCTCCTACTCGTCATTCTGGGCCTATGTATTTGCTGGAAGGCTTCAGTCTCAAATACTCCTGTTAAATAACACACAACTCTTTGTATTTAAACTGAAATGGCTGAAAAGATGCCACTCTGTGCCTCATCCCACCATGACCTATGTGTTTGATCTCTCTTTGCCAACAGACCACCTGATGGCTCTGGCCATTTGCTAGGAGTGCTTTCCTACAGGATCCAGTTCAGCGTAACTTATTGCATTTGTTACACATCTTGAGTACAGAACGGGTTCTGGTTCAGCTCATGCGCCACACTTGGAACACTTTAGAGCATTTCCACCAAACACAAACTGGTCTGGGAGCTGAGGTACACCAACCCATCCAGTTCACTCACAGGTTGAAGTCAAGCCAAACTCATGACGGAACTTCCCTTTAAAACAAACATCGTAGAATTTCTACATTTTCCTGACTCTGTTCCCTTCACAGGTTAAAGGGATAGTTCGCCTCTTTTGACATGAAGCTGTATGACATCCCATATTAGCAACATCATTCATGATTTATGATGATTTTGCTTCTCAAAACAATATGCGTTCAACAGAGTAATACATTTGCATCACAAAATGGTTCTCCAGGAAAAAGTCAGACCTCACAATCTCTTGGCCCTATTTTCTCTCCCTTCGTATCACTGCCTGCTGCCGCCTGCCGACAGCCGCGCCTGTTACGGTGTTTATGTAACGGTTATAAATATGTTTGCTGTTGAACAAAAAGAAAGAATATACTATTTGGTTAAAAAGTGTTTTGTTTTCATTCATGGTGGTGCCTGGAGAGAAGCAAGAACACATTTTTGTTTGTGTCTTTGTAGAAGAGAACTTGGCACATTGATTTTCTAATCGAGTGATCTGTGATCAGCTACTCTGGTCTTGCAATAACAGACGATAGAAAAATTCATTAGAACAATAAAGTGTTTAAAATGCCAATACTTGAATATTATTTTGCTTATTTTTCATTGTACATTGTTTTCTTAGAGTGATTTCTTAAAAGTTTGTTTTGAGAGTCTTACCTGCTGATCGAGTCTCACTTATTATGTCTAAGTTAGCGAAGGGGAAACTTGTTGCTGCTGCTCGTTCATTACAACACTGGACGTGACGACAGTAACATCGTTTCTTGTGTCTGTTCTTTACTATTCCCCTTTGAAGGAAGGGGAGGTGTAACATTTGCTGCTCGGAAGCAGGGGACTGCTCGGTCTGCACTTCGGTCTGCACGGTCTGCACTGCAGGCAGTGATACGAAGGGAGAGAAAATAGGGCCAAGCGATTGTGAGCTCTGACTTTTTCCTGGAGAACCATTTTGTGATGCAAATGTATTACTCTGTTGAACGCATATTGTTATGAGAAGCAAAACGCTTTATTTTTTAAACCCCAGCCAACTAGCCGGACTACCTTCATCAACACCAAAACGAGGCTGGAACTCTGCTCACAGGACGCAGCAGGGGGTAAGAAGATAGCCTCGTTTCCACTATGCAGTCCGGTACGGGTCGGTTCAGAACAGTTCTGAACCACCAAAGCGTGCCGGTCCCATGGAACCCGTTACCATGTCTGTAACCCTTCTGCTTGGGGTACCGAGCACACAGGACCGGTTCCAGGCTCTGCTCTCCGTTGTTGGTGAGGAGGCTGTGCAGCGGGAGCTCGATGGCACTGGGCAAAACCAAAAAGTTTTCCAGCTGATTGAGCAGAAATGTCAGAGAGTGGTTTCAACCGGACCGCGAGCCGGTGTGGCATCAAGCTGAAGAAGCTGGGAGGTGGTTCCACATTATGGATGTTATTTGCTGTCATTTGCTATTCATGCTTCGGCACGCACTCCGCCCACCCACTGAGGGTCCCCTTTGTACAGTGGGAAAGGTACCGGACTGCATAGTGGAAACGAAGCTAAAGTTCACCCTTCCCCCCTTATTTTCTCTTGTTAAGCGACCTTGGGTACCCTGAAAGGCGCTATATAAGTTCAAGTTATTAGTATTATTATTATAAAGGATAATGCTAATACGGGATATCATACAGATTTATGTCAAAAGAGGCGAACTATCCCTTTAAGTTTCCACTCGTCAGCGGGTCGACATCCTTCATATGAGGTGGCTGCTTTGGGACTCATCCTGCACTCCCATCCTCAGATCGTTATGTCTACATTTTGTTCTCGCTTGGATCAGACAGACCAGCTGTTCAAAGTTGTAGTTTTTTCAGGTTGGACTCCTGAAACACGCTCCTGATGTAAGAGGTTCTTAAAGCTAGAACCAGGTAAGAGTTAGCGCTGATCTGGAACCAGTTATCCTCACCGGTCCAGCCGGTTCAACAGCTGTTGAAATGCAAAGAACTGGTTCCAGATCAGGAACTGGACCTATCGCAGTTAAAAAGAGAATGGATTAAGAATGGATTCCCCCTCCTGCTCCACCATCTTCATAACAGTAGGTCTAAACTATGATTGAACATTTCTTTGACCTTGTATCCTCTTCTAAAGGCCTCGGTATGCTTCTCCGTCGCTATCCGTCAATCCGTCTCCGTGGTCACGCAGAGGCTGTTAAACCTTACGAAGTTCTCCGTCGGGATGTTGGATACGCAAGGCAGTTCACCTCCCGATCAGTAGGCGGCGCTACGTTAAACGACCCAATCTCTTACGTCTATGGTGAAAGTGGTTGATTGGTTGTTCACCTTCCGGCTCCGTTCCTCCTCACAGTGAGCGATGGCGACCGAGAGAGAAAGACTGTTGTTGGAGTTGGAGCTTGTTGATGTTGAAATGCAAATAATTTTGACAAAATGTTGACCGGCACACTCAGTAAACTCTTTCAAAGATGGCGGTGTTGTTGTTCTGAGAGGAAGGAGCTAAACCGGGAAAGTGATTCAGGAAATGATGTCATTAGCCGACCAATCACAACCCTTGCGGTCTCCGTCTCCTCAACGGATAGATAGATATAAATGTTGGCCGATGCACGCAAGCGATGGAGAGCGTCTCAGGGAGGGTCTCCGTAGGCGACCATAAATCAGCCTTTAGTCATTTTCCATGCTCGGAGTAATCTGGAGTCTCTCCTCTTTCTGGAACTGTGAATAAACCCATCGGAGTCTGAACCGAAGGAGCAACACTTACAGCTGCAGCAGGTGCGTTTCAAATCAGGTTTTTTTTATTTCATCATGTACATCACAGCCCAGCTGGTCACACAGAGAAACTAAAGCCATATTTTACAGAGCGGCAGCTTCAGACTCAGGATCTGCAGCTTGTTTCAGAACACAGAAGAGGAACAACCAGCAGAAAAACGCCCGGTCGGGCTGCGGCGAGCCTCTGATCAGAACATTTTAACGCCTCCCGGTGTCTGCGGGTGAGTCGGGCGTGCTGGATCTCTCCCCCTCCGCTGTTTGATGATGCTTTGATTTTGTTGGCTAATCTACTGCACAAACACGAGCGTTCAGCCACTCAAACACGAAGCTAAACACTGAGCAGGTAACGGAAAGCTACAGGAAGTGGTGTTCTACCTGTAAATCGCTCAGGTAGGAGCGTTAGCTACGGCTGATGAAAGCCTCATCGTACTGCGATGCTGAAGGCTTCTACTGGTTTCTATTGTTTGTTAGATGAAGGTTTTCACTGATACGGAGAGAGAGGCAGGGTCAAAGTTAAAGGACCACACCAATGTTTGGGAAGTTTTGTCCATTGCTCACTTGATACGAAAGTTTGTGCACCTCTTTAGTCTGAATTCCCTTTTCCAAAGTTTCTTCTATGACAAGAAGTTAAGTTAAAAAAAACTAGGGCTGGGCATTAAAATGTTTAATCTAATTAATCACATGATTTCCCTGATTAATCACGATTAATCGCATTTGTACGCAGAATCCAAAAATGAATCCAAAAGTAGCGTATAGCTTTTAGCATTTAGCTTTATTTTAAATGTGCTGCCATATGAATGAAAGTGCCATAACATTTGTTGTGCAAACACACTTTTAACATCAGCATCTTTCTGTAGTTTTTATGTAGAAGCCTCGCTCCACTGTCTGTTTCCTTGAATGACTTGCTGCTATCAGTTGTGTGTTTTGCCTTTAAGTGATATTTTAGACTGGAACTACTACGCTGAGAAGACAATTCAACTTGGCAGTGTTTACAGATGACTTTGGTTCTGTCGACTCCGCCGTCTGGAAGAACTTTAACATGAAAATGGCCGAGTAAAAGTTCCGTACCCTTCTCCATGTTTGGTGGATCCAAAGATTACTTTCTTTTCCTGTTCCTCAGCAGACAGCAGCAGACTTTTACAAAATAAAAGCCTGTGAGCAGCAGACTTTTACAAAATAAAAGCCTGTGAGCAACAGACTTTTACAATAATAAAAGCCTGTGAGCAACAGACTTTTACAAAATAAAATAAATAATAAAACAGAGGTGGTCCGTGGCGTAGTGGGTCTCTGCCCTCCTGCTTCCTGTCTCTCTGAACTTTCTGATCCATTAAAGGCACAAAAGCCCCAAAAATAATAAAAATAAAAAAAGAAACTGTGTTGATGCGCGATAAAATATTTATCAGCGCTAAATAATTAGCGAGTTAACTCGCCCAGCCCTATTAAAAAAACATTTAAACATGTTTTAAATCCAGGTTAAAAACATTTCTTTTCTCATGTGTCTATGCATGAAATCTGCACGATATCTTTGAACTTATCTGCACTGTTATTCATTTAAATGATTTTATTTGTTTCTCTTTATATTCTTTTATGTATTTTTAATGCTTCTTCCACTCCCTGCTGCAATGCTTTTATTTTATGTGAAGCACTTTGAATTGTTTTTACATGAAATGTGCTATATAAATAAATTTGATTTGATTTAATTTGATCAAAAAAAAATTGAACGTCTGAAAAAAAAGAAATATTTTAGATTATTTTAGTTCTTTTTTATAAAATACATTTAATCTGAGATATAAATCATATTTCCTGAACAGAAAATGAGATCCGGTGCCGTTACTCTGATCACACGATAACAGGAGTCCAATGGGCCAAAGCTGGAAACATTCATGTGGCCCATCAGCCTCACAGAGGTCCTCCTCCAGTGTGTTCACCTGCAGGAGCGTCCCACCGAAGCCTCTAACAACGCGGACTCCAGCTCTCCGGCTGCAGGTCAACACACTGGAACCAATGCGCTGCCTCACAGAAACAGACATGTCTCATGCAGGTTTCACACGAGTCCGTTAGCCGGAGGTGAGGAGGCGAGGAGCTGGCGGGGAGGAGAGTGCTGGGGCTCAGAGATGGCGCTGACGTGTCCGGCCGATGCCTCGCCGACGCTCCTCTAGAAGGTCAGCACTGAAACGGGGAGGACAGTCACTCACAGCGGCAGGTCGGTTTGAGTTTCATCCGGCGGGAGTCGCATGCAGGGCAGAGACAGAGAGGAGGAGGAGGACATGCAGGCCTGCGGATCACTTACAGTCGACCTCCAGGAGGGCTCGGACGCTCCGGGCCAGCTCCTTGGCCTCCTGGCTGAGCGTGGCCGCCGTCCACGGGCTCCTCTTGTAGCGAGGGGGCACGCCGTGAGACGACGGGCCGACCTTCACGTCTCCAGAGCTGCAAACACAGAAGCCGACGAGTCAGCGGAGAGAAACTACCACAGCAGAGGCAAACACACACCCGGAGTGCTTAGTTTTACTGGTGGGACCCGGTTCTGAGGGGACTTCTGACCAGGGGGCCCAGAGGCTGAAATCAGATCTTTATCATCAATTAATGACACGATGAGTTAAAGGGATAGTTCGCCTTTATTTTTTATTTTCCACCAGCATGTGCGTACAGCGATGTGGAAAATAAAGCCAAATGTTCCAGCCTCAGTAAATCCAACCTGAGAGCAACAGCAGCACAAAATCAAATCAAGTTTATTTATATAGCACATTTCATGTACAGAACAATTCAAAGTGCTTCACATAAAATAAAAGCATTGCAGCAGGGAGTGTAAGAAGCATTAAAAATACATAAAAGAATATAAAGAGAAACAAATAAAATCATTTAAATGAATTTAAAAACAAGCAACAGTCCAGATTAGTTCAAATATACTGTTTAATAGTCTAATAGACTTATTAACGTCTAAGTTTATCTGAATGTTGGCTTCTCATCAACAATGCAGGCGGATAACTCACTTTACCAGCATCTACCAGAACAAAGTTATAATTAATCCCATTTCAGCAACATGACGGACTGAGTTCCTCATCCAGCCTTTATCAAATCAAATTAAATTAAATTAAATTAACTTTATTTGTAGCACATTTCATGTCCAAAACAGTTCAAAGTGCTTCACATAAAATAAAAGCATTGCAGCAGGGAGTGGAAGAAGCATTAAAAATACATAAAAGAATATAAAGAGAAACAAATAAAATCATTTAAATGAATAAAAACCAGCAACAGTCCAGATAAGTTCAAAGATAACGTGCAGATTTCATGCATAGACACATGAGAACAGAAATGTTTTTAACCTGGATTTAAAAATGTCTCCATTTGGTGAAAGTTTAATCTCCACTGGCAGTTTGTTCCACTTGTTTGCAGCATAACAGCTAAATGCTGCTTCTCCATGTTTAGTCTGGACTCTGGACTGGACCAGCTGACCTGAGTCCTTGGATCTAAGAGCTCTGCTGGCTTTATATTCTCTGAACAGATCACAGATGTAAACCATCAGCAGGCTTTTAATTTAGCCAATTATCCAATCCTTTCAGCGCCATGTGACCCCTCTGAGTTAGTGAAACGTTTCCATCATGAGCAGTGATGCGCATGGGTGCAGACTTTGATGAAAGTGATATTCAGAATGGGTAAAGTCATTAAATGAGCCAGAACAGGCCGTTTATTCCACACAAAGAGGAACAATGCAGCAGGAGCCTTCGGTGAATGGACGGACGTTTCAGCCGACCTAGAAACGGACGGACAGGCGAGTGGAAATAAAGAGCAGGTGCAGGGGGTCGCTGGTTATGAAAGCTGAGGTGTTCCACTGACCTGCACCGGAGTGAAAGGAAGTAGGTTGGAGGTGTCACAGATGGGAGACTTAATAACAGGTCTGATCCACCTGATTTACAGAATACAGCTTACATAAGATGCTCCGATCAGAAGGGAAAACACCGGTGAGAAGGAAGAGCGTCGGAGGAAAGGAAGGGAGGTAAAGGAAAAGCAAGAGGAGCTGAGGGAGGAAGAGAGGAGAAGAAAATAAGGGAGGAAAGGAAGGGAGGTAAAGGTAAAGCAAGAGGAGCTGAGGGAGAAAGAAAGGAGAAGAAAATAAGGGAGGAAAGGAAGGGAGGTAAAGGAAAAGCAAGAGGAGCTGAGGGAGGAAGAGAGGAGAAGAAAATAAGGGAGGAAAGGAAGGGAGGTAAAGGTAAAGCAAGAGGAGCTGAGGGAGAAAGAAAGGAGAAGAAAATAAGGGAGGAAAGGAAGGGAGGTAAAGGAAAAGCAAGAGGAGCTGAGGGAGGAAGAGAGGAGAAGAAAATAAGGGAGGAAAGGAAATACGAAAGAGGAGAGATGGAGAGATGCAAATACTGAGAGAAAACAGAAGGATGACAAACAAAGAAGGAAGAAGAAGAAGAAGAAGAGGAGAGCAGAAAGGACGAGAAGAAATAAGGAAGGAAGGAGTGAAAAAGGAAAGGAAGAAGGAAGAAAAGGAGAAATATAAAGAAAAGAAAGAAAGGAAACCGTCTGCTCTTCTTCTTCTGTGGCGTCTCTCTACGCGCCGATCAGATAATTAGACGAAGAAGAGCACGCGGTGACCTCACGCGGTGACCTCACGCGGTGACCTCACGCGGTGACCTCACGCGGTGACCTCACGCGGTGACCTCACGCTCCCCCCGCAGGTTGAGATGTTTCGTAACGCCGCTGCAGCCGCTCGCTGTCGGCGGCCATTAGCGAGCCGACTGCAGTCCCATCTGGGCTGAAGTGGGCTGGACCACCTGGGCTGAAGTGGGCTGGACCACCTGGGCTGAAGTGGGCCGGACCACCTGGGCTGAAGTGGGCCGGACCACCTGGGCTGAAGTGGGCCGGACCACCTGGGCTGAAGTGGGCCAGGCTGGACCACCAGGTGTGTGTGTGAAGCAGGACTAATGAGCTCGCTGCAGGAGCCCTCATTACATGTGATACAGTGTCTCACATCAGAGATGGGACCAAGTCACACATGTGCAAGTCCCAAGTCCTTTTTTATTGGGCAAGTCAAAGTCACCTTATTATTTCAATTTTACCTGCAGAATCTGATCTTAATAAAGTGAAAACACAAAGATATAAGTAACTGTCAGTTAACATCATTGGCCAATGTGTCCAACCTGTCCACCCCGTATCATATCAAGCTAACGTTAGCTAACTACTGGCTAGGCTAACAGGATAATATTAGCTAATATGACGAACACTTACTGGTCAGAATGGATCTTCAAATGACGAACAAAGTTCGAAGTTATGCTAGATGCTAAACTCTCAAGTCATTCAAGTGCCGAGTCTTTAACTTCCAAGTCCGAGTCAAGTCTTGAGTGTTTTATTTTTTGTCAAGTCAAGTCACAAGTCATCAAAACAGTGACTCGAGTCCCCGTCTCTGTCTCACACACACACTGCAGCGGTGCATCCATCACTTCTGAGGACAATAACTCAGGTTCCATCGCTGGAAGCAAACTCGATCCTAACTTCATCCAGACCCTCAGAGGTCAAACGAAGACTTAACTTTTCCTCAGAGGGAGGGGAAAGTCCCCATAAGTAGGGTTGTACAAACACATTCCCACCTGCACTACGTTACAGACCACCTGAAGCAATCTGAGCTTTTTACTTTTTTAACTTTTTAAGACCAGGAGAAACTCCTCCATGCATTCATCTCCAGCAGACTCCATCACTGTAACGCTCTTTTAACTGGACTTCCCACAAAGAGCATTAAACATCTGCAGCTCATCCAGAACGCTGCTGCTGGAGTTTTAACCCGGACTAAGAGATCTGAACACATCACAGCAGCTTTAAAATCTTTACTCTGGCTTCCAGTCAGTCACAGAATAGATTTTAAAAGCCTGCTGATGGTTTACAATCTGTGATCTGTTCAGAGAATATAAAGCCAGCAGAGCTCTTAGATCCAAGGACTCAGGTCAGCTGGTCCAGTCCAGAGTCCAGACTAAACATGGAGAAGCAGCATTTAGCTGTTATGCTGCAAACAAGTGGAACAAACTGCCAGTGGAGATTAAACTTTCACCAAATGGAGACATTTTTAAATCCAGGTTAAAAACATTTCTGTTCTCATGTGTCTATGCATGAAATCTGCACGCTATCTTTCAACTTATCTTGACTGTTGCTTGTTTTTAAATTCATTTAAATTGTTTTATTTGTTTCTCTTTATATTCTTTTATGTATTTTTAATGCTTCTTCCACTCCCTGCTGCAATGCTTTTATTTTATGTAAAGCACTTTGAATTGTTCTGTACATGAAATGTGCTATATAAATAAACTTGATTTGATTTTGTGTTGCTGTTGCTCTCAGGTTGGATTTACTGAGGCTGGAACATTTGGCTTTATTTCCCACATCGCTGTACGCACATGCTGGTGGAAAATAAAAAATAAAAACACACAAACACCAGGAGATGAAGGCCGCCGGTTGCCTTGGCAACCACTTTGCCGGCTCACGCTGAGCCTCTAACGAACAGCGGGCTGCCAATCAACTCGCTCTCACACACCTGTAACTCTGCCACCTTTGTGAGGACCCTGACTGTTACATGACCCCAAACCTGAGGCCGAACCCTGAAACTGAGGCAGAACTCTCTGAAGAATGAAAAGTTAGAAGCTCAGATTATTACAGAGACACTCGGCCTACCTGAAGCTCTTTGTGGGCCCCTGACTCTCCAGCAGGAACTCCTGAACGTTCTGCAGAAACAGAGAGAAGACAAGGAAACACGGCTGAAACCTGGCTGAAACACGGCTGAAACATGGCTGAAACACGGCTGAAACGCGGCTGAAACGCGGCTGACACACGGCTGAAACGCGGCTGAAACACAACTGAAACACGGCTGAAACACGGCTGAAACACAACTGAAACACGGCTGAAACACGGCTGAAACACGGCTGAAACACGGCTGAAACACGGCTGAAACAAGGCTGAAACACGGCTGAAACACGACTGAAACACGGCTGAAACACGGCTGAAACACGGCTGAAACACGGCTGAAACACGACTGAAACACGACTGAAACACGGCTGAAACACGGCTGAAACACGGCTGAAACACGGCTGAAACACTGCTGAAACACGGCTGAAACACGGCTGAAACACGGCTGAAACACGGCTGAAACACGGCTGAAACACGGCTGAAACACGACTGAAACACGGCTGAAACACGGCTGAAACACTGCTGAAACGCGGCTAAAACGCGGCTCAGCGGTTTAGTCACATGACAAAGATTCCTCCTCTGGCTCTGGTTTACCTCCACAAAACTCAGCAGCTTTTCCGTTGACATCTCAAAGCCCTTCTTGGCCGTTTCGCTCTTCCGTAGCTGACACTCCAGGACGGCGACTCTCTTCTTCAGCTCCTCTGTCTCCTCCTGTGGTAAAAACAGATGAACATTAAAGATTCTGTGCTCTGCACACCTGATGGCTTTTAGATCTGATGCCCAGTACAACTCGTCTTTATTCTAAAGCTGCCGGTTCTGTCGCTCGTCCCACTTTCATCAGCAGTAAAGTTCTCGTTGGAGGCAGAAGACACAAATTAAACCAGTTCTTTGGTGGAAACACATTTACGAATGTGAACATCTTTACCGCTGAAGTAACATTTAAAAGATCCTTTAAGGATCCTTTAACACTTAAGATTTACGGAGCTTATTATCGGTCCTAAACGGCAGCACGCAGCGCCTTCTCAGACGTTTCTATTACCGACTCTGAGCAGTAAATGTAGAAAACCAAACGGAAAAAAGGAAAATGCTAATTAAAAATGATTCTTACATTAACTTTAACTTAATATCAGACAGTCTGAACTCGACATGTTTCCTGTTCAGCTTCGTTTCATCTGTTAACATCCAAATGAACATCATGACCTTCACCACACAAGCTTCCCTGTGTGAAGACGCCATAAACCGCCCATATCCTAATATTTTACAGGCCTACAATGTAAAAATGCATATATTTTAACAAATGAAATGAAGTTGCTGAGAGTTTAAATAGTCTACAATGAAATAAAAGTCACAATAAATATTGGAATCGCAGCATTTTTGCATTCTTTTTGTATCCCAAACCATCCCGACTGCTTCTGATGTGGATTAAATTGATCTAAATCTTATGAATAATGACACTAAAATCCACCATGCTTCCAGGGTCCTTCTCTCTGTGATGAAGTCTGGACCGAGCTGTCCAACAGAAATATAACAAACACGTCAGCAGCCTCCAGCCCTGTCGCTGGTTTTAAAGCATCATGGTGTGAACACAACAAACACCAGCAGCTGGGGCAGCTGTGGCTGGAAGTCATGTGGGTCACCTTCTTGGTGGGCGCCGGCTGCTCCACTCTCTGAGTCTTCAGCTCGGCGATCTCAGCCTCCAGCAGGTGGATCACCTCCTCGTAGTCCATCTCCATCCCTCTGGCCTGCTTCTGGGCCTCCTCGGCCAGCTGGATCCGAGTCCTCAGAGCTCGACTCTCCTCTGCTCCCACCTTCACGCCCTGCAGACGGGTGAAAACAAGGATTCAGCTCATAAATCTGCCCAGCTTCCTTTAGTGTTTAGTGTTTAGTGTTGAGTTAGCATGATGGCGCTCTTTGCTCTGGGGCGTTTCCCAGCGTCCCCCCGACTCTGATAAGGTTAACGACGTTTTGGAGGCAGCGTCACCCAGGAAACCAAAGCAGGATGATGTGTCTGTGCTCTGCGGGGTTATTAAAGGAGGGAACAGGAACCTGTTTCCAACCTTCACAAAGAAGATAATTGCCAAAGATTACTCAGTTTAACTTTGTGTTGCTGTTGGGAAAACATCCTTTTCACATCATTTTATTATTGTAAAAGCAGACTTTTACAATAATAAAATAAATTAAATCTGTAGGAGGAGTTTAATGAAATGCGAGGTGTGGAAAAAAAAGACGTTTCAAACCACCAGCAGGTGGCGCTATAGGTGGATGTCACTATGATAATATGTGCGCGTTCAGGCTGGGTCCAGCATTCACCGTGTGAAGTTTGGGACAGATTGGATTATGTATGTGGGAGTTATAAGCGACTTCATTTTTTGTGGCGAGTGACGGCGAGTCATCGAACTTTGAGGCGTTGCCACGCCCACGCCCTTATATTTTGAAAAAGTTGCCCAATGATTTACTTAAGAGTAACCTGGCCAATTTGAAGTCTGTAGCATTAAATCTGTAGGACGAGTTTGAATTTGCAAGGCGTGGAATCGGGCAAAAATGGCACCAAAACGCACTTTCCATCCAAAATGGCCGCCTTCCTGTGAACGTGGGACCATGGCAACTTGAGACTTTTTTGTGCGTCTGGGCATGATGAATGAGCGTACCGAATTTCGTCGCCCATGCGAAACTAATCCTATTAAGGGGACCATTTTAATGAGCGACTCCCAAAAATATAAAGTTTAGATTCTTTCATGTCGTAGACTGGCAGGTGGCGCTCGCAAAATTTCCCCCAAAAATTATATATAAAAAATTAATAATTAAAAACCTGCGTTAATGCGCGACAAAATAACTATCGGCGTTAAATAACTAGCGAGTTAACTCGCCCAGCCCAAATTATTACTGTTCTTATTCCTCCGGTTCTTATTACATAACCAGCTAACAGAGAGAAGCTTCCATCGGGGCACATGTGAGCATCGTTTCCCAGCGACGGAGCAGAAAAACCTCTCGTCTGGACCAGCCGCTGCTCTTTTGTTCCGCTTCTCGCTGCCAGGCTGCACAGCTTGTGCGCCCTGAGGGTGGGTGGGCGGGCGGGGGCAGGAAGGGGTTAACACGCTCCCTCCTGAGAGCTGGAGGTCAGGCTTCAACATGGGGGCAACCTCTCAGGGCCCCTCGGGCCCCCGAGGCCACAGCTGGAGGGAAGGCATCCCACGCTGGGATCCATTAGTTACCCAACACACACAGAGGAGCACATGGCCGCTCATCTCCACCCTGAGTGGATGCTCGGCGCTGAAAACCATCTGTAACAATCTAATTTTATCACCAACTGTGTCCCAGTTCTGAGCTGCGATGTGCACACCCTGCGGGGATGCCTCTCCTCCGACGGTCAGCCGGCTTCAACGTACTGAACTGTGATAACACCCAGTGACACATCTGAGCATGAATTACAGTAAACTGTGTCCTCTGAACACAGTCAAACTCAGAACCGGGTTTCTCAGTATATATGGAAGTTTTTCTGTGCCATCAGAGTTTGAATACGAATTTCTAATATTGAATTTTTACAGCATCAGAATCAGACTTTGAATTTGAAAAACCAACAGTGTAAAAAAAAAAATAATAATAATTCTAAAAAAAATAAATAAAAATAAAAAAAATAATAAAAAAAAAAAAAATCTGTGTAAAAAAATTCAACATTAAAAATTCAGTTGAAATTTTTAGATGTTGGAAGTATGTAGTATGTAGTATGTAGTATGTAGTATGGTAGTATGGTAGTATGTAGTATGGTAGTATGTAGTATGGTAGTATGGTAGTATGTAGTATGGTAGTATGGTAGTATGTAGTATGGTAGTATGTAGTATGCAGTATTCAGTATGTAGTATGTAGTATGCAGTATGTAGTATGTAGTATGCAGTATGTAGTATGGTAGTATGGTAGTATGTAGTATGGTAGTATGTAGTATGCAGTATGCAGTATGTAGTATGTAGTATGCAGTATGTAGTATGTAGTATGCAGTATGCAGTATGTAGTATGGTAGTATGGTAGTATGTAGTATGGTAGTAAGGTAATATGTAGTATGTAGTATGTAGTATGCAGTATGTAGTATGTAGTATGTAGTATGGTAGTATGGTAATATGTAGTATGCAGTATGTAGAATGCAGTATTCAGTATTCAGTATGCAGTATGTAGTATGTAGTATTCAGTATGCAGTATGTAGTATGCAGTATGCAGTATTCAGTATGCAGTATGTAGTATGTAGTATTCAGTATGCAGTATGTAGTATGCAGTATGTAGTATGTAGTATGCAGTATGTAGAATGCAGTATTCAGTATGCAGTATGTAGTATGTAGTATGCAGTATGTAGTATTCAGTATGCAGTATGTAGTATGCAGTATGTAGTATGCAGTATGTAGTATGCAGTATGTAGTATTCAGTATGCAGTATGCAGTATGTAGTATGCAGTATGCAGTATGTAGTATGTAGTATGCAGTATGTAGTATGCAGTATGTAGTATGCAGTATGTAGTATGCAGTATGCAGTATGTAGTATGTAGTATGTAGTATGCAGTATGCAGTATGTAGTATGTAGTATGTAGTATGTAGTATGCAGTATGTAGTATGCAGTATGCAGTATGTAGTATGTAGTATGTAGTATGCAGTATGTAGTATGCAGTATGTAGTATGCAGTATGTAGTATGCAGTATGCAGTATGTAGTATGTAGTATGTAGTATGCAGTATGCAGTATGTAGTATGTAGTATGTAGTATGCAGTATGTAGTATGCAGTATGTAGTATGCAGTATGCAGTATGCGGGTTCGAACACAACCAGAGTCTCTTTATTGGAAGAGTTTTACAAACACATGCAGCCCTGCTGAGAGCGTCCCCGGCGGCAGATGGAAATCCCTTTCGCCCCGTTTGTTGGTGTGATTTCCACGTCTGAGATCGACCCGTTTCCCTTCATAAAGTGTGCCTTCTGCACATATGACAGCGCTGCAGGAGGACAGCTGAACTCACTGCTGTGTGCTTCCTCTTCTGCTTCATGCATGCGTGTTTCCAACAGCAGAACGCTGACAGCTTTAATGAGTGCACACCTCCACCTGAGCTCACAAACGGGTGATGGCAACAAGTAGCATCTACAGCGGACTTTGAGGAGAACAGATGGGAGCTTCTCCAGTTTGTGGGAGAAAGTCATCCATCCATTATCTCCCGCTTATGAGAGTTCAGGTTGCCGGGGCAACGGGTCCAAGGAGAAAACCCCAACATCTCTCTCCCCAGCGACACTCGCGAGGTGTTCCCAGGCTAAAAGGCATGATATAATATCTAAAAGAATTAGGGCTGGGCGAGTTAACTCGTTATTATTAACTTGTCAATTATTTAAAAATTATTGCGCATTAACGCAGGTGTCATTATTGTAAAAGTCTGTCGCTCACAGGCTTTTATTTTGTAAAAGTCTGTTGCTGTCTGCTGTGGAACAGGAAAAGAAAGTAATCGGCGGATCCACCAAACATGGAGAAGGGTACGGAACTTTTACTCGGCCATTTTCATTTTAAAGTTCTTCCAGACGGCGGAGTCGACAGAACCAAAGTCATCTGTAAACACTGCCAAGTTGAATTGTCTTCTCAGCGTAGTAGTTCCAGTCTGCTGTGCAGACCGAGCAGCAAACAGCGTAACAGGCGCGGCAGGCGGCAGCAGGCAGTGATACGAAGGGAGAGAAAATAGGGCCAAGAGATTGTGAGGTCCGATTTTTTCCTGGAGAATGATTTTGTGATGCAAATGTATTACTCTGTTGAACGCATATTGTTTTGAGAAGCAAAGCGCTTTATTTTTTAAACCCCAGCCAACTAGCCGGACTACCTTCATCAACACCAAAACGAGGCTGGAACTCTGCTCACAGGACGCAGCAGGGGGTAAGAAGATGTTCATAAATGATGTTGCTGATATGGGATGTCATACAGCAGAGGCGAACTGTCCCTTTAAAACACAATAATCATTTATTTTCTAGAATCTACGGTTCGGTGTTTACCTTTCCTTCGAGCATCAAAGATTAGCTGGAAGGTCATGTTGGCTAATATAATGACTCCACCTGCGCGATGGGAGAAGTCTACACGGGTGTCTACACTCACGTGCACAGTGTTTGTTCAATCTGTCTGATTCTCTGAGATAAATTCATCCATATATTCAGATTCTTTGAGTGAAAGAGACTCAACCTTAGAGCAGCTTGCACTGAGCCAAAGATGCAGTTTTTCTTTCCGTGCTTCAGCTTCGTGGTTTTTGTGTAATTTTACCACAAAACATAAAAAGAGACAAACAGCAATAATCCGATTCCTCCACCCTGATGGAGGATGGATCAATGAATCAATGAAGCTGATCAATGAGCTCCCGAACAGAAGAAATTATCGGCTGAAATAACTTAATTTTCCGTTGTAATAAAAGCTTTTGCATTCTCACTGCATCGGTTTACGTCTCTTTAAACCATCCAAGTCTTTACAATAATAAAGCAAAGAGAAAACCCAGCATTTATAAACAGAAACTAACATCTAACGTGTCAGAGTGAGTCTGCAGTGAGCTGCCATGATTCCAGAATATAGATGGGAAACATCCCGGCCGCTACAGTATCTGTTAGCCGTGTCCAAAAGTAGATAAATCGATCAGCTTATGCAACGATACAGAAGCTGATCGGCAGCGTGGGGGGAGAGAAAAGAGGCCGGGGCCCTTCAGCGCTGAATCACAACAAACAAAGACGAGGAGGAACTATTTTAGATCAGAGGCCTCACACTCCTCCCACTGCAGGCTGCTGTGGGGGTCCGACTCAGACACACTCACACCTGCAGTTTACTCTCATACCTGCAGTTTACACTCATACCTGCAGTTTACACTCATACCTACAGTTTACACTCATACCTGCAGTGTACACTCACACCTGCAGTTTACACTCACACCTGCAGTTTACACTCACACCTGCAGTTTACTCTCATACCTGCAGTTTACACTCATACCTGCAGTTTACACTCACACCTGCAGTTTACACTCATACCTGCAGTTTACACTCACACCTGCAGTTTACACTCATACCTGCAGTTTACACTCATACCTGCAGTTTACACTCATACCTGCAGTTTACACTCATACCTGCAGTTTACACTCATACCTGCAGTTTACACTCATACCTGCAGTTTACACTCATACCTGCAGTTTACACTCATACCTGCAGTTTACACTCACACCTGCAGTTTACACTCATACCTGCAGTTTACACTCACACCTGCAGTTTACACTCATACCTGCAGTTTACTCTCATACCTACAGTTTACACTCATACCTGCAGTTTACACTCACACCTGCAGTTTACACTCACACCTGCAGTTTACACTCACACCTGCAGTTTACACTCATACCTGCAGTTTACACTCACACCTGCAGTTTACACTCACACCTGCAGTTTACACTCATACCTGCAGTTTACACTCACACCTGCAGTTTACACTCATACCTGCAGTTTACACTCACACCTGCAGTTTACACTCACACCTGCAGTTTACACTCACACCTGCAGTTTACACTCATACCTGCAGTTTACACTCACACCTGCAGTTTACACTCATACCTGCAGTTTACACTCACACCTGCAGTTTACACTCATACCTGCAGTTTACACTCATACCTGCAGTTTACACTCATACCTGCAGTTTACACTCTTACCTGCAGTTTACACTCATACCTGCAGTTTACACTCATACCTGCAGTTTACACTCTTACCTGCAGTTTACACTCTTACCTGCAGTTTACACTCATACCTGCAGTTTACACTCTTACCTGCAGTTTACACTCATACCTGCAGTTTACACTCTTACCTGCAGTTTACACTCACACCTGCAGTTTACACTCATACCTGCAGTTTACACTCATACCTGCAGTTTACACTCTTACCTGCAGTTTACACTCACACCTGCAGTTTACACTCATACCTGCAGTTTACACTCACACCTGCAGTTTACACTCATACCTGCAGTTTACACTCATACCTGCAGTTTACACTCACACCTGCAGTTTACACTCATACCTGCAGTTTACACTCACACCTGCAGTTTACACTCATACCTGCAGTTTACACTCTTACCTGCAGTTTACACTCACACCTGCAGTTTACACTCATACCTGCAGTTTACACTCATACCTGCAGTTTACACTCATACCTGCAGTTTACACTCATACCTGCAGTTTACACTCTTACCTGCAGTTTACACTCATACCTGCAGTTTACTCTCACACCTGCAGTTTACACTCATACCTGCAGTTTACACTCTTACCTGCAGTTTACACTCATACCTGCAGTTTACACTCACACCTGCAGTTTACACTCACACCTGCAGTTTACACTCATACCTGCAGTTTACACTCATACCTGCAGTTTACTCTCACACCTGCAGTTTACACTCACACCTGCAGTTTACACTCATACCTGCAGTTTACACTCATACCTGCAGTTTACACTCTTACCTGCAGTTTACACTCATACCTGCAGTTTACACTCACACCTACAGTTTACACTCACACCTGCAGTTTACACTCATACCTGCAGTTTACACTCATACCTGCAGTTTACTCTCACACCTGCAGTTTACACTCATACCTGCAGTTTACACTCACACCTGCAGTTTACACTCATACCTGCAGTTTACACTCATACCTGCAGTTTACACTCACACCTACAGTTTACACTCATACCTGCAGTTTACACTCATACCTGCAGTTTACACTCATACCTGCAGTTTACACTCACACCTGCAGTTTACACACATACCTGCAGTTTACACTCACACCTACAGTTTACACTCATACCTGCAGTTTACACTCATACCTGCAGTTTACACTCTTACCTGCAGTTTACACTCACACCTACAGTTTACACTCATACCTGCAGTTTACACTCATACCTGCAGTTTACACTCACACCTGCAGTTTACACACATACCTGCAGTTTACACTCATACCTGCAGTTTACACTCATACCTGCAGTTTACACTCTTACCTGCAGTTTACACTCACACCTGCAGTTTACACTCATACCTGCAGTTTACACTCATCCCTGCAGTTTACACTCACACCTACAGTTTACACTCATACCTGCAGTTTACACTCATACCTGCAGTTTACACTCTTACCTACAGTTTACACTCACACCTGCAGTTTACACTCATACCTACAGTTTACACTCACACCTGCAGTTTACACTCATACCTGCAGTTTACACACATACCTGCAGTTTACACTCATACCTGCAGTTTACACTCACACCTGCAGTTTACACTCATACCTGCAGTTTACACTCAGACCTGCAGTTTACACTCATACCTGCAGTTTACACTCATACCTGCAGTTTACACTCACACCTGCAGTTTACACTCAGACCTGCAGTTTACACTCATACCTGCAGTTTACACTCATACCTGCAGTTTACACTCATACCTGCAGTTTACACTCTTACCTGCAGTTTACTCTCAGACCTGCAGTTTACACTCATACCTGCAGTTTACTCTCATACCTGCAGTTTACTCTCAGACCTGCAGTTTACACACTTCCTGTCTCATGCTCTCATAATTCTGCCCAGGTGCTCAGGTGTGCTTTGTAACCTTTAATCTCACATTTAGTCCGTCTGGGAGTTTGCATTGCATGCGGTGGATCCAGGTACGTTAGTGTAAAGGGTTGGGGGATGTATTCTGCTCATGATGAATCATCCCAAAGACAGGAAAACGAATGTGTGTGTCGGGCCTGCTGATCAGACGCCATCATCAAACACACACAGCCGGGGAAAAGGCCACAAACAGACGAGAGCAGTGTGAACCACACCTTTCTTCTTCTTCCCTTTTTATTCAGCATTCTTACCTCCCGGCCTGCACCTGAAGCGGGATGCCACGCACCAAGGTAACCATGGAAACTGCATGTTTTCAATGACCAGCAACACATTTTCCACCAGTTTGAAAGAAAAGTGTCTCATGATGTAGTTTTAGTTCAAGCAGTAAAGGTGTCTGTGATGCAGGACTGAAGTGACACACGCACACGTTTTATCAGACGGCTGCTGCTTTAAAGATAAATCCAGGTTCACTCACGGTAACTTATTTCTTTACGCAATCTAAAAACTTTTGATTTATCCGTTTGCTCTTCCATTAAGTGGAACTTTGATCAGGGTGCCAAGGGACGGCGTGGTGCGGTCTGTGGGTGCAGCAGGTGTGACGCACCTGTTTGGCTTTGCTCAGCTCCTCCTCCATCTCGTGGTGAACTCTCTGAGACTCGACCAGCTGCTCCTGAAGAGGCGAGAGCGCAGAACCAGCACAAAGTCAACAGGAAGCAGACACGGCCATTTTAAATATGAAATAAATAAATATGTTTGCTCCTAAATGTGGAGACAGATTCAGACAGGTTTACAAAATAAACTGAAAGATATGCTGCTTATGAAACCAGCTCCAAACTTTAACTGAACAGCAAGAAAAAAATCCCCGGAAACCAATGAAAGTCTTTATAAAGTGTTAATGACGAAGAAAAACAGCCTCTGAGGGGGGCAGATTTTCACTTGAATCTTCCTTTCAGTAACTACAGGTTCTTTTTCTAAAAATCCAACGTACACCAGCTTCCTCATTTTAGCCCCATTTAGAATGTGGAGTTCTTTGGTCATAACCCAAGAAAAGACCAAGTCTTATCGAGCTTTTAAATCCAACCAACAATCACTTTCTGTTGGTCTGCTGAACCTCTGCCTTAATGCTCCAGTTTCTGATATTATACAGATTATTCAGATTATTCAGCAGCGCTCTGTTGAGCAGACAGGTGAAATAGAGCCTCAAACAAGCTGTGAAAGACGACAGGGTGCATTGATGCATTTATTGAACTGTGAGCAGCAGAATCTTGTGCTTTTTTTTTATGGATCTACTTTATGAAGAAGAGAGTGAGTTTGAAACAAACATTTTCTTTCTGTGGGTGGGTGATATGATGCAAAAACCATTAAAAAAAACCTCCTGTGAACCTTTACAACCATTACAGAATTTCCCTGTTTTCCTTTTGTACATTTTGTAAAACTATAAGATAAAACATCATCAAATGCACAACATTCCCAACTTGTGTTGTAAACAAGCAGCAGTTAATGTGCTTCAGTGCTTTGCTTCATAATCCTGACTCATTCATTCTAGTTCAGGCGTGAATCTGAAGTAGTAGATCAACCCTCATCTTACTTTGAAGCTCCCAGATCAAGGAAGTGACGTCGACGCAGCTTTAGCAGCAGAAAAGCTATCAGGCTTGTGTTGATAATTATAAACTCCTGGACTATTTTCAAACTTCCAAATGCATCGCTTTGTGAGTACAGACCATATTTGTACTACTGTAGAAGTTTGGTGTCATGGCATGTGATTTTAGTGTGGTAATTTTGGAGATACTGCCAGGTTCCATTAGCGCTTCAACTAAGCTATTCGGGATAACTCAGTAACTCAGCTGATGTTCAGCCAATATCGAAAAAACTTCGGGTGGGCTACTTGGCTGGATGTCACGGTTCAAATGACCCCAGGTTGAATCTACTCTGAACTATCACTTTAAGCTATTTTGTAATGAATGAATTAATTTAAATTTATTTTATCAATTGGATGAACTCTAATTTGCCTAAAGATGATTATTTAGTATTTTTGTCTGTCTGATTGAATGCTTGTGTTAACAAATAAATCAGACGTTACTCACGTTACTCAACAGTTACTCAGTACTTGAGGAGTTTTTTCACCGAGCACTTTTTACTTTTACTTGAGTACAATTTTTGGCTACTCTACCCACCTCTGTCAGGATACAAGAAGTCAACTTTTTGTGAATTGACCTGAATTCTCTGATTAATCACCTCAGGACTTTGTGGGGCTCCAGTTAAAGCAGGGTGTTGTATATCTAGTATAATTTCTCCTGTTCTTGTGCATGATTGAGCATGTAAATGTTTCACTGAAGATTCTAAGGACTGAAGCCTGAACCTCCTCAAACAAACCCTTCAGCTCATGGAACCGGTGGAGGTGATCTCACCTGCAGCCTCTTAATCTCCCTCAGAGCCTCGATGTGCTCCTTCCTCAGCTTCTCCATCTCTTCCAGGTCCTCTGAATCTGACAGCGATGGCTGCACAAAGACACAGAAAGACCAACCAGATCAGATGAAATCCAGTATTATCCGTACAAAACACCTAAATCTTACATCCTGCTGACAGGACGGTCCAGGAATCCCTCACTCAGAGCATCAACAGATCGATGTTGAACCTGCATTTAGTTCCTGTGTTGGACTTAAAGTGCAGATGCAGATCTGGGCTAAGTGGTTCGTGTGTTTGTTCCCTCCAACAGTAGAAAAGCTCGTTAAAGTTCCCCATATTAACAAGTCAAAATCAAGAAATCCAGTTAATGAGCACCAGAGAAGCAGATTTAAGAATCAGTTTTAACTAGGGCTGGGCACCGATTCAAATGTTTAATCTAATTAATCACATGATTTCCCGGATTAATCGCGATTAATCGCATTTGTACACAAAAAAAAGCAGTTTATAGCTTTCAGCATTTAGTTTTATTTGAAATGTGCTGCCATATGAATGAAAGTGCCATAACATTTGTTGTGCAAACACACTTTTAACATCAGCATCTTTCTGTAGTTTTTATGTAGAAGCCTCGCTCCACTGTCTGTTTCCTTGAATGACTTGCTGCTATCAGTTGTGTGTTTTGCCTTTAAGTGATATTTTAGACTGGAACTACTACGCTGAGAAGACAATTCAACTTGGCAGTGTTTACAGATGACTTTGGTTCTGTCGACTCCGCCGTCTGGAAGAACTTTAAAATGAAAATGGCCGAGTAAAAGTTCCGTACCCTTCTCCAGGTTTGGTGGATCCGCCGATTACTTTCTTTTCCGGTTCCGCAGCAGACAGCAACAGACTTTTACAAAATAAAAGCCTGTGAGCAACAGACTTTTACTAAATAAAAGCCTGTGAGCTACAGACTTTTACTAAATAAAAGCCTGTGAGAGCGACAGACTTTTACAGAATAAAAGCCTGTGAGCAACAGACTTTTACAAAATAAAAGCCTGTGAGCAACAGACTTTTACAAGAATAAAATAAATAATAAAACCTGCGCCCGTGCGTGATAAAATATTTGTCTATTATTAACAAATAACATGAAATAATTAATGACTTAACGCGATAATAACGAGTTAACTCGCCCAGCCCTAGTTTTAACGTTTTAAACCACCAGCAGGTGCTGCAGAGTCATCGAGGAATCAAACAAACCACAAGATTCTAGATCTTTTCCGATTGTCCATCTTACAAGGTGGAAATCCTCCAACTTTAAATTTGGTGGACTCCAGTCCGGCCGCCATCATCAGGTGCAGGGAACTGGCTTTCACTGGGCCCGATCTGAACTCCTGGTCAGAGCGCTCGTACCTGCGGGTTGGTGGGCGACTCCAACAGGCTCGACAGGTCATCGGACGTGAACCTGGACCCCGGCTGGATGCTGACCAGCTCCTCCAGCTGAGGCTTGAACAGCTCCTGGATCAGACTCTCAAAGTCTGGAAACACAAGAAGACAAATAAGGCTGAGTGGATGAGTCATGTGGCAGCCTTCAGCGAACTCCCGGATCGTGTTCTGGCTGTTCCCAGATCTCAGCCTTTCACTCAGAGACTCCTCTGAGATTGTTGATGTTTCTGAGATGGTAAAAAGCTGCCTTGGTGACAGCTTTGATGTGGCTGCTGAAAGTCAGATCTGAGTCTATCAACACTCCGAGGTTACCAACTTGGTCAGTGATTGTAAGGTCCCGAGTCTCAAGATATTTACCAACGCTGACCCTCTTCTCTTTGCTCCCAAACAGAATGATCTCAGTTTGGTCTTCATTTAACTGTAGAAAATTCTCTCTCATCCAGGTGTTTACTTCCTCCAGACACTGACACAGTACGTCTGCTGGGCTGCAGTCGCCATGGTGACAGAGACACATAAAGTTGTGTATCGTCTGCATAACTGTGATAATTGATGTTAAAGTTCTGCAATATCTGACCCAAAGGGAGCATATACAAGTTAAACAGAAGAGGTCCAAGAATTGACCCCTGGGGGACTCCACAAGTCATGGCCACTCGCTCAGATTCATAGCTGCCAATTGTAACAAAATAACTCCGGCCTTCTAAGTAGGACCTGAACCAGTTAAGGACCGCTCCAGAAAGTCCAACAAAGTTTTCCAGCCTGTGCAACAGGATTCTGTGATCTACAGTATCAAACGCAGCGCTGAGATCCAACAGAACCAGGACTGAAACATTACCAGAATCAGAAATCAGACAAAAGTGCACAAAGTCTGGAGAGAAGGGCTGCTTTAAGGACAGACTTTGCCCTGATACCCACACATACTGACATAATAAAATCACTACGATGTGAAAACACTCGTGTCTGTGCAGGGGAGCAGCAGGAGTCCTGAACTGTTCTATCAACTCTGGTATCTGTTGGTAAAAACCATCATACAGAAAGTCCAAAAAGATAAATATATCAGAGCAAACAGAAGAACATTGAACGGTGAAGGAAAAGGCGATGGAAGCATCGATGTCCTACCTGTGAAGGCCACCGTCCCGGCCGGATCGGCTCGCAGACTAGTCCTCAGCGCCTGCCGCTGAGCCTCTGTGGGCTTCAGACCAATCAGATCCAGAGCCTGCAAACACACAAACACACTGATCAATACACGGCTCGCAGCAGTGAAACAAGCATCGACATTCATGCATTCACATTTCACAACCAGCTCAGTCACTCATGGATGTGTTCATCACGCTGAGGCCTTTTTATTTTCTGTGCAGTAACCCGAATACATCCAAATTCACCCAAATTCAACCAAATTCATTCAAATTCATCCAAATTCATCCAAATTCACCCAAATTCACCCAAATTCATCCAAATTCATCCAAATTCATTCAAATTCATCCAAATTCATCCAAATTCTGACTTAATTTTGACGAGTGACTGAGAAAATGAACCAGAAAACAGTCACATGTTCATGAATACTGTTGATTTTGGTGGTTATTGAATTAAAACTGAAGCATCTGCCTTCAGCAGCAGATTCCACTGCTTTGTGTTCGCGCTGGGCCAGCTTCACTGTGATTGGCTGATGGAGAGCAGGGCTGTTACTCAGGTAGGAGTTACTTTAGGGTTACCTGTCCAGGTCAGCTGCATATGCAAGTCATTTTTTTCATTTAACCGAACACGCATGCTCAGAACCACACATCAGACAGTGTCAGAAGTGTCAGGAAGGTCAAAGGTCACCTTAAAAAGAGCAGTCTATGTACAATGAGATGCTCTGAAACCAGACTAGAAGTTAAAAATGATAAATAAATAAATGAATAATATCAGCTGTGCAGAGATGACTTCGTTCAGGATCTTTGAGATCCGGTTTGTTCCATTTGATGCAGAAAACTGTCCAGAGAATACCGAGACGCCGTGAAAAACTTAATCAGAACCTGATGAAGAGTCATGTTTTTGAGCTGATTTACGGGCTCTGTCATTACACTGTTAAAAAAGTGGCCTGAGAGAACGTAAACTGCTGCACATAATCAGAATCTAACCGGGTAGGAAAGCAGGAAAGATGGAGGAAGACTCACCTGCTCCAGCCGCTCCAGTTTGAGACGACAGCTGGCGCTCAGAGAGCCTTTCCTCTGAGGAGGCTGACTGCAGGCCGAGTCTGAGAAAACAGACCCAACAATCATAAAGAGCTCATAACTGGGATGGTGAGAGACAGAAAGAGATGTGGAGGAAGCTTTCAGTGCTTTACCAGTGCTCAACAGAGCTAATCCAACCATCATACAAACTGGTTTAACTGGAGCGAAGGTGGAGGTTCCCTGAACAACTTCCTCCACCCTCCTCATGGAGCAACACTTTAGTCTTAAAGCGTGACATCAACAGAAGTTCCCATATGGAGAAAGACCTCAAGATTCCTCGTGCACGCAGACGTGACGAGGCTTCACACCTCAGCAGCCAATCGTACACCAGACCTCCCGCCTGCCTCGCTTCCTCCTTCCACAACCACACGCCATCTGTCTCACTTTGGTGTAAAGCTCACAGTTTACAGCAGCTCAGCTGTTCACACGCGGTGTTTCTGCATGCTTTACATTTTACTCCTGTGCTCCGTGACGTCCTGATTTAAAACATACAGCAATCCACTCTTCTAGAAGTGATGTCATTCTCTTTTTTAATGAATGATATATACTTAATGTAACACTTGAGATTCAGGCAGGAGGTGGACACACGTCTATAAACCACAGGCAGCGTTCACATCCACAGTCCCATCTGTTCTATTCTATGCAACAGGTTCAGATCAAATCCATTTTAAATGGGAGTTTTAAGGCAGATGGTTATGGTAACACGAACTATTCCTGCAAACTGCCAAATGACAGACTCATGCTAGATTTTTGGAAGACCACCAGACGCAGGCAGACAGCACGCTGCTTCTATTTGCCATCTCATACAGGGCTGAATGGTGGAACTTTTCTAAAATGCAACAAAATTTAAATCTACAATTAAATATAGCTGCAAGCAGCGATGGGGGGGGGGGGGGGGGGGGCTAGCAGCATAAGCACAATAGGCAAGGCTATGGCTGCTCAGGAAGGCGTCATGAGTCCATGCACCAAGTTTGGCATTGAAACATCAATGCATCGCAGAGAGGCCCAACGTCCTGCTTGCGTATCGGCGTAGAGTTTGATTGGCTGCCACGGGCAAACGGAAGCGAAATGAAAAAATCCACATGATAACTTTTGTGCGGCTTGGTCTGAAGATTCTATGTGCCAAGTCCCGTGAAAATGGGACAATCTGTGTGACCTGTAATGCTTTATGAAGGTTTTTGATCAAATTCAAAATGGCAGATATCTAATTAGACGAAGAAATGACGTCATTGGGTGCGTTGGACTCGTCTTGATCCAATGATTCAAATAATGCCTCATTTGTGAAATTTGAACCAAGGAGTACAAAGTTATGCAGCTGAATGCACTTTGAACTTTGACGTGTTGGTGGCGCCAGAGAGTACACTCTTGGGGCATGAAAATTCTTGAGGTTGACTTTGGCATGGTGCTGAATACGTGGGTCAAATTTCACAACTTTTTACCATAGCATTCATGGGGCTGCCATAGACTTCCATTGCAGCGTAAACGGATCAATAATAATAGAAAAA
Source organism: Odontesthes bonariensis (assembly GCF_027942865.1). Taxonomy (NCBI): domain Eukaryota; kingdom Metazoa; phylum Chordata; class Actinopteri; order Atheriniformes; family Atherinopsidae; genus Odontesthes; species Odontesthes bonariensis. The sequence continues at coordinate 3,794,020 of NC_134528.1, read as the reverse complement.
GCTACGAACACAATGGGTGCATTCGCAGCTTCGCTGCTGGGCCCCCAATTAGAGTCCAAAGGAAAGATTTTCTGCTTCTTTACATCCTCATCCACGCCTCGCACCACCCACCGTGACAAACCTCAGCGTGGAAAGGCCAAGGACAGAAAGCACTGTTGGATGAGCTCGGAGCCCTCAGGTCACTCCACCGTGGCTCTGTGCTGTTATCACCATGGGACAGGCCTAAGATGGAGCCCTTTGGGTTTCTGCTTATGTCCAGATGAACGGTTACCTGAGGAGTGTTTCCTAACCAGTCTATTCGAGGAAACTGATGCTCACCAGAGTTTGTATCAGCGACGCTGTCGTTCTGTGGTGGTGAGGAGACATGTGTCTGCTCTGTTCTGCCCGGAGACACTCGCACCTGCAAACATTAACACCATGTTATTAAAAAGAGTAGTGTGTGTGCTCACTATCCTGGTTTAATTCCTCTGCTCGGACAGATCTGATTGTGGAATTTCTTCACTGCTTTCACAGAAAATATTTAGAAATATATTTCCCTGAGACGCTCCTGGACAAGACTATGAAGCGGAGTGTCATCAGCATAAAGGTGAATTCCATCACAGGGACAATGATCCTGATACTTTGTGTCACCACGAGGTCTGCACTGCTGGTTTGGACTGAATCATGAAAGAACCTTCTGGATGCGTTTATTGAACGTGATCGTTTGAAGCACGAACAATAAGAAACAACATTCAAGATGTTTTTGGTTTTAATTAAACCAAACCAATCTCTGTGGTGTAATTTGATTGTAACATATAAAAATGATTGAGGTCCATGTGTGGGACTCAAACCTGGGTGATGTTGACGGGCGGCAGCGTCTCACAGGCGGGGTTTCGGCTGGAGGTGATCTTGGTAACCACAGTTGGCTGCGGAGGCACGCTGCCTGGCCCTGGGCCCCTCGTCTGTGGAGCCCCTCCAGCTCCACACCCCTGTGGACAGATGGGGCTGTGTGACCCGCTGCTGGAGCTGGATGATAGCCTTCGCCTGATGAAGGCTATTTCCACCGTTGGGTCCGGTCTACAACACAAGATGAGTCGTTTTTTTTTTTTTTTTAAATGTGCTTGTTTTAACCTAGTGTACGTTTTTAAATTCTAGGTTTTACGAAAAATCACCTGTTCCTCAGCAGTTGTTAAAACTCAGTAAATCCAACAACACATGACATATTATGCTGCTTTTTCACACACTGCTTCAGTGTTTTGTCTCAGTTTTAGTTCCATAAATAATGACTCAGTGTAATATGCCATCTGAGGTTGGATTTACTGAGTTTAACCTGCCGAGGGACAGATGGTTTTTATTATGTCCTGATAAGTAAAATCGTGGCTAAAAGTTAATTCCCTTTATCTCTGAGTGGAGGCAAAGATATAAAGGTTGGATCAAATGAATTGAAATAATTCATTAAATGCAGAGGAGGCTGTTCCAGTGTTGGAGCTGTAAATGAAGGTAGCAAAAGGTCACAGATCATTTAAGCATTTACACCTAATTATTAAAATTTTATAATCTATGCTGTACTGGACAGAAAGTCAATGTGATGGGACCAGTGATATTAGGCAGCTGAATAACAGGTTTAACATTTGACAAAGGTCAAAATTGAAAGAACTGGTTGTAACTACAGACTCAACATGCAACATAAAAGATAAAGGCAAGCATAAAGAATAACACAGAGGCTCTTTACATGTGATTTTCATCATAGTGACACGATAATATTCAATTTTGGTGGTTAGTTTTGCCTGATGTCGTGATTGTTCACCAAAATCTCTGTTTCACTTTCATTAAGGTTCGACATCTGCCCAACAATTTCTGAATGTCATCAGCATAAAGCTGAGTGTCATCAGCAGGAAGGTGATTGGCGATATTATGTCTTGTCAAAACGAGCCCAACATGGAGCATGCAGACTGTAAACAAAGAACCAACATGGATTCTGGAGGCGCAGAATAGGTCAAAGGGGCTGAATAAGAAGAGTGACCGTCAAAGCCAACATAAAATGACCTGTTAGCCGAACCCAGCTATAACAGGCAACAAGAGAACATCTTATTGAAGACCATCGCTCTGCTTTGTGTTGTCTTTGAGTAATTTCTGCTTTTGAAGAAGGCTCCAGGCGTGTTGGACCTGAGTTTGGTGCGTGTCAGGATGCTCCTCGCCTCCTCGTATGTCACTCCGATCAGAGATTCTTTGTTGATGGACACCAGCTGGTCCCCCACCTGCAGCCTTCCATCCTGAAACAGGTAAACAGGAACGATCAGGTCCTGCTGTGCTCAGCGACACACACGAGCTTCTGGCCGTGCACATTTTCCTCCAGATAAAAGACTTATAATTAAGTTTAACCTGGGCCACAACTTACCTGCATGACCACCTACTAATAAATCTGGAAAACTCAACTATCAACTATCAACACAGCAACAGCCATCCACATCTGCTATTATGGATTTACTGAGTTTAACACCTGCTGAGGAACAGGTGGTTTTTATTATGTCCCGATACGTTAAAACTAGGGCTGGGCGAGTTAACTCGTTATTATCGCGTTAACTCGTTAGTTATTTCATGTCGATGAATATTTTATCGCGCATTAACGCAGTTTCTATTTATTTTTTTAATATAATTTTTTGGGGCTTTTGTGCCTTTAATGGATAGGAAAGTTCAGAGAGACAGGAAGCAGGGGACAGAGAGAGGGGGAACAACACGCAGCACAGGGCCAGCTGCAGCGAGGACTATAGCCTCTGTACATGGGGCGCCTGCTCAACCCAAAACGCCACGGACCACCCCTGTTTTATCATTTATTTTATTATCATGAAAGTCTGTTGCTCACAGGCTTTTATTTTGTAAAAGTCTGTTGCTCACAGGCTTTTATTTTGTAAAAGTCTGTTGCTGTCTGCTGTGGAACAGGAAAAGAAAGTAATCGGCGGATCCACCAAACATGGAGAAGGGTACGGAACTTTTACTCGGCCAATTTCATTTTAAAGTTCTTCCAGACGGCGGAGTCGACAGAACCAAAGTCATCTGTAAACTCTGCCAAGTTGAATTGTCTTCTCAGCGTAGTAGTTCCAGTCTAAAATATCACTTAAAGGCAAAACACACAACTGATAGCAGCAAGTCATTCAAGGAAACAGACAGTGGAGCGAGGCTTCTACATAAAAACTACAGAAAGATGCTGATGTTAAAAGTGTGTTTGCACAACAAATGTTATGGCACTTTCATTCATATGGCAGCACATTTAAAATAAAACTAAATGCTAAAAGCTATACGCTACTTTTGGATTCATTCTTGGATTCTGCGTACAAATGCGATTAATCGTGATTAATCAGGGAAATCATGTGATTAATTAGATTAAACATTTTAATCGTTGCCCAGCCCTAGTTAAAACCCTTCAAACTGAGGGGTGAACTTTCCTTTTCACCACTGTAGACATAAGAAATAATGTTAATAAGCTGAACATTCTCCTTTGATTCTTACGTTTAATGTCAACTGCAGCCGGAATAACTCCTTACTGCCCTTCTTTCCCTTTCTAATAAATCGGTTGTGGATTGAACCGTGGCTGCCTCCCCTGATGTTAAAGACGCTCTCTGCCAGGACACTGACCTTCTGGCAGTCTCCTCCAGGCCCTATTTCCTGAATGGACACCATTGGTCCATCGGCTCGGTTGGCCCCTCCCTTGATGACAAGCCCCAGGCCTGTTCCCTTGGCAACACATATCAACTGAATGACACTGTCACTGGGGAAAGAGAAGAAGAGACGGGCAGGATGACAGCGATTAAAAACCCCGCTCACAGTCAGCTACAACGCCGCATAATCTCTAACCCTCCGCCTCCTCCTCCTCCGGAAAACTGCTGAAGATGCTCTTCACTATTTTTAGTTGTTGCTGGTGTTTTCCATGCAGCAGAATCAGCACTAAGAGGAAACTTTCTGTGGCTGCTGAATGAACCAGAAGCAAAGTGTGAATGAAGCAATTAAAACAGTATGATTCTGAGTTCTATTTTTGCTATTTAACCTCTGAAATATATCTAGTAAGGGCTTGTGTGAAACTGTGTTAGTTTATTTGTGAACAACACATTTTCACAACACATCTGTAAACAGAGTTGGTGAAAACAAGAAATTACCAGACAAAGTATCCGTAAAATAGTTTTTATTATATGTTCTCCCATCGGCGTCAATTGGGTAAGGCAGCTGCCACACTTTGGCTCCAGGGGAAAATGTAAATGTTCGTTTTCCTTTTATTCTTTAAAATGAATTTATGGAATTACTCTGTGTCAATTTGTATTGATTATTCTATTATTTAATACATATAAATGAACTACAAATGACATTCTGAACAACACAATCAATTTATCTAAGTATCATCTTCTCTTTTGAAATGTGGTATCTCCCAGCCCCCCCTCCCCTCCCACAAGATGACGAAACCCTGGAGGTCAAAGCTGATGTTATTAGCGGGATTTGTTGTTTGCTAATTAACGTAAAATATGAAAAGGAAACAGAAAACTTTAGATTTATTTATCACCAAAAAAAGGGGTCCAATGTTGCCCCAGCGGCGGAGGAAGGAGGACCAGGGAGTGAAGGCGGAATTCAGGCTGTTAACGAGGCTGTCCACTTCAGCACCTCCGCCGCTAATGCTACTGCTAATGCTACTGCTAATGCTAACAGGGAGACGGAGACGAGTCTATTGTTATGTTAGCGGCTATGTGAGTGAGGCTGCATTTGCACACAGATAAGCTACATTGATTGATACTGTAGTCATGTGACTGTAGTGACCTTGCCGTACCTTAGCTTTGGCTGAATTGACGCCGCTGTGTTCTCCTGATGTTATTTGATCAAATCAGGAGTTTGATTATTCTGATCAGTGTTCTAAAACAGTCTGAAATCACATGTCTCCACATGGATTCTGTAGGAATACAGGGGCAGTGAAGACATCACGGTCACATATTTCTGTGTGAAGCTGAGATCTGCTGCAACCGTCCTACCTGAAGGCGTGCGCGGGCGTGTGCACGGTGTAGGCAGGGTTGGTGGTATAATGGGGCGCATGAGTGTAGGTGGTGACGCCATCTTTAGGACTGAGGAGCTGAGGGCTCTCTGATCGGGATGAGGAGGAGGAGGAGGCCGTGTCTGTCAGCTTCCCTGAGCCGAAACAAGAGAAGAAGAAAGACCGTGAGCGGGATGAGGTGGGAGACGGAGAGAGAAATAGAAGCCGAGTGGGAAGCAGGAGGATGAAGAAGGGAGGAAGAGAATGATGGAGCTGCAGAAAAACTGTGACGAGTTCGGTTTTAAATATCTAAAGACTGATTATGTATTCAACGTTTTTGTGTTTGTGAAGATCAGCTGAAATAGAGAGATCCGGTTGTGTAACTGGAGGAAGATCTGTCCAACACGGGGTCAAAAACTACGATGAGTTATCTGATGTGGGAACGTCTTTAGAATACGATGAGTTATCTGATGTGAGAACGTTTTTAGAACACGATGAGTTATCTGATGTGAGAACGTCTTTAGAATACGATGAGTTATCTGATGTGAGAACGTCTTTAGAATACGATGAGTTATCTGATGTGAGAACGTCTTTAGAATACGATGCGTTATCTGATGTGAGAACGTCTTTAGAACACGATGAGTTATCTGATGTGGGAACGTCTTTAGAACACGATGAGTTATCTGATGTGAGAACGTTTTTAGAACACGATGAGTTATCTGATGTGAGAACGTCTTTAGAATACGATGAGTTATCTGATGTGGGAACGTCTTTAGAATACGATGAGTTATCTGATGTGAGAACGTCTTTAGAATACGATGAGTTATCTGATGTGAGAACGTTTTTAGAACACGATGAGTTATCTGATGTGAGAACGTCTTTAGAACACGATGAGTTATCTGATGTGAGAACGTTTTTAGAACACGATGAGTTATCTGATGTGAGAACGTCTTTAGAATACGATGAGTTATCTGATGTGGGAACGTCTTTAGAACACGATGAGTTATCTGATGTGAGAACGTTTTTAGAACACGATGAGTTATCTGATGTGAGAACGTCTTTAGAATACGATGAGTTATCTGATGTGAGAACGTCTTTAGAACACGATGAGTTATCTGATGTGAGAACGTCTTTAGAATACGATGAGTTATCTGATGTGAGAACGTCTTTAGAACACGATGAGTTATCTGATGTGAGAACGTCTTTAGAACATGATGAGTTATCTGATGTGAGAACGTTTTTAGAACACGATGAGTTATCTGATGTGGGAACGTCTTTAGAACACGATGAGTTATCTGATGTGAGAACGTCTTTAGAACACGATGAGTTATCTGATGTGGGAACGTCTTTAGAACACGATGAGTTATCTGATGTGAGAACGTTTTTAGAACACGATGAGTTATCTGATGTGGGAACGTCTTTAGAACACGATGAGTTATCTGATGTGAGAACGTCTTTAGAACACGATGAGTTATCTGATGTGAGAACGTCTTTAGAATACGATGAGTTATCTGATGTGAGAACGTCTTTAGAACACGATGAGTTATCTGATGTGGGAACGTCTTTAGAACACGATGAGTTATCTGATGTGAGAACGTTTTTAGAATACGATGAGTTATCTGATGTGAGAACGTCTTTAGAATACGATGAGTTATCTGATGTGAGAACGTCTTTAGAACACGATGAGTTATCAGATGTGAGAACGTCTTTAGAACACGATGAGTTATCTGATGTGGGAACGTCTTTAGAACACGATGAGTTATCTGATGTGAGAACGTCTTTAGAACACGATGAGTTATCTGATGTGAGAACGTCTTTAGAACACGATGAGTTATCTGATGTGGGAACGTCTTTAGAATACGATGAGTTATCTGATGTGAGAACGTTTTTAGAACACGATGAGTTATCTGATGTGAGAACGTCTTTAGAATACGATGAGTTATCTGATGTGAGAACGTCTTTAGAATACGATGCGTTATCTGATGTGAGAACGTCTTTAGAACACGATGAGTTATCTGATGTGGGAACGTCTTTAGAACACGATGAGTTATCTGATGTGAGAACGTTTTTAGAACACGATGAGTTATCTGATGTGAGAACGTCTTTAGAATACGATGAGTTATCTGATGTGAGAACGTCTTTAGAATACGATGAGTTATCTGATGTGAGAACGTCTTTAGAACACGATGAGTTATCAGATGTGAGAACGTCTTTAGAACACGATGAGTTATCTGATGTGGGAACGTCTTTAGAACACGATGAGTTATCTGATGTGAGAACGTCTTTAGAACACGATGAGTTATCTGATGTGAGAACGTCTTTAGAACACGATGAGTTATCTGATGTGGGAACGTCTTTAGAACACGATGAGTTATCTGATGTGAGAACGTCTTTAGAATACGATGAGTTATCTGATGTGGGAACGTCTTTAGAATACGATGAGTTATCTGATGTGAGAACGTCTTTAGAATACGATGAGTTATCTGATGTGAGAACATCTTTAGAACACGATGAGTTATCAGATGTGAGAACGTCTTTAGAACACGATGAGTTATCTGATGTGAGAACGTCTTTAGAACACGATGAGTTATCTGATGTGAGAACGTCTTTAGAACACGATGAGTTATCAGATGTGAGAACGTCTTTAGAACACGATGAGTTATTCAATGTGAGAACGTCTTTAGAACACGATGAGTTATCTGATGTGAGAACCTCTTTAGAACACGATGAGTTATCTGATGTGAGAACCTCTTTAGAACACGATGAGTTATCTGATGTGAGAACCTCTTTAGAACACGATGAGTTATCCGATGTGAGAACGTCTTTAGAACACGATGAGTTATCTGATGTGAGAACGTCTTCAGAACACGATGAGTTATCTGATGTGAGAACGTCTTTAGAACACGATGAGTTATCTGATGTGAGAACGTCTTCAGAACACGATGAGTTATCTGATGTGAGAACGTCTTTAGAACACGATGAGTTATCTGATGTGAGAACCTCTTCAGAACACGATGAGTTATCTGATGTGAGAACGTCTTTAGAACACGATGAGTTATCTGATGTGAGAACCTCTTTAGAACACGATGAGTTATCTGATGTGAGAACGTCTTTAGAACACGATGAGTTATCTGATGTGGGAACGTCTTTAGAACACGATGAGTTATCCGATGTGAGAACGTCTTTAGAACACGATGAGTTATCAGATGTGAGAACGTCTTTAGAACACGATGAGTTATCAGATGTGAGAACGTCTTTAGAACACGATGAGTTATCCGATGTGAGAACGTCTTTAGAACACGATGAGTTATCCGATGTGAGAACGTCTTTAGAACACGATGAGTTATCAGATGTGAGAACGTCTTTAGAACACGATGAGTTATCTGATGTGAGAACCTCTTTAGAACACGATGAGTTATCTGATGTGAGAACCTCTTTAGAACACGATGAGTTATCTGATGTGAGAACATCTTTAGAATACGACAGCGTGTTTTAAAACTACACAGAGGGTACATTTCCTAAGTTTGAGGACATTCTTTGAATGAAATAATGTCATTTAGTAAAGTGAAAATGGTTAGAACATTTCATGAAAGTGTCGAAACGTTTGTGACATTTGTTGTTTGGTGAAGCGGGGACATTTAAAAAGAAAAAAGTAACAGCTTTTTTCAAATGTTGAGACTTTTTCTGAACACTGAGGACATTTGATTCATGTGAAAAAATGAAACAATTTACAGAAGTGATGAAATGTTTGGACCAAGGAGAAGTTTCCACGGAATCTTAGGAATCAGGGAGAAGAATTCGGAAAGTTAAAACATCCCCTAAAACATCTGGAATCATTTAAACACAATGAACTATCTGAATAATTTTGAACACCAGGAAGTGTGAGTTGAAGGATAAGTTTGGAGAAACGACCGTTTCAGATATTAAAGACAGCTGAAAGCTGTGAGGGCAGTTTGGATAAAACTCAGGAAAAGTCGAGACGTTTGTTATAAAGTCACAACATTACTAATTCCATGTGTGACACTTTTTAAGAGTTTATTTAAATGTCACAACATTTCCTGAAATAGTTGAACGTTTCTACAACAAGCAACATTTTCTATTCAACTGCATTAAAGTCAATGAAAGTTTAAGTTTAGACATCATGACTTTTTCAAATAGGGACAGTTCTGGATAGATGTGATGGGTAAAAAGTAGGAAAGTTTTTAAAACAGTGGGGACATCTCGGAGCATTACGTTCAGACCAGAACATCCTGGGAATGGTGGTGAAGTGAAGCAGGAACATGTTAATTAGATCTTTTTTGGAGAAACAGAAAATCTTTTAGAAGTCAAAACTTTTCTACAAGAGTTTATATTTTTGGAGAAAACTTTTCGAAGGATGCGTTCAGAAAGCGAGGAGACATTTTTGGATGTTACCTCCAGTCATCCCGTCCTCAAAGGGCACTTTGAATGTTGGTTTGGGGGTTTGTGGGAGTCACTGTGGTCAGAGGAGTTTTACCTGTGGAGAGCTGTGTTGGAGAGATCCGTCCTGAAGCTGGGATGTTATTGGAGCCGTACTTTTCCATCAGCTCTGCGAACTCCCTCCTGCAGGTCACACAAACACATCACAGTCATGTTTTCATCCCACTGACCTACATTCAACCTGAATCACCTGGATTTACACCAAGTCTTTGTGCCCAAACAGGTTTATGCCTCCTGAGTTAATGCCCTTTAGTCCTACGTCTCATTAATACAACATTACAGGATAACAGTTGTGTGTTGCCATCATATTGACAGACATCGTCTTCAAGTGTTTGCCTGTAATGTTTTACTAAACCCAGCAGGTCCTTCTTTGAAATATTGTGTCATATATTGTGAAACTATTTCCAGGAGTGTAGAAACAAACAACACAGAGACGGTTTGTTTGTCTTTCCTTTCCTTTTTGAAATCTTGATCCGGAAACATGAAAACTGGTCAAACCGGAGCTGCAGCTGAGCTCCTGCTGCCTGCAGGGCTGTTACAGCACGCTCCTGTCTCTGGTTTGAGGAGAGCCGGCAGATCTCTGAGTGTTTGTCTCCCTCACATGGCCTGACTCGCATCATCGGCCGCCGCCGCCGGCTGATTCGAGTTTGAGCCGATTGGCTGTTAATTCCTTTTAAACGGGATCTGCACGACCACTGGTTAGAAAACATCCGGAGAGCAATTATCCCTCACTGACCTCACAACTCTGAACTTCTCCTTTACCTTCAAGAGGTTGTTTGAGGAATCTTTCTCTCCATCCTGAGGCTAAACCTTCAGAGGGAACTGTTCAATGCAAACTGAGACACAGCGAGGCAGAAAGAACGATCATTTTCCTTTAAGATTTCTTGGGATCTTTGCTTATATTTCACTGAGGTGGTACTGAGATGTAACTTATTCCACTTTAAGTATGTCAGTGCTGGTTCTCAGTCATCCGGGTCATGGTAATCCTTTAAGAGGGCAGATGGTTATCTATTCATAAAGCTTCTTCAGTGTCTGCGGGTGAGTTCATTCACACTTTTAAAAGTGTTGAGTCATGTGTGTCACTGACCCACTCGACTGGTTTGTATAACCCACATTGTGTCATGCTGCGAATACTGTGTCATGGGCTGAGGAGGAGGCTCAGCTTGTGTTTGGCTGTTTTCTCCTTTGAGGAAACCAGTTTCTGTCTGAGACTGTTGTTGGGTTTTAAGTGCTCTTGATGTTGTGTTTGGAGAGAATCCTTCTATGTTTCTCAGACACTCCCGTCACATACGGAATGAGCAGGATTTTGTTGAAGGAGGGCCTAAACTTAACTTTGTCCTTGTAGCACCCAAGCATATGAATAATCATTGAGAAAAAATCATTTTGGCTCTTCTTGCATCTTTTTTGGGTGGGAATAAACCAATAATTTTGGAATTTTTGGAATTGGGCTATTTTTGATCATTTTAGGCAACTGTGGGCTTTCCTGATTAATTTAGTAATAATACAATTTGGAGAGCTGAGCTCCCATTAGCGCTGTGAAAGGTGGACAAAGCAGACCAAACGAGAGCAGAACCAACTAGAACAGACCACCGCAAAGCAGAGTGTAATTCACTGAGCCGAGAAAATGATGCTGTGACAACTGTCGGCACATAAAATGTAATGTAAAAAAATATTACACATGACTGTAAATAATGTATGTAAATTTAAAAAAAAAACAAATAATGTAATGTAAATAAAAATATAAATAAAAATATAATGTAAATAAATAAAAAGCTTGTTGCATATCTGCAACTGTGGGTGCTACAAGGTTAAATTAAAGTTATTAAAATGAATTTTTAGTTTGAAAAAAGTGGTACACAGGTAAGGTGGACTTAGGGCTCTGGTCATGTGACCTTAGGTTGAGGGCAGGGGGCAGGGGAAGGTGTATATAGCGATAAGTGGGCAGTTGTAAATGGGGTGGGAAATGTTTACTGGAAAGAATTATTTTTATAAAAAATGTCCTGTGACCTAAGGGTTTGGGTTAATAGGTTAGGTTAGGTTTAGGCCGACAAATTATGGCATAATCAGGTGTCATTAATAACTTTAGTTTAGCTAGTGGATTTGGATCAACAGTAGGCGATTGGATTGAGGATAAAGTAGGTGTGTCTGAAAGAATACTAAATATAGGAATAATTTAATAAAAGCCTATGTATGTAGAAGAAGGAGGTATAGTCAGAGAAATAGCTAAACCCGAGAAAAAGTCTCTGTGTTTGAAGTTTTGTTTGGACTAAAAATCAAAGTAAATATAAGAATCCCAGGAGTTATAGAAGCAGCTGCCGTTTACAAGAAAGTAAAACTATGTGTGTGAATGAGCTCAGTGTACTCAGACTGCATGTTGATGGAACTTTGACTTACTTCTGTTTGCCACAGATGTGTCACATCTGTTAGAATTCTAAAAGGCTAAATCCAGCTAACTGGTGTGAAACCAGTCAGTGGTTTCTGAGGTCCTGAAACCCTAACCCAACCCTACCCCTAAACAGAAATTAGGCAATAGACTTAATCTTCTTTGTTGGTGGCATTAGAACATAAAACAAACGTCTAAACAGCGACTTATTTGTAGTTAAGTGTTCCTAAACTGCCCCAGAAAATCTACAGGATTCCCTGATTGTCATGCAACAGATTAAAAAACAAACGTAATGTTCGGGAAATTCAGCCCTCAATCCGATTTAGCATCCTGAACACAAAAAGCTCCTCATCGATAAGCTCTATGTCCATGTTTTTGTTTCCCAAATGTTCTGCCTGTGTTCCCACAATGATCTGAAAATACAGACGTTCTCTCTCATTAAGTAAAGTTGGAAGTTTGAAATACGAGGTCATGATTTCCAGATATATTCTAATTATTTTAAGATAGTTTCTGATTGTGATGACTTGAAGGATCTTTTGTTTGTCTGTCAGGTCATTGGCTTAAACAGCCTTCATGTCACCGTGAACCGGTGAGGACAAAGCCCCAAATCCCCGCCGTGTGATTACATCACGGCGTCCTCACAGCGACCCGCTGTACGGTTCAGGGCCGGCTGCAGATAATCATCATAATTTGTTTCAAGTTTTAAACAAATTGCTGCAACAACAGAGGTTGTGCTTTGGGGTGAATCTCTAATGTGTCGACACAAAGCTGCTTCCGCACCAACACTCTGATTGCGTAACGAAAAGGATAGAAATGAACGGACTCCTCTGTCTGCCAGAGGTGAGACGACCTTCCCTGCAGTCACAACAACACATCACTCCCTATCGCCTGCTGTAAGCTGCTGAACTTTGTTTTTACCTCCATCTGCTCGTCTGCAGAGCTTGACCCTCAATGAGGGGACAAACCGGAGCAGAATCAGGACTTTCGGGTTTATTTAGGCGAGGCAATTTTATTTGTAGAGCACAATTCGTGCACAAGGCAATTCAAAGTGCATTCATTTAAAAGTGCTGCTTTTGTTTTTTAATCAATAAAGAATATTAATCTAACCCTGTTTTTGCCTTTGAAACCACAGAAATGTCCTTCACTGTCAAAACTGCAACCACGGCAGAAGCAGAAATTCATCCGTGCAGAAAACTGAAGCGGCTGCATGACTTTCCGCAGCAGCGAGATGAAGTTGAGCAGTCTGCAGCGCGTCCTGCAAAGCTGCTCCTGATTCCTGTGCTGCTTTGACTCTGTGATTAGCTGCCGCTGAAACCCTGTGGACAGGCCGCACAGCGTCCCTATTGTGTCAGGCTGCGTTTGAGTTGACGCAGCAGGATGACGTGGAAAAGCACCGGGACCAGCAGAGTGCCAGGTCCGTTTACCCCCCCGCCTGTCACCTCAGAGTTCACACAGAGGACAGATCAAACCACCTGACACGCCTTGTTTCCGCAGGCAGACAAAGAGACAAGCTGCCTGCGCTGGAAAACATCAGCTGGTGTCGGGTAGGCATCCCGGGAGAAGAAAAAGCGATTCCATCAATAAGCCTTAAATTCCTTCCACACTCACTGGATGAGGCAAAATAAGAAGCTTAAAAACTCGTTTTAATGATTCTTAAATGAGCACAACTTGAAAAAGGGATGAAGAACTGCAGATTTTCCTGCTCACTGCTGGTTCTTAAACTTGTTTCCGTCCACACAATCTTCTGCAATGCAAACATAAAAAAGGGCGAGCGTCAACAAACACGGACATCCGTGTGATTAAGCCACAGTGTGCAAACACTGCCAGAGATCCATGCTAAAACCTTCCATCACCACTGAATGTGATACCTACATGCGTCCACTTTTCCCAAATGTGGTGGTGTCACAATCTATGGCTGTGAAACATGAGATGGTAACGCATGCCTAAGCTGTTTTCTGCTGGCAGCGTGCACATGACCGTAAAACTGAGTAAAGGCTGAGTTATACTTCTTTTAACTGCCCTTGCGCTTTCTTCTTGCGCGTATGTTAATGGCTCGAGACGTTTATACTTCATTTAGCTTTGCCGGCGCTTGCGTGTGCTGCGTGGCGATTCACCGCCAGGACAGTAGGTGGAGTAGCGGCTTTTTTCAATGACAAGCCTACTACGATGAAAGGAAATTCACCGCCAGGACCTCTTCGAGTGATTCATGCTTCTTCTTCTTGTAAACAGCCGGTATTTTGTCAGATTTTCAACACGTTGGGGATCTAAACGACTACTTTCTCGCCTGAAAATGTTTCAAATGTTGCTAAAGTTTACAGAGTTTAGAGCTTAAGAGAAATCGGCTTCAGGCCGGCTGATTTCGGCTCGGGCAGGAGTGAAGTGCACTGTGTGTAAACGCTCTGCATACTGTCTGATCGATGAGTGTGTCGTTTTCAAGTAGTAGGCTTGCGTCTTTTCTTGCGTGAAGTTTAGAAAATTGAGGTGACACACGCAAGCTCGCAATGGGGGGCTTGCAACTGCGCAAGGGCTTGCGTTTCTTCTTGCGTCTTGCTCTGCGTCTTGCGTTACCGACTATAAACCATGCCTGGTTTATAGTACCGGCTATTTACAAGAAGTAGAAGCATGAATCCATTCGAAGAGGTCCTGGCGGTGAATTTGCTTTCATTGTAGTAGGCTTGTCATTGAAAAAACCCGCTACTCCATCTACTGTCCTGGCGGTGAATCGCCACGCAGCACACGCAAGCGTCGGCAAAGTTAAATGAAGCATAAACGTCTCGAGCCATTAACATACGCGCAAGACGCAAGCGCAAGGGCAGTTAAAAGAAGTATAACTCAGCCTTAACTCAGCCTTAAGCCGTAATCATGTTGATCCCTGTAACAGTCTAACAGTGTATTCTGCTGCAGCCAGGGGCAAAAAAGTGGCCCGGGAATTTACTACCTGACTGGCCCACTCAGGGGCCGGGGCAGCAGAGCATGGTGGCAAATACTGGAGGTGGATGATGGAAGGTGGAACAAATATGTTGATTGTGGGAGACAAAAAAATATGCATGTAAACATTATTGAAGAGATAATTACACATAATTTAATCTGAGGCCTTAGATTTAATATGTAATAGTTTTCATAGTTACTTAGAATAGTCTGGAATAGTTCCTTAATAGTGTGAAGACAAAAAGCTGAGCGATCCAAACTCCTCGGGCCGAGGACAAAAAACCTGTTGGACAGGTAATTTATTTTTTTTGCTTCGGGGGGATTTGTTATTTTCATGAAATATGTACAGGTGAATGAGACATGAGTCCCACCGTCAGATGCGCTCAAGTTTGTGGGGGCGTGGCTTTCCATGGAGCACTGATCCATCCCGCTTAGCGGAGGTGCTACTTTCAAATCTTGCTAGCTCTCTTGCTAGCTCTCTTGCTAGCTCATCTGCTTGTTGTGTCTTTTCTTTTCTCTCAATTTTTGCACTGCTGATTGATTGACGTATTGACAGATGGAGAGGAGGCGGGGCCTATACCCTGGGCCCTCCAATGTTGATGAGCCAGACACTAGAGGAACTGTTAACATAGGTTATCACATTAAAGGCCAGCCTAACTACATGAAAACTCTATTTCTTTTTTTTTTTGCCGGCCGCACCGGCTCACTGACCCACCGGCCCACAGGGAAAAGTCCCGGTGGCCAGTCCGCCCTTGGCTACATGTAGATCTAACCTGGTACGATAAAACTGATCATTTGGGTGTGAAAACACGGTGGAAAAGGAAGGAATCCTGATTGGAAGAGAAGAAAAAAATTGCAATGACTTGAAAACATTGTGCTGAACAAGTGTTTAGCGACAGGAAAACTTGATGATTAGCATCTTCTGTCCCTTAGATGCATTTGAGGTCAAGTAAAAAACTAACAAAACGAGATATTTTGGATGGTTGCCATCTCGAATTTGACCACTAGATGGCAGTAATTACGTCACACGTTTCCTTTCATTTGTACTAATAGTTTCTGTATTAGGAGTGCTTCCAGCCCATTCAGGTCCAGCTGTTAACACTCCAGGATGACATTTACTGCTTTTGCTGTCAGTGTCTAATATTCCCGTGACTTGTTCATCAGAGAAATAGGTGACATAGAAGAGGACCACAGAAGCCAGAAGCATAAACGATATCCATGTTTACACCTTAATTATTAGTTCAACTCAACTCAATAATAATTCATTAGTCCCTGAGGGGAAATGAGATTTATTTATTAGTAAAGATATGGTGTTGTTATAGGCATTTGGAAAGCTTAATCAGCTGATCCCACATTGGAAAGATGTTCCTGTTGCCATGGTTATGCACCATCACAGGTGATAAAATGCACATGTTACCAGCAGAAATCCTTCCACCAGCACAGAAAGCTGAGCAGAGATGCTACCAACACTGCACATCCACAGAAATAATGTGTAGCGTGTAGACATTAGAGCCATTTAAGGCTAAAATGATGAAGTGGAAACAGGGAAAATAGGCTACACATTTGAACAAAAACACAACTGCAGATAGTCAGATAGTTTTGGGTTTGTTTTACAACAGAATAAATACTTTTACAGTCAGTGAACAAGAGTTTTCACAGTTTCATTTTCAAATGGCTTCCTCTTTAATCTAATCAATTTTACCAGAAATAATTCATTGTTTAAGGCCCTGCAACTCTGACCACATCCAAGTTTATGACCTTTTGTATCTGAGAAAGTTGACCGAGAAGCCATTTTAACTGATTAGATCAAGTTACCTTCAAATATCCAGAACACTTCTGTTTTATCTCCATCAGTAACAGCAGTGCAGCCAGAGGGGCAAACAAACGTATCCTAAACTAAAGGAAGTGGTGATTGTTTACCTGGATTCATCATCTCTGGCAATCAGCAGGTACATGTGATTAGAGAGCGACGCTGTCCTCAAGATCTCCACCGCTCTGTCAGGAAGCACAGCAGAGATGTCAGATTCACAACTGCAACTGCAACATGTAACTGCTACATGCAACTGCAACAGCAACATGCAACAGCAACAGCAACTGCAACATGCAACAGCAACAGCAACATGGAACTGCAACATGCAACAGCAACATGTAACTGCAACATGTAACATCAACATGCAACTGCAACATGTAACTGCAACATGTAACTGCAACATGTAACTGCAACATGTAACATCAACATGCAACTGCAACATGTAACTGCAACATGTAACTGCAACTGCAACATGTAACTGCAACAGCAACATATAACCGCAACATGTAACTGCAACTGCAACATGTAACTGCAACTACAACATGTAACTGCAACAGCAACATATAACTGCAACATGTAACTGCAACTGCAACATGTAACTGCAACAGCAACATGCAACTGCAACTGCAACATATAACTGCAACATATAACTGCAACATATAACATCAACATGTAACTGCAACATGGAACTGCAACATGGAACTGCAACATGGAACTGCAACATGGAACTGCAACTGCAACATGTAACATCAACATGTAACTGCAACATGTAACTGCAACATGTAACATCAACATGCAACTGCAACATGGAACTGCAACATGGAACTGCAACTGCAACATGTAACATCAACATGTAACTGCAACATGCAACTGCAACTGCAACATGTAACTGTAACATGTAACTGCAACATGCAACATGATGCAATATGAAAACTAGTCGAGGAAAAACCAAAGAAAACAAAGAAAACAACTGACATCCAATAGGAGCGCTAACATACTAAGTGCTAACAGAGAAAGTGCTAACAGACTGAGTGCTAACAGAGAAAGTGCTAACAGACTGAGTGCTAACAGAGAAAGCATGAACTCTGCTGAACTCTTCGACTGTTGCCCCCTGAACGTAAGCACTCGGCTTCTGAAGAGGCTTAAAATGAGAAAGCTACAGTAGTAAAGCTCTGGACTCCCTGCTGAGATCGTCCAGCTACACTGAAAGAAATCTGGAAGATCAGGGAGCGCGAGTCCAGCAGGTAATCCTCCAGAGCGATCACAGGGAGTGGCTGTGCTCGCTCTGCTCTGCTGACCTGACCGTAAGTTTCTACGTGCTCAACATCATTGTATGCGTCTGATGTGTCCCGGACAAAAGTCCGACTGTCCTGCATTCTCTGCCCTGACATCCTGCAGCTTTGAGGATGCATCTTCACCACAGAAGCTCCTGCTGTGCAAATCATGTGTGAGCTGTCGAGGTGTCGGTGGGAAACGGAGACAAGCGAGAACTAAACTCGGAAAAGCAAAATACTAAAAAATGAAACAACCAAACAAGGTAGAAGTCACACATGGAAGGAACAAAACAAAGCCAAGGAGCTCTGATACCGAGAGGGCTGATGAGACAGGTGAGCGCAGCTGGGATGGATTTAACAGCAGGTGAGTGCGGAGGAGAGGAAGTGAAAAGATCAGGGCAGCCGAGGACGTCTGGGGCGATGACAGAGTCGACATACTGAAGGCTGAATGCAGGGATGATAAAGTTCAAACAAAGAACTAAGAAATGATAAAAGCGTAGAAATAAAGGCTGTAAAGGAAAGAATGGATCAGAACATGAGCAGCAGGGTCTCCACTGTTCATGCTAAATAAATGTGTGTGATTATGGTCTGTAATGTGTGATAAGCGTGTTGGTGATCACCGTTCTGCATCACTGACATGAAGAAGTTTTATTTGTGTTTGTTTTCTGCACGTCTCACGGCAGCCGGACCCTCAGGTGGTGAAAAACCCACCTGAGAGCAGCACAGACCTCTGAAAACATCCCAGAACCGTAAATACGACAAACCGCTGAGCAGCTGACTGTTGTCCAAAGAAGAGACGATTTGTTCCGACTTTTACTACTTTTCCAGCCTCCTCTGTTCTGTCGTAGTGTTCTCTTTGAATTATTCGAGTTTTCGTCTCCTGACTTTATTACGCAGCGTCACAGCTTCCTCAGAAACAGGAAACATTGAAGGAAAACCCAAAGTACGCTCAAACAAACTCACCTCTCGTTGGTCACCCCGATCAGACTGATATTATTGACGTCCAAAATCAGGTCACCTGACTTAAGCCGCCCTGGAACAGACGCACAGACAGGTGAGGGGGGATAATGATGATTATGACAGTTACTGTGCTTCTCCTTCCTCAAACGAGACAGACACCCAGAGAACGTACCATCCAGGGCAGCCAGGCCACCTGCGATCACCCGCTTGATGTAGATGCCAAACTCTTCCCCCGTCAGCTCCCTGTAGCCTCCGATTATTTTAACACCTGCGGAAGCACAAAGAGGGAACTCAGAAACTGACCCGGAAGATCTTAAAAGGCTCTGAAGTCTGACAGCAAACACAGAACTGAACTGCTGTCAAACACTGAGCGTAAAGACGAGTCGTAACGAGGTCACAGGGGTCAGCAGGGGTCGGGTGCTCACCGAGTCCCTTCCGACAGTCGCAGAACTCCAGCCTCTGGACGGCCCGGTTGATGCCGTGCGGGCCCATGATGGTCCTGACAACAAACAAAGACACAATGGACTCAGAAACATATCAACATCCCGCCTCCAGCAAAGCCTCTGTGTCCTCAGAGCGCTGCTGTACACAATAATCAAATCATGGCAGGATTTTGTTATCGCCTCCTCCCTCCCTCCCTCCTGCAGGCGGCCGCATGCGACCAATAAAATCCGTCTCCTCCCAAACGCACAGCGGTTGAACCGCCAGCGACCTGGATGTCAGACAAATGACTCAAAACAATCAGAGAACATTACAAAACAATAATTATATCCCCGACGGCCCCCGGTGTGTGTTTAGGCTCAGCCGAGCGTCCCAGCGGGGCAACGGGGGGCGCCTCCTCTCACATGGCTGCATCTGAGCGTGTGCAAGACTAATGAGTGGCGTGCACGAAGCCCTCCGTCCTCAGAGGCTTCATCAGTCTTGGTACCCGTTAAATCTGAATGCAGCACAAAGGTGGTGCAGCTAGGAGGCGCTAACGCGAGAATGAGCCCAGATGAGCCCCTTTGCTCGGGATCACGTCCACTTAGATCATTCCAACAGGGGCTGTGTTCGAAACCGCATACTACATACTACATACTGCATACTACACACTACATACTGCATACTACATACTACATACTGCATACTGCATACTACATACTACACACTACATACTGCATACTACATACTACATACTACATACTGCATACTACACACTACATACTGCATACTACATACTACATACTGCATACTACATACTACACACTGCATACTACATACTACACACTACATACTGCATACTACATACTACATACTACATACTACACACTGCATACTACATACTACATACTACATACTACATACTACATACTGCATACTACACACTACATACTGCATACTACATACTGCATACTACACACTACATACTGCATACTACATACTGCATACTGCATACTGCATACTGCATACTACATACTACATACTACACACTACATACTGCATACTACATACTACATACTGCATACTACACACTACATACTACACACTACATACTGCATACTACATACTACATACTACATACTACATACTGCATACTACATACTACATACTGCATACTGCATACTACATACTACATACTACATACTACATACTGCATACTGCATACTACATACTGCATACTACACACTACATACTGCATACTACATACTGCATACTACACACTACATACTGCATACTACACACTACATACTGCATACTACACACTACATACTGCATACTACATACTGCATACTACACACTACATACTGCATACTACATACTACATACTGCATACTACATACTCATCGATCAGGCAGTATGCAGAGCGTTTACCCACAATGCATTTCGCTCCTGCCCGAGCTGAAATCAGCCGGCCTGAAGCTGATTTCTCTTAAGCTCTAAACTCTGTAAACTTTAGCAACATTTGAAACATTTTCAGGTGAGAAAGTAGTCGTTTAGATCCCCAACGTGTTGAAAACCTGACAAAATACCGGCTGTTTACAATTTTGTTCCCACGAATTCGGCGCTACTAAAGCTAGCCGCAGTGAGCAACGCACTTCCGGTTATTTTCACAAAATAAAATACCCGTTGCCTTTTATCATAGGGAAAGCCATTACCATACAATTGGTGCTTTTGTTTTGTAAAACAGGAAGTGAACCTACCCTCGTTGTAGCTAGCTTGAAACTGCCGTTTTGACAGGAAATGACGATCGGCGACGTCACGTTACGTTGCATCTTGGGTAGTTTTAGTATGAGTAGTAACCTCATGATGCATACCCAACATTTCGGAGAATCTAGTATGCATCCGGGAACTTCTCGCTTTCTCAAACTCGCATACTAACTCAAAAAGTTAGTATGAGTAGTAGGAGAAGTATGCAGTTTCAAACACAGCCAGGGTCTCACATGCACCACACATTCCTCAACAGAAACTGCATTAGTTACTGCCCCCCCCCCCACCCACAGATCCTCTGGGTTCCACTCGGTTCTGTCAGACCGAGATAATCTGGGTTCAAATGACCCGACTCATCTTGGTGGTTTGCTGCTGTGAAATCCAACCAGGGCGATTTTACATGAACTCTAAATGCCTCAGTATGCTTCTCTGTGGTCACGCAGAGGCTATTAAACCTTTCAAAGTTCTTCGTCGGGCTGTCAGATACTCAAGGCAGTTCACCTCCCGATCAGTAGGCGGCGCTACGTTAGACGACCCAATCTCTTACGTCTATGGTGAAAGTGGCTGATTGGTTGTTCACCTTCCGGCTCCGTTCCACTCCTCACAGTGAACGATGGCGACTGAGAGAGAAAGACTGTTGTTGGAGTTGGAGCTCGTTGATGTTGAAATGCAAATAATTTGACCAAATGTTGACCGGCACACAGTAAACTCTTTCAGAAATGGCGGTGTTGTTGTTCTGAGAGGAAGGAGCTAAACCGGAAAACGTGAAACTCTGGGACTATAAATCAGCTGAGAGCATCATCATTACGACACCGTGGCCCGTTCTCATTGAAGCTGCTCGTTAACTGACTGAATGAAAGTTGTTCTGCTTAAATTCTGCACCATTCTGGTGCCGATGGGCCCGACTTACCACCCAGTTTAGAACTGCAGATGTTCTTCTGTGGTTTCAAGTTAAACAACCATTTCTGCAGGGCTGTGCAGGTGGTAAAGTGGTCCCGTTATCTGGACAATTCTGCACTAAAGGTCTAAAGATTATCCCTTCATTTCGGTGCCCGGGGTGACGGGGGTCTCCCTGCAGGGGGCGGGGCCTCACAGGGCCAACGCAAAGAGACGGGCAACTGTGCACACTGACACTGAAACCCTCACATACGTCTTTGGACAATGGTTGGAAATATGAGATTGTTTCCAAAGAAAGGCCCAGAATCAACCCAGAGGCCCTCTTTCTGTGAGCTAACCTCTGCTAAGCTAACCTCTGCTAAGCTAACCTCTGCATCGCTGGGCTGCAGGAACTCCCAGAAACACTTGAATCCTGACAGAATCGTGACTTCCAGAACAGACAGATATCTTCCAAAGGGTTTGAACTTATCGGTTTTCCTCCCATCCTGTAAAAGCAGAGCTGAGGAGGGTTCAGGAGTGTCACATCTTTATTCGCTTCATTCAAAGAGAAGCTGTGAAGCCGTGCTGCCGCCAGAACCATGCAGTGAGTTAGGAGGGGATAATGTGAAGTGAAGTTAAGGTCACTTTGATGTGAAGAGGCTTAATTAAAGATAATTACATCATCCGTCTTGTGGAGCAGCGAGCAACCAAATATTCTGCAGAGCATCAGAGTCCCAGCCGTCACTCAGCGCCTCTTTATTGTTCGAAGTTCGCTGACAGTAAACCATTCATTTAAGGAAAAAGCCTGACTTTTTCTTGGGCATCATGACAGTTTACACCGTGCTGATTCAGACGTCCGACAGGCTGAAACAGCAGCCGTGTGGATCGAATTCAAAGCCACGTTTTCTCATAAGACAGAGCTCAGCGTTCTCTTTTAATCTGCGAGCGTCAGGTGGGATCACCTGCATGCTGCTTCCATGAACATCTGTGGAACTCCGTTCTTAAGTTTAACGGCAGCGCAGCCCTCCTTGTTTCATTACTCTGACCTTTGTGTGGGCCGCACAGATTATGGAATTAAAGGTGTACGAGCATGTAAATTATTCACACCAAACCGCCTGTTTATGATTAAATAAGCAGCTTGAGCTTATGGTGTGATGTTGGCTCTGATCACACTGAATGAGTCGGAGCTGGGGGTAGTTCCCATCTGATCAGAATCTGCTGAACTGGCCTGAAAAGACTCAGAAGTGTAAAGCGTTTGCGGTTGGGGACGGAACATCGTGCAAAGCTCGCTGTTGCCTCGGGTCCAGTTCAGAGCGGTTACCATTGTGCCATCTCATCTCATCTGGAGGGAACCATGAGCTCATTCCCCCTCTGACAGCGTCCCCGTGTTGTCGTGCACAGACTCCATCTGCTCCACAGTTTTAGCTTTTAAAGCATCGTTTGACATGGCCGCAGAGCCAGAGGTGGGTAGTAACCAGTTACATTTACTTGAGTATGTTTTTGAAAACATTACACTTCTAGGAGTAGTTTTAAATCTCTATACTTTTTACTTTTCCTTGAGTAGATGTGTGCAGCAGAAACTGTCCTCTTACTCCGCTACATTAGGCTACAATGAGCTGGTTACTTTTCTTCTTACCTCTTTGGTATTCTACGCCTCATTATTTTTATCCCCCCGCGTACGCCTCATTTTAATGTTTTATTCTGACAGAGAGAGAGACTTCCACCAAAGGCTCTACCACCTGACTGTGTTCCACCAATCAGACGCAGCCGTGCAGTCTGGTCACGTGACCATACTCGATCTCAGCGGCGGGATGGGCTAGCTTTAGCATTAGCAGTCGTAGCAAACAAACAAAGAAACAGATGAAAAATGTCAGAACCAACGGTGGGAAATGAAGACGCAGACGAGGCCTCATACTGAAAGCATGTTTACCTTACAAAGAGTGAGAAACAGCAGCTACATTATGTGTCTTCTGTGGCAACCAAAACAAACGCACATTTCAGCAGAAACTCAACATCTAACTTGAGGAAACATGTAGCGCTAAGTTTCCTAAACTCGTTTTTCCCCCCATGGATAGGTGAATGTTTGTTTTTTAGGTTACATACGGGTTACATATGTTTTAAACATTTCCTAAGTCTCTTTTATTTTTTATTGAAGTTCTTGAATTTACCTGGATTACTTTAATTTAAGCTATTTTGTAATTAATGAATTCATTTTAATATATTTTATCAATTGGATGAACTCTAATTTGCCTAAAGATGATTATTTAGTATGTTTGTCTGTCTGATTGAATGCTTGTGTTAACAAATAAATCAGACGTTACTCAAAAGTTACTCAGTACTTGAGTACTTTTTTCACCTTTTTTACTCTGACTCAAGTAATTATTTGGATGAATACTTTTTACTTTAACTTGAGTCATATTATTCTGAAGTAACAGTACTTTTACTTGAGTACATATTTTTGGCTGCTCTACCCACCTCTGCACAGAGTACATGTTGGGTTAATATGTCACAGAAACATTTCCTGCTGCTGTCGGATTGCCGTCCAACGTCACTCATAACCTTCACCACAAAAATAAAGCGTTTTGCTTCTCAGAACAATATGCGTTCAACAGAGTAATACATTTGCATCACAAAATGGTTCTCCAGGAAAAAGTCAGACCTCACAATCTCTTGGCCCTATTTTCTCTCCCTTCGTATCACTGCCTGCTGTGCAGACCGTGCAGACCGAGCAGCAAACACCGTAACAGGCGCGGCTGTCGGCAGCAGGCAGTGATACGAAGGGAGAGAAAATAGGGCCAAGAGATTGTGAGGTCTGACTTTTTCCTGGAGAACCATTTTGTGATGCAAATGTATTACTCTGTTGAACGCGTATTGTTTTGAGAAGCAAAACGCTTTATTTTTTAAACCCCAGCCAACTAGCCGGACTACCTTCATCAACACCAAAACGAGGCTGGAACTCTGCTCACAGGACGCAGCAGGGGGTAAGAAGATGTTCAGAAATGATGTTGCTGATATGGGATGTCATACAGCTTCATGTCAAAAGAGGCGAACTGTCCCTTTAACTCTGAGTGAGGTGCAGCTTGAGGAGTGAGGTTTTTGACAAAGCAAACGCCACAAATGCCCGATGAGAGCTGCTTTTAGGCGGCAGGAGAGGCGGTGGTGGGATGAGCTGCAGAAGCAGCAGTTTTGGGTGGTTTTTCTGCACCAGAACAGCAGCTTTGTGAAGACGGGCTTTGGATAATCACTTTCATTATGTTAACACGACATGGGGAGAAGGCTTTCTGACCACTAAGTGTATAAAGAAACAGCATCAGAAGAATGTTGCTCTGGATTTAAATAGTCCCGAGCCTCATTAGACTCACCTGCTAGCAGACCTGATTAAATGGATAAGCTTTGGTCGTGGATTAAGAGGACCCATGAGGACAGATTCATTTGATCCATTTGGATTCCTTATGGAAACCTGCTGAGTTTTACCTGCATCCAGCAGGTTATACACAAGCCTTTCCACATCGAGACCCTCACAGCCGACAGCAGCTCCTCAGACCCACAAACCGACGGAAACAGCCTCCAAATGTGCAGCAGAAGCAGCTGCTGGGACACGAAGCAGCAATTAAACTGATCACTTAATACCTGCTAATCTGCATTACCTGACGCAGATCGTTAACATCACAAACAGGCCGGCTGCCAAGGCGCAGCAGAAGAAGAACCAGCGCAGCCCCAGAAGAAGAAGATACTTCCATGAGAGAGGCAGCTTAGATTTAATGCAGGAAATGTGTTAAATCATCTATTTTCGATGCATTTTCAACTTCTTTCCATGTAGGAAGTCTCCCAGGTGAAAACCCTTATAGAAATGCTCAAATTCATCTGGTAAACAGAAGCTTTAGTTTGGTTTCTGCATCTTCACAGATGCAAACTGTGTTAAAAGGGATTTTCCAACATTTAAACACAGAAACGCAGTTATGAATAATGCAGTGTCAGGTTTGAAATGCTGTCAGGAGCTTTCGCACTTCCAGCTTTATTCCCTTTAATTTAGTCCAAAGCAAAAAAAAAAAAACTGCAGAGCGGATCGGGCTGCACGTCTTTGTGTCAGGAAGAGCTGCACTGAGGATTATTGTTTGGTGTTTGCATATTTAATCTCCTCCTGTCTCTGCCGCCGCCCGTATGCTCCAGTGATGAACAGAAACAAGAATAAAAAGAAGCCCCCCGCAGCGCAGACGGATCAGATGCAGACTGATCAGATGCAGACTGATCCAGATGAACCAGAGTCCGTCTGTGTCAGACGCTCAAAGAGACTCTGAGATCACAGCGTCCGTTTCTGGGGGATTTTCCTGCCTTCAAACTGCAGAACTCAGGGATGTGTGTCACCTTCTTCAGCTAAAAGAGCCCGAACACTTTGTGAGGAGCTACGTTTTTCAGGCATTTCCTTTCCTGATCTGAACCAAGTAGATCTGGAGTCTGAACCACAGTCAGAAAGCTTCAGATATTTAGTTTTATCACATGATTTTACATTAGATCTGCAGCCAACAGTGGAGTCATTTAGTCTGATGGATCTATCAGGAGTTTAACATCTGTGT
This sequence comes from Odontesthes bonariensis, assembly GCF_027942865.1. Classification (NCBI taxonomy): domain Eukaryota; kingdom Metazoa; phylum Chordata; class Actinopteri; order Atheriniformes; family Atherinopsidae; genus Odontesthes; species Odontesthes bonariensis. The sequence goes on along the minus strand of NC_134528.1, from coordinate 3,767,583 downwards.
AAAGTCAAATTAAAGGCAGCTTGTTGGGCCCTAAAATAACTCCGGTGGAGGCATCTGTGGGGCCTTTTTCCTCTTCTGCACCCAGGAGAAAGATCAAGTGTCTCCCACCAGAGGTGGAGCAGGATGCAGGATTCTTTTTAAACGATTCCTTCGGATGAAACTGAACGTTTTAAACCACGATGCAGCGTTCTGAAGACAGACTCCTCAGCAGAGACTTAATGATCAAACGTCTGCGTCAGCAACGGAAATCTGGCAAAACTTTAGTTTTATATGATGTCTGTTCATGACTAAACCTTCAGGAATAAAGTGTTTGGGGTTCAGATTGGGCTTTTCTGGTTATTTTCCACACATTTGAAGCTTTTCACACCTTTTTATCTCGTCTAAAGGCTCTCTAAATGCTTCGGGAAAGGCTGAAAGCACAACAGTTCTGATTCAAGAGTTTTTCTTGGTGATGACACAGAGAAAAGCTCAAAGACTTCAAACAGCAGCAGCAGCAGCACTTCAGCTCAAGTTTGTCCAAACTCAAATCTCAACATTGCCTCCTGTTTCATGTTCACCAGCACATCCAAACTGCCACTGGGCAAGAGGTGGGCTGCAGCCCGGGTGGGCCGCCACTTCGTTACAGGGCCAACATGCTCACACTTAGGCCCCGCAGAGAAGCTGCCATCCAGGATCCAAACCAGCAACCCCGACAGTACCGACAACAGAAGCACCGAGCAGCCCTTATGATGCCCAGAACCAGAGGAATTACAAACAGGGTCCGATGTAAAGATGACGCGTTATTCATGGAGACAATTCTGGACAGAATGGTGTCAAAATGAGGACATTTTGCTTTTGTAGTTTTCTTAATCTGAATTGGGAATGCAGAGTTAAATGGACTGTGGAAGTTCAGTCCATTTAATCTGAATTCAAACCGCGGGGACCTTTCTGTAGTTTCACTTTTCACTGTTTCCTGACATCTCATCATGTTTTTAAGTCATCATGACCTTGAGAAAGCCCTAATAAGTTCAAGGTCAGACTATTTTAATGCTCTTTATGTGGGCGTCTCCCAGTCTTCTCTCAGTCGCCTTCAGCTGGTGCAGAACGCTGCTGCCCGTCTTTAACCAACACCACACTGGCAAAAATCAAAGTCTTACCAAGTATATTTGTCTCATTTCTAGTCAAAATATCTCATTACACTTAATATCAGACACAACTGCCTAACAAGTACCATTTCAGCCAGATATAGGGACTTGTTTGAAGACAATACATCTGGAATATCTTGTTAAATGAAAAAGTCTTGAAAACAAATTCTTTTGAGTCATATTTCATATGAAACAAGCTTTTTTTTTAATTTGAAGAGGTTTTTAAGCTAATTTCAAGATCACTTTTAACTCAAAAGTCCTAAATATCACATCTTATTTCAAGAAATCTTGACAAGCCGATTTTCACTAGTTCCATTGGCAGATTTTTTTGCTTATTTCAAGCAAAAACGTCTTTTATTTGTTGTTTTTCTTACTTATTTTTGGAGGGGCATTTTTTCCAGTGCAACAGACGTGTGCACATCACTCCTGTTCTTAACTCCCTCCATCGGCTTCCTGTCCTTTATGGAACTGATTTTAAACTTTTAACGTTTGTTTTTAAAGCTCTTAACGGCCTCGCCCCGTCGTATTTATCTGAGCTTTTAACAGTCCTGGTAGAGCTCTGAGGTCAGCAGATCAGTTTCTGCTGGAAGTGCCCAGGTCAGAATACAAACCCTGGGGTGAGCGAGCCTTTTCCCAAAGCTGCCCCCAGGCTCTGGAATAAGCCCCCCGTCCAGCTGCGTCTTATTTCTGACCTGGGCCTCTTCACACCCAGGCTAAAAACCTACTTATTTAGGATGGCTTTAATACCCAGTAGTATGATGACACTTTGATCTTATTTTATCTTATTTTATCTTATTCGATTTTGTTGCTTTCACTGTTCTTTTATTGTTTTTATTTGTTTTTACTTCTTCTTCTCTTTATTTATTACCTGCTGTAAAGCACTTTGGTACACCGTAAGGATCGTCTGTAAAGGGCTGTAGAAATAAAACACATTTACATTTACAAACTGCCAAATGACCTCATGCTAGATTTTTGGAAGACCACCAGACGCAGGCAGACAGCGCGCTGCTTCTATCTGCCATCTCATACAGGGCCGAATGTTGGAACTTAAATCTACAATTAATTAAGAGTCCAAAGAAAAGATTTTCTGCTTCTTTACTGACCAACTTCATTGTTTTTAGAAAAAGAAGCGAATGTAGAACCTGCTGCAGCAAAATGTCTGTAAAGGGCTGTAGAAATAAAGTACATTTTACATTTACATCTCAGAAGAAGAAGAAATAACTGCAGGAGAAACCTAAAGATAAAACAGCAGCAACTCAGGCTCCTTAACTTCTGGCAGATTTGAAAGAATTCTGCGTCATCGTGCGCGTGAGAACCTTTTGGTTGCCTGAGTCTCTCCAGCTGTTTTCTTTTATCATCATTTCCTCTGACAGCAGCCTGCCTGTCTGAGCTTTAATTCTGTGAGAATAAGCAGCAACTCCAGCTGTTGGATAGACGCGCCGCAGTCAGAAAAGAAAGCGGAGACCGATGCTCTGTGGCGGGATGCATAAATACACAAATATGTAAATATATGTGTCTGCGTGTACAGGCGCGGCGGTCATTAAAAATGTTCCTGTCCTTTAAAACGTCTCTGACACGCGTGACCCAGAACGCGCACAGGCATGTGGACTTAAACTCCGAGGCATCTGTCGCTAAACAGGCTGTAAATCTATCCCACCTCAGAGGTCCGTGACCCACATGAGGAAGGAGCGAACAAACAAACACGGGCTGGAGACGCGTCGGGCGGCCCGGGACCCCCGTTTCTTTTTAAAACAATAGGACACAAGGAAGCAAGGAAGCGAGGGAGTAAGGAAGCGAGGGAGCGAGGGAGGAAGCGGGGAATTGGCTCACCAGTACAGCAGCGACAGCCCATCGAAGCGCTCCGCGTCCTGGGGGAGGAATGGCATCGCACCCCGGCGTGTGGGAGACCTCCCAAACGCGCACCCACTCTCTCAGACACGGGGAAAACACGCGCGCGGCGACGGTGCGTGTTTCTTCGGGGGGAGACGGGCTGAGACGAGAGCGCGGGGTCGGTCTGTGTGTGTGTGGCCGCGCGCGGCGGAGCGCAGAGAAGAGGGATGGAAATCCGCCTGCACGGGGAGAGACGCGCTTACCTTTCCCGCTAATCCACCCTGATACCCGGCCGTTACATATACACCGCACGTGCACGCGCGGCATAAGCACAAGCACGTTACACCGGATGGAAAACTTTAAAGAATAAGAGCTCCGTTTTGCTCCGATGAGAGCTGAGACGCGTTTGGTTTTAGTTTTTAACGGAAAGTTTGGTTCGGCATGCGCGCTTTGTTTGTCCGGCACGCGCGCACAGCGGGGCGTGAGTCATGCTGAAGAATGGGATTAGAGGAGAAGATCTTCGGCATTTGAGTGACTTTTAACCACCGTTCCGTGTTTTGATCTGATAAAAAATATGAAGTGTGACGGTCAAACGCCTTTAATGTGTTTAACAACAACAAAATATCAAGATAAATGTTATTAAATCTCAATCAGCCTCAATCATCCTTCTGCTAAATGAACAGCGAGCTGAGGAAGAAGCATTTCTGTGTGTTTGTGCAGCAGGAGATCCGCAGTATTACTGCCATAAGAGGCTTTCAGAGGGGAGTCTGCTGTTTTAGGGCAAGTTTGAGGATCATTTAATGTGATGAGAGAACGGACAGCAGCGCGTGAACTGACCTCATCAAAGAAAACAAAAGATAAATGAGGATAGGTGAAGAAAGAAAGCAGGAAGAAACGTTGGTGAGGCTTCTTCCAGGCGGAAAACACTGATGAGGAGCAGAGACATGCCGACAGATTTATGATATGATATGAGACAGATTTATGCGCAGATTGTTGGGGAAGCTGCTGTTCCCAACCTGACCACAAGAGGGCAAATTTATTTGTGGAATAGAATAGAAAAATACTTTATTCATCCCCCAATGGGGGAAATTCAATTAAGTCAAGTAGTCTAATTTTAGTCAAATTTTTAAAAAATATTTACAATGATTGTATTAACAACAATAATAATAATACCAATTCTAGTAAAAATACTACTACTAACTAATAATAATAATAAATGACTAAATAAATAAATAAATAAATCAATTTGAGAAGAACTCAGCAGTAATTTCATGTCCAAAACAGTTCAAAGTGCTCCACATAAAATAAAAGCATTGCAGCAGGGAGTGGAAGAAGCATTAAAAATACATAAAAGAATATAAAGAGAAACAAATTTTGAATTTAAAAACAAGCAACAGTCCAGATAAGTTCAAAGATAGCGTGCAGATTTCATGCATAGACACATGAGAACAGAAATGTCTTTAACCTGGATTTAAAAATGTCTCCATTTAATCTCCACTGGCAGTTTGTTCCACTTGTTTGCAGCATAAGAAGCTAAATGCTGCTTCAGGCAGCTGAATGAGCTTGTATTAAGCACAGCGTGCTTTAACGTGTCTCCAAACAGTTCATATATATGATATAAGTCCTGATATCAGTGAACTGAAAACACGGTGAATCATACATGATAAGAAGAGAGTGAACCGGTCAGCTCTCCATGTATTATTACATTAATAAAGCCAAAATCTGTCAGAAATATCTATCCAGTGAGATTAGGGTGTCGGGATGCAGAGAGGGCAGGTGTTCGGATCCAGGCAGCCGGTGGAGGGCAATGAGGAGAGGAGGGTCATGTGACCTTTTCGGGTTGATGGAACATCAGATGGCTGGAGATAGGGATGGCAATTGATAAGATTTTACGATTCCAATTCCATTTTCGATTCTGCTTAACGATTCGGTTCTTTATCGATTCTCATTTGGAGAAACCCTAACTAACTCAGGTTAACCCTAACTAACTCAGGTTAAACCCTAACTCAGGTTAACCCTAACTAACTCAGGTTAACCCTAACTAACTCAGGTTAAACCCTAACTCAGGTTAACCCTAACTAACTCAGGTTAACCCTAACTAACTCAGGTTAAACCCTAACTCAGGTTAACCCTAACTAACTCAGGTTAAACCCTAACTAACTCAGGTTAAACCCTAACTAACTCAGGTCAACCCTAACTAACTCAGGTTAAACCCTAACTCAGGTTAACCCTAACTAACTCAGGTTAACCCTAACTAACTCAGGTTAAACCCTAACTCAGGTTAACCCTAACTAACTCAGGTTAAACCCTAACTCAGGTTAACCCTAACTAACTCAGGTTAAACCTAACTAACTCAGGTTAACCCTAACTAACTCAGGTTAAACCCTAACTCAGGTTAACCCTAACTAACTCAGGTTAAACCCTAACTAACTCAGGTTAACCCTAACTAACTCAGGTCAACCCTAACTAACTCAGGTTAAACCCTAACTAATTCAGGTTAACCATAACTAACTCAGGTTAAACCTAACTAACTCAGGTTAAACCCTAACTCAGGTTAACCCTAAATAACTCAGGTTAAACCCTAAATAGCTCAGGTTAACCCTAACTAACTCTGGTTAAACTCTAACTCTGGTTAAACCCTAACTCTGGTTAAACCTAAATAACTCAGGTTAACCCCTAACTAACTCAGGTTAACCCTAACTAACTCAGGTTAACCCTAACTAACTCAAGTTAAACCCTAAATAACTCAGGTTAACCCTAACTAACTCAAGTTAAACCCTAAATAACTCAGGTTAACCCTAAATAACTCATGTTAACCATAAATAACTCGGGTTAAACCCTAACTAACTCAGGTTAACCCTAACTAACTCAGGTTAACCCCTGACTAACTCGGGTTAAACCCTAACTAACCCAGGTTAACCCTAACTAACTCGGGTTAAACCCTAACTAACTCAGGTTAACCCCTAACTAACTCAGGTTAACCATAAATAACTCAGGTTAGCCCTAACTAACTCAGGTTAACCCTAACTAACTCAGGTTAAACACTAACTAACTCAGGTTAAACCCTAACTAACTCAGGTTAACCATAAATAACTCAGGTTAACCCTAACTAACTCAGGTTAACCATAAATAACTCATAAATAACTCAGGTTAACCCTAACTAACTCAGGTTAACCATAAATAACTCGGGTTAACCCCTAACTCAGGTTAACCCCTAACTAACTCAGGTTAACCCCTAACTAACCCGGGTTAACCCCTAAATAACTCGGGTTAACCCTAAATAACTCGGGTTAAACCTAACTAACTCGGGTAAACCCTAACTAACTCAGATTAACCCCTAACTAACCCAGGTTAACCCCTAAATAACTCGGGTTAACCCTAACTAACTCCGGTAACCCCTAACTAACTCAGGTTAAACCCTAAATAACTCAGGTTAACCCTGACTAACTCAGGTTAAACCCTAACTAACTCGAGTTAAACCCTAACTAACCCGGGTTAACCCCTAAATAACTCGGGTTAACCCTAAATAACTCGGGTTAAACCTAACTAACTCGGGTAAACCCTAACTAACTCAGATTAACCCCTAACTAACCCAGGTTAACCCCTAAATAACTCGGGTTAACCCTAACTAACTCCGGTAACCCCTAACTAACTCAGGTTAAACCCTAAATAACTCAGGTTAACCCTGACTAACTCAGGTTAAACCCTAACTAACTCGAGTTAAACCCTAACTAACTCGGGTTAAACCCTAACTAACTCGGGTTAAACCCTAACTCTGGTTAAACCCTAACTCTGGTTAAACCTAAATAACTCAGGTTAACCCCTAACTAACTCAGGTTAACCCCTAACTAACCCGGGTTAACCCCTAAATAACTCGGGTTAAACCTAACTAACTCGGGTAAACCCTAACTAACTCAGATTAACCCCTAACTAACCCAGGTTAACCCCTAAATAACTCGGGTTAACCCTAACTAACTCCGGTAACCCCTAACTAACTCAGGTTAAACCCTAAATAACTCAGGTTAACCCTGACTAACTCAGGTTAAACCCTAACTAACTCGAGTTAAACCCTAACTAACTCGGGTTAAACCCTAACTAACTCGGGTTAACCCCTTCACACAAAGTTCATCATGGCAGCAAAAACAAGTCGTGTAAAAACCTGCTGATTAATCACACACAGCAGAAACAGCAGCAATCTTGTTTTTTCAGAACTTCCTCAATAATTTCCACACCCTGCAAAATAAAACACTTTCACAACACTTGTACTGGCCACAGGTTGAACTGCAAACCTCATTACTGACGTGTCATACATTTAGATTTAGCAAGCGAGAATCTTCCAGGAAATGTGGTCGAATAAGGGAACTAACTCAGGATGGTGTTGAGAAACTTTTGAATTAGTCTTTGTTCTTCTTCTGCATGTGTGCCTGCACATTAAGTTTTCTTTTTTCTCTGTGTATCAGTAACTGTGTGGTCACGATGACACAGAATCGTCCTGCTGTCAGAGCCATAAATATACCAGAAAGTGTCATTCATCCTCCATTTCTGCCTGCGGCACTTTATGAATGAAACTGTTCCCACGTGAGTCCTGGATTAATCTAATCTCATGTAATTCTCTGCCGTTTGTGTGGAAACATTCACGTATTTTACTGCCGTGTGTGCCGACCTCTGATTTCAAAACATAAATTAAAATGTTTATTTCATCACATTTTGTTTACTCGCGACAGTACGTTTCGCCCCAAATTTACCAAAATGAATTCCCCTATTTAAATCTTTAAATGCCGTTTTCTCAAAATCAGTTATTTGAATTTTTCCAGTATCAATATCTCAGCCTATGGAGCACCTACTAACACCAAACTTTCCAGTTATACACTTAGCAGTATTCTGAAGATATTTACAGAAGGATTTGTTGATAAATCATTACTGGCCTGATTTATGTGACATTATAATAAAAAGATGTGGCGAAAATGGATCTTTTTTAGGCTATGGGCAGTATATTTTGATTTCCTAGGAAATTAAAGCAGATATCCTGAAATCCCTCTGTAATTTTCTTTTCATTTTGGGTGTAAACAAAATGATAAAATACTTTTGGCTTTGTCACATGTTCAGATCTATCTTCCAAAAATATATGCAAATGTTTGTGTCATTACACAGATTTCTTACCACAGAAGGAAAAGAGGAAGTGCAGATTTCCTGAATTACTAAACCTTCCTTGGTTTGGCCACACGGGTTCCCCCCCGGGACTCTTATTTAACCACCAAACTCACAGCTTATTTATAACAGAAGCACTTCGAAGCAACTCGTCCCTGGGTTGTTTGCTCTGCTTTGGACGGATAAAATAATCAGAATTTGACAAAATGGTCCCGGAGACTAACTTTACCACCACCTTAAACCTCACGACTCCTGGAGGGGGTGGCGGCTGCCCACCGGTTGGCATCCAGCTGGAAGGCGTGATCCTGCCCCCGGTGCTCACCATGGACGTCATCCTGGGGCTGCTGGGAAACATGGTGGCTCTGTGGATCTTCTGCTTTAAACTGAAGGCCTGGAACCCCAACACCCTGTTCCTCTTCAACCTGGTCATCGCAGACTTCCTGGCTTTAGTGAGTCTGCCGCTGAGGATCGATGCCTTGCTCAGGGGCCACTGGGTGTTTGGAGACGGCATGTGCCGGATCAACCTCTTCCTCATGTTCTCCAACCGCACAGCCAGCATCGCGCTCATGACCGTGGTGGCTATTTACCGCTACTTTAAGGTGAGGAAGCAGAACAAGTTGCATCTGTTATGAGCACACTGAGGAAAACCTTTTCAATTCAATTCAGTTCAGTTTTATTTATAAAGCGCCAAATTACAACAAATGTCATCTCAAGGCACTTAAATAGTATAGTCCAGTGGCTCTCAAACTTTTTTTGGTCATTCCTCACTTTGAACAAGTGGGGATTTCCAAGCCCCACCTGCCCCTGTTGCCCCAACAAAAAATATTTATATTTTTTATTATAAAAACTTTATTGAACTAACGTCATATTTTATAATGAATCAAAATCAATAACATCAAATAACACAAAGTTCAAAAAGAGAAAATAAAAGTGTTTCATTTGCAATCTGTGCACAAAACAAAAACAGCTAAAATGTATCCCTGCATTAGTGGCTACAATGAGCCCGTTTTGCACTGCTCAACTTCTCAAAATGTGTTTGCAGGCTTGAAACTGCCTCTCAAGTCATGCTCAATGTTGAGCTAAGATCTGTATTTTGTTTTCAGAGAAGTCACAGCTGAGAAGCCTGTGGTTGCATTGCGGGATTCTGTATGTAACTTTGTATGAGGCCATTATTGCTCGACTGTTAACGCAGCCTTTACCAGGCGAAAGATAGCTTTCATCATATTTTCTTTTGGGTTGGGTTTTTTGGTTGTCTTGTGTGTTTGTGATGGTGCTGGAGCTCTTTTGTGGTCCGAGTCATAAATGTATCCATGTTGCTCACAGTTACGCTATCTGCTACAATTAACAACCCAACGTCAGTCATTGTTTTTACACTTTAGTTCCAGGTTACGTTTTTCTCCCAATGCCCTCTCATAATTTTAGCTATTCATTATTACTTTGTTTGTGTGTGGGTGTTTTGTTTCATGAATTATCTTTATTGTCAATAAAGAAAAGCATTTAAGATGGGCATAAAATTTAAATTTTCCTCCCGTTTGTCGCGCCCCACTTGCCATGTCTCCGTTCCCCACCAGTGGGGCGCCCCCCACACTTTGAGAAGCACTGGTATAGTCCAATTCAAGCCAAATAGAGTTAAATTCATTGTAATCATAATTATTTTCAAAACAATCCTATTCCTGTGTGACAAACCTTTTTATTAAAGCTTATAAACCTTAAACGTGTTGTCAGGCCGAACAGAAACCGGCTCAAACAGAGAGCAGGACTGCAGAATGACATCACAGCGTGACATCACAACGTGTCATCACTGTCCTCTCCTTCCAGGTGGTCCACCCTCACCACCGCTTTAACCGTATGACCAGGCGGCAGGCGGCGCTGGTGTCGGCGCTCGTCTGGGTGCTGGTGATCAGTCCTCGGGTCCCCATGCTGGCTTACAACCACATCAAGGGGAGCGGTGACCGGCGGCAGTGCTTCTTCTTCACCTCCTACAAAGAGGCGTCCCGGGCCATCATCATCCTGGTCGCCATGCACCGCGTCCTGACCGTGGTGGAGTTCATTCTCCCGATGGCCATGCTGCTGTTCTGCTCCATCCGGATCTCCAGCTTCCTGAAGCAGCGGCAGATCGGCAAACCCGACAAGGTGCGCAAGGCCATGCGAACGTGCGCCGCCATCGTGGGGGTGTTCGTGGTCTGCTTCCTGCCCACCACAGTGACCACCATCGGGGTGTGGATCATCCGCTCGTACCGCCCCTGGGACTGCGCCGCCTTCTACACCTTCACGCAGCTCACCATCGTGTCTTTGGGTCTGAACTTCCTCAACTCGGCCCTGGACCCCATCGTCTACGTTTTCTCCAGCTCCATGTTCAGGAAGGCTCTGCTGGGGGCCGTGCCCCCCGCCCTGCTCTGCAGACGGGGTGAAGGCGAGGGCGCGGCGTCCTCTTCAGGGACTCAGACAACCTCCCAGCAGGAACTAAAATCCATGAGAGCCGACAGAGGCAGCGAGGCCTCGGGGCAATGAAGGAAATCAGTGCGTTAACTACGTACATTTCATGCGTTTACTGCTCCTCTTCAGCCAATAAAACCTTCCAGAAGTTACTAAACTGCTTAAACTCGACTGTTTAACCTGCTTCTTATCATTCTTATCATTATTGTTCTTTTTTATTTGTACCAATAACCTTGTGACACGTCCCAGTGCTGCTCTGCTCCCTTTATGTGGGGATGGATAACGTGCACCACCTAGTGGACACATCAGTAACTACATCTAATCATCATAACTGAGCTGAGATCTAAATAATAAGGTGTGTTTTACAGAATGTACCAGACTCGAGTTCTTCCCCTAAAAGGACTTTGAACAAGGATTTGCTGATATTTGGCAAAAAAAAGTGAAAAATAATGTAGGAAAATACTTTGTAACGCCGATTGAAATGAACTATAACAAAACAAAGGCGAAACTTACCTCAACCGGCTGCTCTGTCCTCCCGGGGTGTCGCATCAAAAGAGGTCCCCGGGGACATGAGCCCTTAAATATGGTTCCGGAGGACAGTAGCAAGTAGGAGGGGGGAGTAGGGGAGTGTGTAAATGTGTTTATTCATGTATAAGTGTTTGGGTGTTAAGTAATGGTTTAGGGGTTTGTGAATAGGTGATTATATTGAGTATATATTGCAATTATGGATGTATGTACATATTTATGATTTATTGATAATTATGTAAATATTTGAACCTACCTGTTAATGGTTTGGTCTAATTGGTCATGTGACCTAGGGTAGGGTTTTAAAAGGGGGGCAAAATGGTTTGTTGGGGCAGTGTTGGAGATTTGGATTGAGACTGGAGAGTTTTGTTATTGTAAAGAGTTTGGATTTTGTATGCGTTTCATTAAACACGCCTTCAGTGCCACTTAAAGGATTATTCCTTGGTTTTTGCCTCGACGGCCTGACAAACTTCCAGCGCATTAAATCTGCTCTGTCTTCTGCTTTTTCCAGCTCAGCGACATCAGGCTTTGAGAAGTCCTCAGGTAGTGCTAGATGTTTGCTTCTGTGTGGTTCTCATCGGTAGCCACGAGGAATCTGCATCTGCTGTTGGTCTTCGGAGCTTTGTGACCAAACCGTCTGGCTTTTTCTCTCGTTGTCGCTTCTCCTGAGAAGCACCAGGCGTCCTGGTTGGTGGACTGCGAGCCTCAGTACTTTTTTAAGTTAGTTGAATCCAGGTAGTCGGACATTTTCTGAAGGGTCGGTAGTTTCCAGAGAGGTGAAAACAAAGCAAAGAACATCATCTGGCTCAGGATTTAGAACCTCTCTGTCCAACTCTGACTGGTTTTGGACCATTTTGCTCCCTCCATGTCTGCACAGGACCCTACGACGTTAACCCCTTAACAGGCGGGCAATTATTGTCTGCAACTCCTAAAAAAAGCATACCCAAAGTAAATTGAAAGCCGTACTTGAACCACTTGGAGTAGAGGGCTGGTAAGAGATGGATTTTTATGTTTGCCCAATTTTTCTTCCTAAATATGAGTCTTAAAAGTGACTTTAGCATCGGGCTGCGGACTGAAAAACACAATGGGACTACAGCCTGAAGTCTTACCTAGTCCCACTTCAAATTTGACTGTAATACAACAAAAACTGAGTATTTTGTACAGGTTTTTCTAAGGATAGGACCAGGTGTGCCAAACCTGTGCCCTTTGGAGAGCCACTTCAAAGTAAAATCCATCTAAACTAGTTCAAGCCGCACACATAAGACTAGGGGCAGAAACTTTTGACACATCAGTGAGTAATTGACTATTGTGCCCCAGCAGAGGTAGGGTAAGCAGTCATCTATTGGAGCAGGTCAGATGTCATTCAAAAGCTAAAAGACCAGAGCTGTTTCGGTATCACGTCGGGGCTAATACATGCATGCTAACCGAAGTTATGATCAAGAATGTGCTGAAAAATATGCTTCTGACGGAAATTCTGAAAGTTTGTCGCCGCAGACTTTGTGTCTTTGTGGGCGAAAGACTTTTTAACCTTAACCTTAACCTGAGCCTGTACCTAGAAAGGATCCCAGCACTGTGGAAGACGTCCTGCGTGGTTCCTGTCCCGAAGAAGACGACTCCTTCTGGACTCAATGATTACCGACCAGTAACCCTCACATCTCATGTGATGAAGGTGCTGGAGAGACTGGTCTTGACGCATCTCAGACCGCAGGTGGCTTCTTCCCTTGACCCTCTACAGTTTGCCTCCCAGCCTCACCTGGGGGTGGATGATGCTGTTGTTTACCTGCTGCAGCGTGCTCACTCGTACCTGGATGGATCGGGTTGCACTCTGAGAATCACATTCTTTGATTTTTCGAGTGCGTTCAACACGATCCGGCCGGGTCTACTGAGTGACAAACTGCAGGTCATGGGGGTCGACACATCCATCATCTCCTGGATTGCCAGCTACCTGACAGACAGACAGACCACAGTATGTCCGGCTGGGCAGTGTTCTGTCTGGTGTGGTGGTTGGCGGTACAGGAGCTCCTCAGGGGACTGTGCTGTCTCCTTTCCTGTTTACCTTGTACACCACAGACTTTAAATACAACTCAGAGTCATGCCACTTGCAGAAGTATTCAGATGACTCTGCAGTTGTTGGGTGTATAAGGGATGGGCAGGAGGGGGAGTACAGAGCGCTGGTAGAGGATTTTGTGGATTGGTCTGGCAGAAATCACCTGCTTCTGAATGTGGCAAAGACCAGAGAGATGGTCATTGACTTCAGAAGGAGGAGGACGGCTCCAAAGCCTCTGTGTGTTTTGGGAGAGGACGTTGCAGTGGTGGAGGACTACAAGTACCTGGGAGTGCACCTGGACAACGGACTGAACTGGAGGACCAACACTGATGCTGTTTACAAGAAGGGGATGAGCCGACTCTATTTTCTGAGGAAGCTGAGATCCTTCAATGTGTGCAGCAAGATGTTGGAGATGTTCTATCAGTCTGTTGTTGCCAGTGCACTCTTCTTCGCTGTGGTCTGCTGGGGGAACAGCATCAGAGCCGGTGACGCCAGCAGGCTTAATAAACTCAATAAGAAGGCTGGTTCTGTCATCAGCTGCAAACTGGACTCATTTGAATTGGTGGTGGAGAGGAGGACACTGAACAAACTGTTATCCATCATGGATAACCCCACCCATCCTCTCCACCAGCTGCTGGTTGGACAGCGGAGCTCCTTTTCCAACAGGCTCATCCAGCTCCGCTGTCACAAGGACCGTTTCAGGAAATCCTTCCTACCAGCAGCCATCACCATCTATAACACCCCCCCTCTGGCTGGAAGAGAACTTCAACCTCAATAGGCTTGAAGTCTCTCCTAAAAAAAAATAAAAACAATAACAAAAAAATAAAAAACACTGTAGATTTGTACAAAGCGAATGTTTATTCACTATTTTTATTTATTTATTGTATTTTATTTTATATTTATTTTATTCTATTCTATATCTTTACTGTATGCTGCTGCAACAAAACTATTTCCCAAATTGGGATTAATAAAGTATTTATCTATCTATCTATCTATCTTTTTGTAGACTAACTATTTTACTCTGAGCACATTTACTGGACCCTTGCCAACGTATCAGGACCGTTTTTGTTGGAGTTGTACCTTTTTTTAGAATACTGTGAGGCTTTATAGATGACTTTGACACTTTTTTGTATTTGCGACTGGTTTTACATAAGTGTTTATTGTATCCACAGTTCTGATTGTATCTTGGATTGCCATACATCATTGGAAGCGCAAGACCCTTAGCTTTCCAATGGTATATAACATATTTAGGTACATATAAAGATTGCATTGAAATTCATCATCATAACCAACACCAACTTCACACGATACAAACTCGCTGCTGAAACGATCAGTTCAATTCAATTCAATTTTATTTATAAAGCACCAAATTACAACAAATATCTCAAGGCACTTTATTCCAATTCAATCCAATTAATTCAATTCCAAGTTAGCACCGTTCATACACACAAAGCCAGCTAAAACAAAAAGTAGCCTAGCTAACGAAATCCAATCCAACTCCCATCCTGAGCGTGCACGAGGCGAGCGTGCACAGAAAAAAAACTCCCTTTATAAGGCGTTAATAATCAGCTCGTTCAGGCAGATGAATTTAGGACTAAAAATCATTTTCAGGTTAGATAAAACAGGAAGTGGTGCGAGCAGCTTCATTCCAACCCTTCGACCAACAGTCCTGCATTCTGTTCCTTCTGTTAGTTACACAGTAACCGAACAGCCTAACGTCCAAGATCCATGATTAAATCCGTCAGCCGCTCATCAGAAGGTGCATCAGACATTACATTTGACATTTTCCCAGTCTGGCAGTTATTGTTTTGGGATGAAACCGGATCAACTGTAAGTCACAGCTGATGTGTGGCAGGACACACCTGTGATGCAGAGCCGCACATGTTGTTTGCTTGAGAAAATAAAACTCCTCTCTGCTTCCCGACACACAGAGTTCTGACCGCTGCCAACTGTAAGTAAGGTGCTAAATACTCAAAGGTGCAAAACTTTACTTAAAATAAGGTGAACTATCCCTTTAAGCATCTGTAATGATCTGTGCAGACACTGTGAGCAATAACTGAGCAGCTTCCAGTTGTTTTCAGGTTATGTACTCGGTCTTTTTTACTAATAATTCATTTTACTTGCAGGTTCAGATGTAAGTGGGGCGAATGTACAGGAAGAAGTGGGCGGAGCCATGAAACAGCTGCTTTAATACGCTGAACGGCTGAAACGATGTTAGCATTTATAAAACCAAGAGTTCAACTTCCACTAAAATGGAATGAATCTCACTAAATCTCTCAACCATAAACATAACTTGGTTTTTACGATCTTTAGCCGTAAACATCATAACTACTTGGTTTTTTTTGGATCTTTAACCATAAACATAACTTGTTTTTTTTTGGATCTTTAACCATAAACATAACTTGGTTTTTACGATCTTTAACTGTAAACATCGTAACTACTTGTTTTTTTTTGGATCTTTAACCATAAACATAACTTGGTTTTTACGATATTAAACCGTAAACATCCTAACTGCTTGGTTTCTAAGATCTTTAGCCGTAAACATCATAATTACTTGTTTTTTTTGGATATTTAACCATAAACAGCATAACTACTTGGTTTTTTTTGGCTCTTTAACCTTAAACATAACTTGGTTTTTCCGATCTTTAACCGTAAACATCCTAACTGCTTGGTTTTTCCGATCTTTAACCGTAAACATCCTAACTGCTTGGTTTTTACGATCTTTAGCCGTAAACATCATAATTACTTGGTTTCTAAGATCTTTAGCAGTAAACATCATAATTACTTGTTTTTTTTGGATCTTTAACCATAAACAGCATAACTACTTGGTTTTTTTTGGCTCTTTAACTTTAAACATAACTTGGTTTTTCCGATCTTTAACTGTAAACATCATAACTGCTTGGTTTTTCTCTGCTGTGGATTCTTATGTGTCGGGAAAAGGTTCCTTGATTGCAGAAACTTTTGCCGCACTCAGCGCAGCTGAAAGGCTTCTCTCCGGTGTGAACTCTGATGTGTGCCATTAAGTTGGTTTTTTGGTGAAATCTTTTACCGCAGATGTCGCAATTGAAACGTTTTTCTTTCATGTGGACTCTCACGTGGCGTGAGAAGTTCCTCCGGTCGCGGAATCTCTTGCCGCACTCATCGCAGCCGAACGGCTTCTCTCCTGAGTGGACTTTCATGTGCGCCTGAAAGTTGACATTTTTGTGAAACCTTTTCCCGCAGACATCACAGTTGAACAGATTCCCGCTGCTGTGGACCCTCGCGTGTCGGGATAAACTCCTCTGATAGCAGAACTTTTTACCGCACTTATCACACCCAAACAGCTTTTCTCCTGTGTGAACATTCATATGTTTCTTAAAGTTGGATTCGTGATTAAAACTTTTACCACAATTAACGCAACTGAAGGGTTTCTCACCCGTGTGGACCCTCATGTGCGCCTTAAGATTGATGTTTTGATGAAATCTTTTCCCACAAACCTCACAGACAAACAGTTTCTCTCCTGTATGGAGCTTCGTGTGGATCTTAAGATTTGTATTCAGAGTGAATCTTTTCCCACAGACGTCACAGGCAAACGCTTTTTCTCCTGTGTGGCAGTTCATGTGCGTCTTAAGATGGGACCTGATTTTAAATGTTTTCCCACAAACGTCACAGCCAAACGGTTTCTCACCTGTGTGGAGCTTCATGTGCACCTTGAGATTAATGTTTTGGTTAAATCTTTTTCCACAAACGTCACAGCAAAATGTTTTCTCCCCCGTGTGGATATTCCAGTGTCTCCCAAGAGAATACTTTGAGATGAACTGTTTCCCACACTCAGAACAGCTGAAAGACTTTCTGTCTGTGCTGCATCCGACACCATGATCCACACCTGGCTCAGGTGCCCACTCATCAGTGTCTTCAGCTTCAGAATAAGAAGATATCTGCCTGTAATCATTATCACTGACTTCAGTCTCAGAGCTGTCTGAAACCTTTACATCATCATCATCCGTTTGAAAACCTTCTGAATCTGGGTTCCTGGCTGGTTCCTCTCCATCACTTTCTGCTTTCATGTGTTCAGCTGAGCTGCTGGTTGGAGGTTCTGTCTCTCCGTTTTCTTCAGCTTTAACCTGAAAATGCTGTGAGGACTGAGGCTTCTCTTCATCGTCTTCACTTTTAACAGTGACGACTCTGAATAGGAATCCATTGATATCGGTCTCCTCCAGCCCATCCAGCTGCTCTTCCTCATGACTGCTCCAGAGTTCCTCCTCTTCCTCTTTTATGTGGAGCAGTTCTGGGTCCTGCTGGTCCACACTGGAGCTCCAGGAAGCCTCTTCTTTAATGGCTGACAGCTGCTGGACATCACCAGGAAACGCTGAAACACACACGTCATTGAGGATGTTACTTTAATGGAAATATTGGGAATAATTAAAACTAAATGAACATTCAAAGTGGTTTGGATGTGTTAATTCTTGGGCTGGGCAACGATTAAAATGTTTAATCTAATTAATCACATGATTTCCCTGATTAATCACGATTAATCACATTTGTACGCAGAATCCAAAAATGAATCCAAAAGTAGTGTATAGCTTTTAGCATTTACCTTTATCTTAACTCATTGGCTGCCAGCCATTTTCAGTGCAGAGACACCCATACTGCCAAGTATTTTTTGACTGATTTTCCAAGACCCACAGAAAAGTGTGTCTTATGACTATGTACACACTGAAATTACCAAAAGAAAGAGTAGACTCTCTTCTTTGATCAGGAAAAAAAAAGTTTGTTTCTACCATTTTCAGTCCTTTAGTAATAGACAGTAGAACATAGGTTGGTTTTACCAAAAACAGCTGTTTGACCCAAAAAAATGGAGAATTCACGCTTTTTTTTGTGCATAGTGGCACTGCTGCCACCTTGCAGGTTATTTTGGCAGTATATTCTCTGTTTAGTGTTTACAAACCAAAGATTTAGTGACAAACTCCGCTAGATTGTTCGCATTTGTACGCAGAATCCAAAAATGAATCCAAAAGTAGTGTATAGCTTTTAGCATTTAGCTTTATTTTAAATGTGCTGCCATATGAATGAAAGTGCCATAACATTTGTTGTGCAAACACACTTTTAACATCAGCATCTTTCTGTAGTTTTTATGTAGAAGCCTCGCTCCACTGTCTGTTTCCTTGAATGACTTGCTGCTATCAGTTGTGTGTTTTGCCTTTAAGTGATATTTTAGACTGGAACTACTACGCTGAGAAGACAATTCAACTTGGCAGTGTTTACAGATGACTTTGGTTCTGTCGACTCCGCCGTCTGGAAGAACTTTAAAATGAAAATGGCCGAGTAAAAGTTCCGTACCCTTCTCCATGTTTGGTGGATCCGCCGATTACTTTCTTTTCCTGTTCCACAGCAGACAGCAGCAGACTTTTACAAAATAAAAGCCTGTGAGCAACAGACTTTTACAAAATAAAAGCCTGTGAGCAACAGACTTTTACAAAATAAAATAAATAATAAAACCCGCGTTAATGCGCGATTAAATATTTATCGGCGTTAAATAATGAACAAGTTAACGCGATAATAACGAGTTAACTCGCCCAGCCCAAGTTAATTCTAATGAATAAATCCAGGATGGAAATGTTTGGCCCTTGAACATATTGATCCATCTGAGGAGCAGCCTACCGCTGAGCTCCGTTCATTTGATGCCAACTGAACATTTTGGCATCATTTCTTTGAGCCTTCTGCTGCTTTCCGGTAAAAATCTGGAAACACTACTCTGTAGAAACTGTTGAAATATACGACTTTACAAGCCTGAGCAGCGCGTTTCCTCAGCTGATAAGGTATAAACTGAAGGAATATTACAGCACATTTAAGCTACTGTATGTGATATTTTCTTAACTCTAAATGATAAATGTTCTGCTGTGACAACAAGGGAAGCCTCCAACTTTCTGTGAGGTTGTTCTCTTGCTGCTTAGGGAGCGAGCTCAGTACGAGATATTGGAGATAAACTAAGGCAGGTAAACTTAGGAGGGTCTAAGGTGAAGAAAAGGGCAATTCAGTTTGTTCAAGAGGGGGAGAAAGTTAATAAGACGATAAGGAGGCACGGCAGCTTGGAGGATGCTTGTGATTGGGAGATGCAGGTAGATTTAGGAAATAAGCTTGTTGTTCCCCAGGAAATAGCCTCTTCAAATTTAAGACCTGATATAGTCTTGTGGTCCAGGAGTAGAATGAGAGTCTGTTTCATAGAGCTGACTGTTCCTTGGGAGGAATTGGTAGCAGAAGCATATGAAAGGGAAAAGCTTAGATATGTGGAGTTGGGGGCAGAAGCAGAGCAGCGAGGATGGAAGGTTAGAATCTGTCCAGTGGAAGTAGGATGTAGAGGATTTGTTGCAAAGTCTGCTGTCTCATTGTTGAGGGAGCTGGGTGTAAGTGGACAGAGTGTGAGGAAAATAGTGAAGGAAGTGTCAGATGAGGCAGTAAAGTCCAGTCAGTGGATTTGGATTAGAAGAAGCAATAGCAGCTGGGGGCCCAGCAGGGGGAGCACTTAGGGTAAACAGACTCTTGGGAGAAGCAAAGAAGAAATCCAGTATATTTAAGTGGAGGGTGTGGCCCATTTGATCCTTTTGAAACTATGCGGCCATTTTAGGTGAGTTGGCTTGTATGGCCTTGTTTCTGTTAGTATTTTTTAGTGATTATAGGACTGTTTAGGTGAGTTTGTCTGCTGAATCTGCTAGTGTGTCTTGTCCTGCCTCCACCTCTGGCACCCTCTATACTTCCATTACCCCCTACCCGAACCAGGGTTTGCATCCCCACCCCGCTGTGACTGATGGGCAGTTGGTGAGAGACTGGGGTAGCTTGTGGTTATGTAAAGAAAAGATGGTTGTTGTGGTGTGAGGAGCAGTGTTGGCTGGCATTAGGGGGGTGACTCTGGGACGCCAGTGATCACTCTCTAGCCTCCTGGAGGTGTCGTCGGCCCAACTAGGCAAAACACTGATGAAAGGAGGTTCCCACCTGATGACCCCATTGATATGTTGGTCAGCACTGCTCACTGATCTATATTATAGGGAATTATTCACAGAGTCTGGTCCATTTTTTTTCTTATGTTCATCTTAAAAATGAGCAGGACATGGAAATGAGAAGCTCTCACTTCCTTTGATTTTACACCCGCTGCAGCAGGGTTTTTAACCTGAGAGACGACTTTACAAATAAGACCTGAGGCCACAACAACAACAGATTTAATCAGAAAGAGGACAAAGCACCAAAAATCTGAAGCAGCAGACGGTCAGATGTTTAACACCAAGTTTCACTCCTCACAGATGTTCTGAAGACATGATTCTGTTTCTATTTATTCTTTTGCCTCCATAAAACTAACTGATTTTATGATTTTAACCACAATCAAGCAGCCAAACAACAGCCAAACAGCTGTGAGTCTCTTACTGTCTGTGCCGTCTCGTGTCTGCTCCAGTTCTGATGTGGATGCTACAGGTCTGTGGGGCACCAGACTGAGACCTCTGGGCTCACCTGGTTGGAGGCTCCACCTCTGAGGCATCCCTGCTCCACCTGTGAGTCTCCTCTTCACCATCCTGGTTTGTTGCCCAGATGTTTCTGAAGGTTTTTCACACCACTCAGTCAGTTATTCATTAAAAGAAATGAAACATTTGAATAATTACTTATAAAAACATCCGAGTCTGAACTGTAAACGTGAATATTTTAAGTGTGAAATGTTCATTGGATTCAACTTTGCAGATGGTTTTCCATCTTGTACCCACTCAACTCCTCTTTGTGTCACAATAAACTGTAAAAATTCAGTTTATAATGACGGATAAATGTGTCATGGCCGCTCAGATGTTGCAGATGTTAAAAAGACTTCCACAGAGGATTCCTGCAGGGGCATTTTAAGATGAAATTAGTTTTACTTTAACACAAAGCGTTAAGACATTCTTCACAGTGTTATACTCGTCGAAAAATAGACGTTCAGCATTGAGCAATCGGCTTCATGACGACAGCGGCGAGAGGCACGATGCTGCCATAAAGTGTGGAAGCGCACACAAGGCGGGACCACTTCATCGGTGCTATGTCCCGCGTCGGCTCAAAGGTCTTAGAGCCATTAGAGTCCTTAGATTAAGCAAATCTTGTCTTGTCTTTCAAGACAAGATGAAACAGTAATTCATGCCTTCATTACAACTCGGCTGGATTACTGTAATGCTCTTTACTTTGGAGTTAGCCGGTCTTCCCTCAGTCTCCAGTTGGTCCAGAACGCTGCTGCTCGGCTTCTAACCGGAGTCGGGAAGAGGGAGCACATCAGCCCTATCCTGGCTTCTCTCCACTGGCTGCCTGTACAGGTTAGGCTTCATTTTAAGATTCTTTTATTTGTTTTTAAAAGTTTACACGGGCTGTGTTTGAAACTGCATACTTGTAAACAGACGGTATTTTGTCAGGTTTTCAACACGTTGGGGATCTAAACGACTACTTTCTCTCCTGAAAATGTTTCAAATGTTGCTAAAGTTTACAGAGTTTAGAGCTTAAGAGAAATCAGCTTCAGGCCGGCTGATTTCAGCTCGGGCAGGAGCAAAATGCATTGTGGGTAAACGCTCTGTATACGGTCTGATCGATGAGTATGCAGTATGCGGTTTCTTGCATACGGCATACTTCCATACTCAGAATCAGAATGCCTTTATTGTCATTATACATGGTACAACGAAATTCAAAGCCACCAAAAACAGAGAGTGCGAATATAAAAATATATAAGTAAGTACTACATACTCATCGATCAGACAGTATGCAGAGTGTTTACCCACAATGCATTTCACTCCTGCCCGAGCCGAAATCAGCCGGCCTGAAGCTGATTTCTCTTAAGCTCTAAACTCTGTAAACTTTAGCAACATTTGAAACATTTTCAGGAGAGAAAGTAGTCGTTTAGATCCCCAACGTGTTGGAAACCTGACAAAATACCGGCTATTTACAATTTTGTTCCCACGGCGCTACTAAAGCTAGCCGCAGTGAGCTAATGCACTTCCGGTTATTTTCACAAAATAAAATACCCGTTGCCTTTTATCATAGGGAAAGCCATTACGATACAATTGGTGCTTTTGTTTTGAAAACAGGAAGTGAACCTACCCTCGTTGTAGCTAGCTTGAGACGTTTTGACGGGAAATGACGATCGGAGACGTCACGTTAGGTTGCATCTTGGGTAGTTTGAGTATGAGTAGTAACCTCATGATGCATACCCAACATTTCAGAGAATCTAGTATGCATCCGGGAACTTCTTGCTTACTCAAACTCGCATACTAACTCAAAAAGTTAGTAGGAGAAATAGGAGTATGCGGTTTCAAACACGGCCCTGGTCTTGCCCCATCTGACCTCTCTGAGCTGCTTCATATTCTCCCGCTCGCTGCCTCAGGTCAGCTGATCAGCTGGAGGTACCGAGGTCTAAACTAAAGCTCAGAGGAGGCGGAGCTTTTAGCGTTGCCGTTCCCAAACTATGGAACAATCTGCCGTTACACATCAGAAGTGCCCCTTTATCGTCCACTTTTAAAACTCATCTTAAGACACATTTTTATTCTTTGGCTTTTAACACACGTTGAGACTTTTGCTCTTACTTCTGTTATCGTGTTTTATTGTTTCTGTTGTCTTTTCCATATTTTGCATGTTTATTGATTTTCATCTGTACAGCACTTTGTCGCAGCTGCTGTTGTTTTAAAGTGCTTTATAAATAAAGAAGTAGTAGTAGTCGTAGTACTACTATCAGCAGCGGATCGACTTGGACTCCCCGTCTTTGTACTTTCACACACGACTCGACCCCGGCTTCAAAAGGCGTTTGTGAAAGAGGCGACTGAGATCGATCACAGGCGAGAGGAGATGAGGAGGCACAAATCAGAGAAAGACCAATGATTAATCAGCTGTAAACAAACATCTAAAGATTACTTCCTGTGATGCCTCACCTGTCTGATCAATGCCGACTCTGCTGGAGCTGAGACTCGGAAAGGTTTTCTCTTCATGGGAGTCGATGCCGTCACACGTCTCTCACAGCTGGAGAAACAATCAGAAACATGATGAAATGAATCTGCTTCTGACCGGTGCGCTGGTTCCTAATTAAATAGATATAACACTGTTTATGATGTCTAACGGGTGCCGGTCACAGTCAAATCTGACAGTAGTCGTGGTAAACCTTGATCAGCCTTCATTCACTCATCAAAACTGAAAATTCATTCTTAAGTTCACAACAGCAACTTTACACCGAGCAGAGAACGAGAATTTAATCCGTTTTTAACTTTGGGATTTATTGAGGAAAGTTTCAGTGTTCCAGAGTACATAATATTGTTCAGCTCAGTTCCTCATTTCATGTGTGTTTAAAGCGTTTTGCTTCTCAGAACAATATGCGTTTAGGCAAGACCAGTTTATCTGTAAATCCAAGCAATTGTGAGGTCTGACTTTTTGCTGGAGAACCATTTTGTGATGCAAATGTATTACTCTGTTGAACGCATATTGTTCTGAGAAGCAAAACGCTTTATTTTTTAAACCCCAGCCAACTAGCCGGACTACCTTCATCAACACCAAAACGAGGCTGGAACTCTGCTCACAGGACGCAGCAGGGGGTAAGAAGATGTTCAGAAATGATGTTGCTGATATGGGATGTCATACAGCTTCATGTCAAAAGAGGCGAACTATCCCTTTAACTTCAACCATCCAACCAGTCCAACACAGACAAACCGCCATGCATACTAACCCAAATCCAAACTGGGTTTTACCAGCGACCGTGAAAGCAGCCAAACAAGGAAAATCCCAAAACACTCAGATCAGAGTGATGCTGTAAGTTTGGGCACAAGCTCAGTGAAACCTCCAGGACCAACATATAATATGCAGTGAAGCCTTTTAACAGCATTTCCAGGAGGCGTGTCTGGACCTCATGCCCACTTCTGCATGCCAGGATCGGTTCACTGAAGTGCAAATGTGCCGACCTCACATCACAGCAGCTTTAAAATCTTTACTCTGGCTTCCAGTCGGTCACAGAATAGATTTTAAAAGCCTGCTGATGGTTTACATCTGTGATCTGTTCAGAGAATATAAAGCCAGCAGAGCTCTTAGATCCAAGGACTCAGGTCAGCTGGTCCAGTCCAGAGTCCAGACTAAACATGGAGAAGCAGCATTTAGCTGTTAAGGCTCGTGTATACTTCGCAGCAGTGTGTCGCAGTGAGCTTGTCGCAGACATGACGCAGTTATTTTTGATTTATGCCTTGAAGCGCTGTCTGCGCTATGTTAATCCCACGCCACAACGCAAGAGGGACAATCACGAACAAGCTAGGATTGTGGGTGTTACGGTTACGGAGGTCATTCAACAACAATGGCGACTGGACGAATGCGCACTTTGATTGAGATGCAGCTGATCGATCTAGAAATAGAAGAAATATTGCTACTACTGGAGCTGGCAGAGAGGCGAAAGAATCGTCACGGTTAGCACCAGCCAGTTAGCAAACCGGAAATACGCATAGTGTGGAGCGGATGTAGAGTTGACCAATCAGAGGCCTCCTTTCTCTCCTCCCTGCGGCGATGTCTGCGGCACTGTCTGCGGTGAGTTACAATTTTGAGGAGGTGCACCAGAGTGTCTGCGTAGTGTCTGCGTTAACTGCGACACACACGCAGACGACCTGGTTTCCGAGTATAAATCAGGCTTTATGCTGCAAACAAGTGGAACAAACTGCCAGTGGAGATTAAACTTTCACCAAATGGAGACATTTTTAAATCCAGGTTAAAGACATTTCTGTTCTCATGTGTCTATGCATGAAATCTGCACGATATCTTTGAATTTATCTGGACTGTTGCTTGTTTTTAAATTCATTTAAATGATTTTATTGATTTCTCTTTATATTCTTTTATGTATTTTAATGCTTCTTCCACTCCCTGCTGCAATGCTTTTATTTTATATGAAGCACTTTGAATTGTTTGTACATGAAATGTGCTATATAAATAAATTTGATTTGACTTCAAATTCATTTAGCAATTGAGTCGGCACAGTTAACAGAAAAGCCAGAATGTCCTCATTAAAGTAGTCATTGTGGTTGCAGCTCAGTTATACCGTTAAGTTGCACAGGAGGGATACTGGTTCATCCACTGAAGAGCAACCCAGCATTCAACCTGTGTTCACATCCGGGTCATTTCACACAAACTCAGCGCGAGTAAAGCAGCTACTTTCTATCGTTTAATTGTTTGTTTTCCGTCATTTTCATAGATTTGGCTGATTCCAGCAACGTTATCAGGTTGTTTGGAGCCGAAAACAAAGAGAAGTTCTACTTTTGGAGCAGAAATATTAACTTCCAGCCCTGCTAACAGTCAGAAAAAGGTTTCCATGTTCTAGCTAACGCTATCAAACAGCTAGCTACATTTCCATCGGTGGGTTAAATTACCTGTCCAGCAGAAAACAGACAACTTCGGCGTCTCCCTGAAAACATTTGTCCCTCATCAGTGATTTCCAGTTGGGAAAGGCCACACCGATGTGTCTCCGTGTTTTCTGCAGTGTTTCTGTCGTCTTTTCCGGGTTCGGTTCCGCTTCTTCACGCTCCCTCGCTCCTTTGATCCTCCATCTGTCCCAGTTTGGCTTTAAAACTTCTCACAGCATTAAATGTTTAACCAGAAGCAGAAACTGTTCCGTAAAGACGGTGAAAACTCCGCTGGAGGCTCACCACGAAGGAGCAGTAGCTAACTGTTAGCCAGTTGTTCCGCACTTTATTTTGGTCCCCCTTGAAACACAAAGCGAGCGACAAAACGTTCCTATCCGCCGTATTCTGCCTCAATGCTGCGGAACAAACCAACAGTTTGATGGTGAGAGACGTATTTAAGTCCCATATAGGGCTCGGGCACGTGACGTCACTACGTGAGCGGCGGCCATACTGGAGGCTCAGAACTGTTTTGTTTACATTGTTTTCCACTGCGCGCAGACGTACTCCCGCCTGGTCTCGGAACTTTCTTCGTTGGTTTATCTATTTTACTTATTGTCTTTGCCACTATGGTCGCACGTTGCTGTGTCGTGGGGTGCAATAGCGTAAACCGTGACAGGAATGGGGGGGAAATCGTAAATGGTTTATCTTTTTAACGCTTTCCTGCTTGGAGGCACACCCACGGAGACCAAGTGTCCGAGATAACAAAGCGTCGTCGACTAGCATGGATCGCTGCTGTAAGACGACCAAGCATAACTTTCCACTCAATCCCGGTGTCGATGAGAGTGTGTTCTCTGCATTTTCATTGTGGTAAGTTACAGACTTTTGTGTGCTGAGGTAAAGATCCCCGCCTTCACAAGAGGACACTGTCAGTTGGAAGCAAGGGATGTCTCAATGGGTTAAAAGCGGAGGACAAATTTCGTGTGTATGCATGTATACATGAAAATAAATCTGATCTTAATCTTAATTTAATGTGGAAAATACAAGGAAAATTGCCCATCTCCAAATTCACATGGAAAGGGCGATTGGAACTGTCAGAAACAATACACCTTTTTTTCAGCAAAAGTACCTATCAACATAGTTTTGCCATGCGAAGGTGAAGACAAAACATTCTTTGACAAGATTGTGTCTGTATGTTGTACTCTGACCACCATGAGCAGGAGTGTTGTGCAAAGTTGAAGTAGTCTGAAATAAATATGCTTTGAGATACAGCCAAGTGTGTGTGTTTCATTATTTATTTACAAGTAGAGTAACATGACAAAAGTGTAAAGTGTCATTATAATTGAAACTGTTGCAAAGTATAAGCACTGACACCACATACTATATACGCAATTATGTCCGAAAGGGTGAATTTAGGCAGTAAATCTTCGTCGACAATCCATTCCTTGCTCGGTATTTCATAAGGGTCCAGTCCGTTTATAACGCCAATCTTCTGCATGTACCGATCTCTGGCTTCCTTCTGTAATGTATCCCGGTATATCCCACATCCTTTCTTCGATTTTAACATGCTTTTCTCTCACTTTTCTCTCACTGTTTGGTCCTTGATCTCCGTCTTGCCTCAGGGTTTGTTTACGAGATTGTGCCTCCAATATGGCGACCATATCCCAGAATGCAACGCGTGTGCCCGAGCCCTATTCTATTAAACAATATATAAAGACAACAATACCTCTGTAAAATGACTCTTTACAAGTGAATGTAATCAAAGTAAACAGATTTTATGACCAAAACCTGAGTTATTTATTCGTGAGGAAAGAATAAATAAGTTCGTCAGCATGTTTGATATGTTAAGATATTTGAAAAAAAAAATTATAAATTCAAGTAAAAATATAGCTGCAAGCAGCGATGTGGGGGTCCTAGCAGAATGGCACAATAGGGAAGGCTTGGGCTGCTCAGGAAGGCGTCGTGAGTCCATGCACCAAGTTTGGCATCAATACATCAATGCATCACAGAGATACGGCAAAATGTCCCATTTGCGCGTCGGCATGGAGTTTGATTGGCTGCCGCGGTTACACGGAAGTTAAATAAAAAAATCCACATAATAACTTATGTGCGGCTTGGTCTGAAGATTCTATGTGCCAAGTCCCGTGGAGATTGGACAATCTTAGTGGCCTGAAATGCATTTTGAAGGTTTTTGATTAAATTCAAAATGGCGGAAAATCCATGATGGCGCAGATGACGTCATTAAGTGTGTTGACCTCGTCCTTATCCAGGGATTCTACTGATACCTAATTTGTGACATTTGGACCAAGGGGTCCAAAGATATGAGCAAAAATGCATTTTTGCTACTTATAGCGCCATCTATAGGCCGAACGTCACCAAACTTCTTGGGCCTCTTACCTTAGCAGTCTTGAGTCTGTGTCATAAGTTTGACGTCATGATATCAAATGGTTGCCAAGATATGACCTCACTTCCGGTTTGGGGGCGTCAACCTCGAGTTTGATTGGCTTTTATGAAAAAATGGAAGCATAATTAAAAATTCCACACGATAACTTTTGTGCGGCTTGGTCTTAAGAGTCTATGTGCCAAGTTTCGTGAAGATTTGACAATCTGTGTGACCTGAAATGCTTTTTTAAGCTTTTTGATAAAATTCAAAATGGCGGAAAATCTAAGTATACGCAAATTGACGTCATAGGGTGCGTTGGACTCGTCATGATCCAAGGATTCCAATGATGTCTTGTTTGTAAAATTTGGGCCAAGTATTCAAAAGTTATTAGGCTGAATGCACTTTGAACTTTCACGTGTTGGTGGCGCTAGAGAGTAAGCTCTTGGGCCATGAAAATTCTTGACATTGGCTTTGGCACTTGGCTGATTACGTGTGCCAAATTTCACAACTTTTTACCATAGCGTTCATGGGGCTGCCATAGACTTCAATTGCAGCAGAAAGTAGAGGAATAATAATAATAATAATAATAATAGGAAAAGCTACTAACTCAATGGGTTCCTGCAGCTTCGCTGCTAGGACCCCCAATTATTTTATTTCTTAGTAATGAAAAAATAATGTTTTATTAAACATTTTTGCTCTTTATTAATAACACATAATCATTAATATCACATCAATATTTGATCTTTCATGACTTCCAACGTTGGGTGATCATGGGCCCCGCCCTGTTTTTATGCTTTTTTTTTTGTTTGTTTCATGATTCCTTGTCAGCTGGAAATAAAAGAAGAGTGCATACATTTACAGTGTATTGTTGTGTTTTGATATATCTTGACGAGAAGTCATTTTTTACCTGGTAAAACACACCGAACGTTAGTGTTTTAGGGTCAACAGAAATCAATGGGAACCCTGATGCTCTATTATCAGTTTTATGCCTCTGACTGACACTGTCTCAGGGAGACATTTATCAAACCATTTACCCGTCTCAGGTCTTTTAATCACTCAGTTATTCACTTCACCAGGACTTTGCTCACGGTCATGTCGGCTCTTGTTTAGTTTTCAACTTTGACATCCATCTTCGACATAGTTCAATCATAATCCATTTAACAAATCTTAAACAAGATTCATGCCTGAATGTCAGGAGCTCCTAAACCAGTGTTTTCACTGATGAAGCAGCAGTTTGTGGTGAATTCAGCAGACGCTCACAGGAAGTACAACCTACAGCAGGGGTGTCAAACTCATTTTCCCCGAGGGCCATATCAGCATAATCGTTGCCCTCAAAGGTCCAGATGTAACTTATAAATGTAACTACTCCTTAATGTTAAATAACTCTGAATTTATTACTTATTCAAGTTACAAATATTACATATATATATTTGCATAGATGTAAAAAAAAAAAAAAAAAAAAGTTTGCTTGTTGCTCTGTTATTATATCATGAATCCTTTTAATTTGTCAGGTTATGAAACCCACATCAACTCCATCAATCAACGATCAAACTATCCAAGTGAATAAAGAAAAAGGAAAATTATGACATTTACTTTGTTCAAAGTTTGAAATATCAAACAAAGCTAGCTTTCACTGCCGCGTTGTTTTCGGTTGTGGCTTTTAGTGAACACATTCTGCTGCGATCGCAGTTTGCCTTTTAATTCTCGGGCAGTTTGTTGTTTTTCTTGATGCCTGATGTCGGCAAACTCAGCTCCGTGTTTGGTCTCAGAATGCGGACGTAGATCGTACTCTTTGACAACCACCACCGCCTCATAACACAATCTTTAATTCGCCCTCCGATCTTTCTTGAAACAGAAAAATTGATGCAGATGGAAGGGCATCCGCATCGATTTTTCTCTTCCTGGACATTTTGGGATCATTATTTGTATTTCTCAATTCCACTTGTTGGGAAAATCGCATCGATTTGGAAACACTTCAGTCTAGTGGCGTGATGCCGTCACTTTGCGCATAACATAATCGGCATGCATTGTGGGAAATGTAGTTTTTGGTCACTGCACGTATTTGACTTATTTATTTTTAGACAATCAGACCTTTTAAGCTCTCGCGGGCCACATAAAATGACGTGGTGGGCCACATTTGGCCCGCGGGCCTTGAGTTGGACACATATGACCTAAAGGAAAATGTCTGCTGGTTCCAGCAATGAGAAAATCTGCTTTCACATCCTGTTTTTCAAGGTTTAGATAAGAACCTTCTTCTTTCACTTTATTTACAGAATATCTTTTGTAAATGGGAATATTGTTCATATAAATAAATGTATAATGTCAACAAGAAGTTGAGTTAAAACATCTTAAATGGAAAGAAGAAGGGAGATCTGTTGGCTGAGGAAAAATCATCTATCAACATCAAATGAATCTTCACAAGAATGATGTATTTATATAATTATTCATTCATTCATCAGCACTGACTGACACCTTTCCATGGAAAACTAACCCAGAGTGCTTTACAGAGCAAAAGAGACTAAACAAATACAAAGAAAGTTAAAGAACTGTGATCAGTCAATCTCAAAAAGCATCCAAAATGACTTCAAATAAATAATACAAAAACAAAAGATCCCAAAAATAATCACATCAAGTGGTGCACAAAGGCTAAGTGAGCTAAACTCTATCTTACCTTCAAGAAGGTACATTTGACTGATTTAAAGATGAATCCAGGTTTCAACCAACAGAACTGGAGTCCACTGCAAAGCCATCCAGGATCACCATCGTGTGTGAAAGTGAATCACTTTGGACCAGGAACAATTACTTCATGTTTCTCCTGGGTTCAGAACATTTAAGGACATCCGGGTTTACATCTTAAACACAAGCATGTAACATGATTACTTTATTCAGGCTGCATAGATAAATAGAGCTGGGTGTCGTTGGTATAACTGTGGAAATGCATGTCAGGCTTCCTGATGTCGCAGAACTGGTTTTAAACAGAACTAGATTAAACAGAACTGGTCCCGGTCCAGAACCGTGTGGAACACCATAAACGACTCCAGCAAGTGAAGAGGAAACATCCCTTCCACGTACAAACTGAAACCAGCCCAGAGCAGCACCTTTGATCCTGATGTGTTCAAGTTGTTGTGATGGTGTCGGATGCAGCACTGAGGTCCAACGGCAGGGTCAGAAAACCACTGAGAGGTCAGAAAGAGCTCATCGCTAACTTTAACTCATGCTGTTTCACAACTGTGGAGCGGTTCCAGACATCATTGTTCTGCAAATAAAAAGGCAGTTAGGCGTTTCAACACAGGAGATTGGAGATGAAAGGAAGGTTAGAACTAGGATTAAGAGTTTAAGAAGAGCTCGCTCAAAGGCATGCAGACACAACCAGCTGCAAAGATAGCTGCATCCCATCAGAACCAGAGGGGCTGATTAGAGGTCAAACATCCTTAAACAGTCCGGCTTATATGGGTCCAACAGACAGGTTGATGATTTAGAGGCTCTAATGGTTTAAATTTATGAGTCCAGATCAGACAGATTAGGGTTTTAAATCAAAAGTTCTGTGTGTATTTGGACTGGAGAGCCTGTTTTGTCAGTAAAAAGTTAATGAAGTCCATCCATCCATTTTCTATACCCGCTGAATCCGTCGGTCGGGTCGCGAGGGGGCTGGAGCCTATCCCAGCGGTCATCGGGCGAGAGGCGGGGTTCACCCTGGACAGGCCGCCAGTCCATCACAGGGCCACACAGAGACAAACGAGACACACAACCACTCACACTCACTCCTGAGGACAATTTAGAGACACTAATTAACCTAACATGCATGTTTTTGGGCGGTGGGAGGAAGCTGGAGTACCCGGAGAGAACCGTTAATGAAGTCATTGCTGCTAATTATCGAAGGCAGACATCTATCCACAGAGCTGAAAACACACATGAGGTCATGTTCTCTTCAGGTTTAAGTGGCCAGCGCCTTTAGTTTATTCTGGATGTTTATTGAGCCTGAAACATCTGAGCTGTACCAGAGATTCTGTCTGTTCTGGATCAGAAGGTTCTTTAAAGGAGCAACAGAACCGAGAGTCAAACAACCTGGGGAACTGCTATCCACAATGTTCTCCACAATGTTCCCATAAAGTTCTCCACAATGTTCTCCACAATGTTCCCATAAAGTTCTCCACAATGTTCTCATAAAGTTCTCCACAATGTTCTCCACAATGTTCCCATAAAGTTCTCCACAATGTTCTCATAAAGTTCTCCACAATGTTCTCCACAATGTTCCCATAAAGTTCTCCACAATGTTCCCATAAAAGTTCTCCACAATGTTCCCATAAAGTTCTCCACAATGCTCTCCACAATGTTCTCACAATGTTCCCATAAAGTTCTCCACAATGTTCCCATAAAGTTCTCCACAATGTTCCCATAAAAGTTCTCCACAATGTTCTCCACAATGTTCCCATAAAGTTCTCCACAATGTTCTCCACAATGTTCTCCACAATGTTCTCACAATGTTCCCATAAAGTTCTCCACAATGTTCCCATAAAGTTCTCCACAATGTTCTCCACAATGTTCCCATAAAGTTCTCCACAATGTTCTCCACAATGTTCCCATAAAGTTCTCCACAATGTTCCCATAAAGTTCTCCACAATGTTCTCCACAATGTTCCCATAAAGTTCTCCACAATGTTCTCACAATGTTCCCATAAAGTTCTCCACAATGTTCCCATAAAGTTCTCCACAATGTTCTCCACAATGTTCCCATAAAGTTCTCCACAATGTTCCCATAAAGTTCTCCACAATGTTCCCATAAAGTTCTCCACAATGTTCTCCACAATGTTCCCATAAAGTTCTCCACAATGTTCCCATAAAGTTCTCCACAATGTTCTCCACAATGTTCCCATAAAGTTCTCCACAATGTTCCCATAAAGTTCTCCACAATGTTCTCCACAATGTTCCCATAAAGTTCTCCACAATGTTCCCATAAAGTTCTCCACAATGTTCTCCACAATGTTCCCATAAGAGAAAGCAGTGAATAATGTTAACAGACCTCAGTTTCAGGGCCAGATGGACACAGTCCAACAAAATAAAGTGTTCTGGTGTGGCAGAATCTGAGTGTGAGACTTTTAAATTTCACATTTACTGAAAGGCCCGAATTAGCTGTGGCTGCCACCCCTCCACCTCCTCCATCAGGGGTGTAGGTACCTTCGTAGGGATCTATTCATCTTGGTGTAGCCAGGTTTCTGTTAGACAGAATAAATCTATTTTATGACTAATAATGAGATTGTTTTAACAGTAAAAGCCTGGAATAAAGAGCTTGTGCATTTAGGAGTCCACGTCTAATCGTCTGTGAAGAGGTCAGCGGGTAATAATGAAGCTGAATATTCAAAGTGGGATGTTTCCAGGGGTGTTAAAAGTAGGGCTGGGCGAGTTAACGCGATAATAACGAGTTAACTTGTTAATTATTTAACGCCAATAAATATTTGATCGCGCGTTAACGCAGGTTTTATTATCGTAAAAGTCTGTTGCTCACAGGCTTTTATTTTGTAAAAGTCTGCTGCTCACAGGCTTTTATTTTGTAAAAGTCTGCTGCTGTCTGCTGTGGAACAGGAAAAGAAAGTAATCGGCGGATCCACCAAACATGAAGAAGGGTACGGAACTTTTACTCGGCCATTTTCATGTTAAAGTTCTTCCAGACGGCGGAGTCGACAGAACCAAAGTCATCACAGTAATACTGGCCACTTTAGCTGCTTCTCAACCAACGGCAGAGTCATTCCCCAGAGGCAATCTTCACGGTCAGAACTAGGATTCTTTAACTTCCACTTCTCCTCTGCATCACACTCACACAGTTACAGCAAACACCACCAAGCATGGAGGAATAAAATAAAGATAAACTAGCAGGTAACATCACTGCTACAGGTGTGAAGCTAACGGAGCTAACCGGCGCTACTTCCTGTTTTACTGGTTTCAACATAAAAGCACATATTTCAAAATAAATGTAAAAAAAAAAAAAAAAAAAAAAAAACCTCCTGCATTTACAGCCAAGTTGAATTGTCTTCTCAGCGTAGTAGTTCCAGTCTAAAATATCACTTAAAGGCAAAACACACAACTGATAGCAGCAAGTCATTCAAGGAAACAGACAGTGGAGCGAGGCTTCTACATAAAAACTACAGAAAGATGCTGATGTTAAAAGTGTGTTTGCACAACAAATGTTATGGCACTTTCATTCATATGGCAGCACATTTAAAATAAAGCTAAATGCTGAAAGCTATACACTACTTTTTTTTGTGTACAAATGTGATTAATCATGATTAATCAGGGAAATCATGTGATTAATTAGATTAAACATTTTAATCGTTGCCCAGCCCTAGTTAAAACATTTCAACAGGATTAATTATCATTTCACGTAATGATTTGTCCTGTTGGATCTTTTCTTTACAGGAAACACGACCAATGAGAGCTTTTTCTCTGTTGTCGACTTTAATTTGTGGCTCAGCTGAAGGGTTTTTCACTGAATCTTTTCCCGCATCATCACAGTCAGACGGCTGAGTTTTAAGCTCCGTTAGAGCTTAATTGTGACACAGCTAAAGGATTCGTCTTTTCTGTGGACTCTCACGTGTCGTGAGAAACTTCTGCGATTGCAGAACTGTTTACCGCACTCATCACAGTCGAACTTTTTCTCTCCTGCGTGAACGTTCATGTGTTTCTTTAGATTTGACTTGTGGTTGAATCTTTTACCACAATCACCACAACCAAAGGGTTTCTCGCCTGTGTGGACCCTCATGTGCGCCTTGAGATTCGTGTTCTGATGAAATCTTTTCCCACAAACCTCGCAGCCGAATGATTTCTCTCCTACGTGAAGCTTCATGTGGATCTTCAGATTTGTGTTTTGATTAAAACTTTTACCACAGATGCCACAGCTGAATGGCTTTTCTCCCGTGTGGAGGTTCACGTGCGATTTGAGATTGGACCTGTTTTTGAATTTTCTGCCACATTCAAAACAACCGAACGGTTTCTCTCCTTTGTGGAGCTTCATGTGGATCTTAAGATTGGTGTTTTGATTGAATCTTTTACCACAGATTTCACAGCCAAACGGTTTTTCTGTGTGAATATTCATGTGTTTCTTTAAATTTGATTTGTGGTTAAATGTTTTGCCGCAGTCGTCGCAGCCAAACGGTTTCTCGCCTGTGTGGACCCTCATGTGCGCCTTAAGATTAATGTTTTGGTTAAATCTTTTCCCACAGACATCACAGCAAAATGTTTTCTCCCCCGTGTGGAGGTGCCAGTGTCTCCCAAGAGAATACTTTGAGATGAACTGTTTCCCACACTCAGAACAGCTGAAAGACTTTCTGTCTGTGCTGCATCCGACACCATGATCCACACCTGGCTCAGGTGCCCACCGATCAGTGTCCCCAGCTTCAGCTTCAGAATAAGGAGATTTCTGCCAACATTCATCATCACTGACTTCAGTGTCAGAGCTGTCTGAAACCTTTACATCATCATCATCCGTTTGAAAACCTTCTGAATCGGGGTTCCTGGCTGGTTCCTCTCCATCACTTTCTGCTTTCATGTGTTCAGCTGAGCTGCTGGTTGGAGGTTCTGTCTCTCCGTTTTCTTCAGCTTTAACCTGAAAATGCTGTGAGGACTGAGGCTTCTCTTCATCGTCTTCACTTTTAACAGTGATGACTCTGAATAGGAATCCATTGATATCGGTCTCCTCCAGCCCATCCAGCTGCTCTTCCTGCTGACTGCTCCAGAGTTCCTCCTCTTCCTCCTTGATGTGGAGCAGTTCTGGGTCCTGCTGGTCCACACTGGAGCTCCAGGAAGCCTCTTCTTTAATGGCCGACAGCTGCTGGACATCACCAGGAAACGCTGAAACACACACATACACCGCTGTGACACTAATGGAAGTGGTTAAATCAGTGAAAATAACAGAACAGAGGGTAAATGGACCAATGAAGATGACATCTTATGGGCAACAAGGAGGATGTGGAACTGCATCCTGGGATCTTTTCTGCTTGTTAGCTGTTAAGAAGACTGATGCGGAGCTTGTCTGACCTCAGGAATGATCAGAAGTTTAAGTTGTTGAGCGGTCGTATTTAACGTCGTTATGTGTTCGCCATAAAGGATGCTGCACGTACGCACCCCCAAGTTCCGCGTATTCAGGTTACGTCCCATTAAGAAAATCCTGTTTTGACGCCGATAAATATTTTATCGCGCATTAACGCAGGTTTTAATTATTTGTTTTTTCTTTCTAAAAATTTTTATTATTTTTTTTTTATTATTATTTTTATTGTTTTATTGTTTATCTTATTTTGTAAAAGTCTGCTGCTGTCTGCTGTGGAACAGGAAAAGAAAGTAATCGGCGGATCCACCAAACATGGAGAAGGGTACGGAACTTTTACTCGGCCATTTTCATGTTAAAGTTCTTCCAGACGGCGGAGTCGACAGAACCAAAGTCATCTGTAAACACTGCCAAGTTGAATTGTCTTCTCAGCGTAGTAGTTCCAGTCTAAAATATCACTTAAAGGCAAAACACACAACTGATAGCAGCAAGTCATTCAAGGAAACAGACAGTGGAGCGAGGCTTCTACATAAAAACTACAGAAAGATGCTGATGTTAAAAGTGTGTTTGCACAACAAATGTTATGGCACTTTCATTCATATGGCAGCACATTTAACTCATTGGCTGCCATTGACGTCTATAGACGTCAATTTAAAAAAAAAAAAACGCTGACTGCCAAAGACGTCTATAGACGTCAATTGCGTTTTTAACGGAGCGGGCTGGGGAACAATCTAGCGGAGTTTGTCACTAAATCTTAGGCTTGTAAACACTAAACAGAGAATATACTGGCAAAATAACCCGCAAGGTGGCAGCAGTGCCACTTTGCACAAAAAAAGCGTGTTTTCTCCATTTTTTTGGTCAAACAGCTGTTTTTGGTGAAACCAACCTATGTTCTACTGTCTATTACTAAAGGACTGAAAATGGTAGAAACAAACTTTTTTTTTCCTGATGAAAGAAGAGAGTCTACTCTTTCTTTTGGTAATTTCGGTGTGTACATAGTCATAAGACACACTTTTCTGTGGGTCTTGGAAAATCAGTCAAAATACTGTAAAACACTTGGCAGTATGGGTGTCTCTGCACTGAAAATGGCTGGCAGCCAATGAGTTAAGATAAAGCTAAATGCTAAAAGCTATACACTACTTTTGGATTCATTTTTGGATTCTGCGTACAAATGCGATTAATCGTGATTAATCAGGGAAATCATGTGATTAATTAGATTAAACACTTAAATCATTGCCCAGCCCTATTAAAATGGTTCATATTTCATGCTACCTTTGGTCTGCATTTTCGATGCTGGTTAGATATTAGTCATCACAGCCTTAGAGGGAGAATAACAGGTCTATTCTGCACGAGAAATATGCGCCGAGAGAGACATAATGTTTAAAGTTTGTTCCAAATATGTTTAATTTGGATAACTAAATTTCCTAAAAGATGATCAGACGGCTGATTCAGACGTCACGGAGACCAGAAAAGTAGATCCTATCCGTCCATCCTGAGGTCTCCACACGGACTCCTGCCCATCAGAGAGCAGGTTATGAAACACTGCTGTTGGTTTATAAAGCTATATAAAGCTTTAAATGGTTTATTATCAGATCTTATGCTCTGCTATGAGACTTTAAAACTAGGGACGTCCCGATCCGATCACGTGGTTTCTGACTCGATCGGTATCGGACGTTTCATCCCGGATATATAGCCTTTTTTATCAGAACTATAATATTTCAAAACAAAAGGGAAAAAATACCAGCTTAGTATTTACTGTTCTGTGGTGGTACCGTCTCAACCACAGACATAATATAGGCAGACGCCTCATAGACTGACGCTGCCTGTTGGAGCTGAGTATCAGCCCGGCCGCCATCTTGGATGGGTCTCCAATGCCTCCACATTGCATTTATTTCGACTGAGGAAGGTGTATATCCCCAACTACAATAATCATAACTCCGCGAATCTTTATGTCTCTGGTCTGAACTCCACACAGAAACATGCGGCATGACGTCACTTTGCTGCCATAAAGCGAAGCAGAACACGGCAGCAGCTTGAAGCTGGGGGCCGAATGTCTGCGGTGTGGAGGGATTTTAAAGGAGACGACAAAAAACGCTGCGATTGCAAACTGTGAGATATGCAAACTTTAGGATTTAAAGAGGTGGCGAGGACATGACTAACATTCTTGATGAGAACAGGAACAGGCTCAAACCTGACATGGTAGAGATGTTGGTTTTCATCCAGAAAAACGTACATTTCCTTCTGTGAAGCCAGAGGAGGAGAGGAAGAATTAGGAGTGCAGTTAAAGCACATTACAGGCCTTACTTTAGAACACTGAGGCACTTTTATTTGCTTACATGCCTGCAGGTATTTCAGGTTTTTATATTAAACATTGTTGCACTAAACTACAATGTGAAGATTTTGTTTATTACTTTTGTTGTTCAAGCTGCCTCACAGAAGTGCTCTGTTTGTAAGTGTCAAATGATAAAATAAGGTGAATAAAATAAAGAGTCAGGGACATCCTGGATCTGTTTCTTCGCCGTTCTTAAGTTTTTTAATGTACTGTAGAAGGATCGGATCGGGACTCGGTGTCGGCAGATTCTCAAAATCAAATGACTCGGGGGCAGAAAAACCTGACCGGGACATCCCTATTTAAGACCCCTCGTGTTCAGGAACAGGTTTGCTTTCTGGCCCCCGACTCCGTTTTAAATCTTCCTTTTAGTTTGAACATTAAATTTAGTTGGAAATGCTTTTATTTTCCATTGAAGCCCTTTGAGTCACACTGTTGTTGAACTGTGCTGCATGAATAAATTTGGCTCTTATGAACCCTCAAGAATAAGTGTCCATAATACCTCCTGCATCACTTCCTCGACATCTTTTCACAACTGGCACCAAACGTGATTAATTGTGTTAAATAACATAATGTCGGTTCTCCCGTCGCACTCCACAGTGTTTCTGTTCTGTTCTTTGTTTTTCCTTGGACAGATAAATCAGATGCGAGTCACTCACTGGGATCTGTGCCGTCTCGTGTCTGCTCCGGTTCTGATGTGGATGCTGCAGGTCTGGGGGGCTCCAGGCTGGGTCCTCTGGGCTCATCTGGTTGGAGGCTCCACCTCTGAGGCATCCCTGCTCCACCTGCGAGTCTCCTCTTCACCATCCTGGTTTCTAGCTCTGATGTTTCTGGAGGTTTTTCACAGCACTCAGTCAGTTATTCATTGAAAGAAATGAAAACCTCGAGTGAACATTTCAATAATTACTTCCAAACAAATCGTTAGTTATAATAAAATGTTTGTCTGTATATTTAAATATTATAAGTAGGGCTGGGCGATTTGGCCTAAAAATAAAATCTCTATTTTTTTCTAACTAATGGACGATTTTCGATTTAAATCTCAATTTTTTTCTGTTTTTTTCTGTTTTTTTTCTAAACAAACCAGACCAAGGCCAAATTTAAATACATATCTTCTTTATTGACACAATTGAGAATTACCAAGTAGTCTAGGCCTATGTGAACAAACCAGTTCAAGAATAAAAAAATTAAAAAAAATGAAATAAAAACAGCACCACTTGGCTGTCATTAATGTGCAAAAATTTCAAACTGAAAAAAAAAAATCTCTTGTCGGCCATCCCTGAAAAAAAACTTGTGAAATGAAATACAATAAATAATAAATGATAATAATTTGTAGGCAGTCGTCTACAGGTTTTTCACGAGGAAGACAAGCCTGTCTACTGCCTCTGGCTTGAGGCTCGCTCTTTGGTATGTTACATGTTACCCCCCGTACTGAAAACCCTCTCCGGAGGGGCACTTGTGGCAGGAATGGAGATATTTCTTGGCCAGATTACTCAGTCTTGGGAAGTTAGCTTCATGTAGCTTCCACCACTGCAGTGGGTCTGTATCAGCGTCTGTCTCAGACGCCATTTTCATTGCTACATCTGTCGGTGCCGCGGGGAATGTGATCGTATGAGGCAAAGTGAGAGAGTAGGCCACTACGGAGTCCCTTAAAGGGACAGTTCGCCTCTTTTGACATAAAGCTGTGTAACATCCCATATCAGCAACATCATTTATGAACATCTTCTTACCCCCTGCTGCGTCCTGTGAGCAGAGTTCCAGCCTCGTTTTGGTGTTGATGAAGGTAGTCCGGCTAGTTGGCTGGGGTTTAAAAAATAAAGCGTTTTGCTTCTCAAAACAATATGCGTTCAACAGAGTAATACGTTTGCATCACAAAATGGTTCTCCAGGAAAAAGTCAGACCTCACAATCTCTTGGCCCTATTTTCTCTCCCTTCGTATCACTGCCTGCTGTGCAGACCGAGCAGCAAACACCGTAACAGGCGCGGCTGTCGGCAGCAGGCAGTGATACGAAGGGAGAGAAAATAGGGCCAAGAGATTGCGAGCTCTGACTTTTTCCTGGAGAACGATTTTGTGATGCAAATATATTACTCTGTTGAACGCATATTGTTCTGAGAAGCAAAACGCTTTATTTTTTAAACCCCAGCCAACTAGCCGGACTACCTTCATCAACACCAAAACGAGGCTGGAACTCTGCTCACAGGACGCAGTAGGGGGTAAGAAGATGTTCAGAAATTATGCTGCTGATATGGGATGTTATACAGCTTCATGTCAGAAGAGGCGAACTATCCCTTTAAAGCAAAACAAATCTGCGGAGTCTAGAAACATTTTTAAATCGCGATTTTTTCGGTTCAGCCATTTCAAAAACCGTAGGAAAATAAAACTGCGGTTTAATATTTCAACCGAAAAAAAAAATAAAAAAATCGCCCAGCCCTAATTCTAAGCGTAAAATGTTCATTTATTTTGTCTTCAGGGATTCAAGTTCATTAAAACTTTGTTTGTGTCATGTAAGCTTCCCCAATAAAAACTTTAGAAACACGTAAATGATTATTATTAATGAAAAAAACACGCAGATCAAACAGCTTAAATGTTACCTTTGTTCCAGACGCTGAATTTCCGTCTTCTGCGGAGACGTTCAGGTGTTCATCTCTGTGAAGAACAACCACAGCATGTTCTGTTGGCTTTAAAACCGTCTCACACGCTGTTTACTGATAACCTTCAACTATCTATAACTTTATGGACTTCAGCTGCATTTTCAGTGAGAATTATTGAGTTCACGACGAGTCCCTGAATGCAACATAAAATCATTCTCACTATATAGCCTACACACTTGGCCTTTTAAATATTTCAGAGGTGCACTTTTGTCAGGTTTTTGGGGGTAAAAAACAAAGATAAATTCTACTTTTGGAGCAGAAATATTAACTTCCAACCCTGCTCCAGCTAAACAAAAACAAAACTGAGGTAATTGTGTTCGGAGCCAAAGAGAAACGATTACAGGTCACCACAGAACTTCCATCTATACACCTAGGAACTACCAACCAGGCCCGAAATCTGGGTGTAGTGATGGACTCAGACCTAAATCTGGAAAAACACATTAAGGCAGTAACAAAGTCAGCCTACTATCACCTTAAGAATATATCGAGGTTAAAGGATCTGATGTGTCAGCAGGACCTGGAAAAACTAGTCCCTGCATTCATCTTCAGTCGGCTTTATTACTGTAACAGCATCTTTACAGGTCTACCTAAAAACTGCAGCTCAGTCAGAACTCTGCTGCTCGAGTCCTCACTGAGACCAAAGAAGTGGACCCCATCAGTCCAGCTCTGAGGTCTTTACACCGGCTGCCTGTCCATCAGAGGATAGACTTTAAAGTTCTGATGCTGCTCTATAAAGCTCTGAATGGTCCAGGACCAGAATGCATCAGGGACCTCCTGACCCAGTATGAACCTCCCAGACCCCTCAGGTCATCTGGATCCGGTCTTCTATCAGTTCCCAGAGTCAGAACCAGACATGGAGGAGCTGCATTCAGCTTCTATGCTCCACATGTCTGGAACAAACTCCCAGAAAGCCTCAGATCAGCTGAAACACTCAGTGTGTTTAAGTCCAGGCTGAAGACACACCTATTTTCAGCTGAATAAAGCTCCAAATCTGAAGCTCGAGTTTCAAAACTTAATCACATTCTAACTCCTGATTTTATCTATTGTTCTTCTTTCTTTCTTTTTTTGGTTAAAATTTCAATCGTGCTTTTTATTTCTACTGTTTTAATGTCTCTGTAAAGCACTTTGAATCACCTTGTTGTTGAATTGTGCTGCACAGATAAACTCGCCCTGCTAACAGTCAGAAAAAGGTTTCCATGTTCTAGCTAACGCTATCAAACAGCTAGCTACATTTCCATCGGTGGGTTAAATTACCTGTCCAGCAGAAAACAGACAACTTCGGCGTCTCCCTGAAAACATTTGTCCCTCATCAGTGACTTCCAGCCGGGAAAGGCCGTGTTTTCTGCCGTGTTTCTGCCGTCTTTTCTGCCGTCTTTTCCGGGTTCGGTTCCGCTTCTTCACGCTCCCTCGCTTCTTCTTCGGCTCCTTTGATCCTCCATCTGTCACAGTTTGGCTTTAAAACTTCTCACAGCATTAAATGTTTAACCAGAAGCAGAAACTGTTCCGTAGAGACGGTGAAAACTCCGCTGGAGGCTCACCGCAAAGGTGCAGTAGCTAACCGTTAGCCAGTTGTTCCGCACTTTATTTTGGTCCCCCTTGAAACACAAAGCGAGCGACAAAACGTTCCTATCCGCCGTATTCTGCCTCAATGCTGCAGAACAAACCAACAGTTTGAAGGGGAGAAACGTATTTAAGTCCCATATTATAATAAACAATATATAAAGACAACAATACAACTGTACAATTACTCTTTACAAGTAAATGTAATCAAACTGAACAAATGTTATAACCAAAACCTATCAAGGAAGGAAGGAAGGAAGGAAGGAAGGATAGATCATTTATTCTGAGGGAATTCAGTAACTTATACAGCTCACAGACACACATGAATAGATAAATAAATAAATGTAAAGCAAAGCACTCACAGGCATGTACAAAGTGTTGTGAGAGGATCAGAATCCAGCTTGGAAACTGACCCTGTGACACGGTATGAGTGGAAGTGACACAGAAAGGAGCTAAAAGTTCTTCCATTAAGGCAGCGCAATAATTTATACTTAAATATATGATATTAGCAGTGCAGAATTTGTTTAAATGTAGAATAGACCCAAAGGATGCAAAGAGTAAATCCAATACGTTTTATTCATAAAGCACGTTTAAAAATCACACAGTTGATCAAAGTCTTGTACAAAATAGAAATAACACAGAATTTAGGTAGAAAATATAACAGCACTTTGTTGAAGACCTGCACGTGGATCCCTCATTGGAGACGGGGCAAAAAATTATGAAAACATTATACTTCTAGGAGTAGTTTTAAATCTCTATACTTTTTACTTTTCCTTGAGTAGATGTGTGCAGCAGAAGCTGTCCTCTTACTCCGCTACATTAGGCTACAATGAGCTGGTTACTTTTCTTCTTACCTCTTTGGTATTCTACGCCTCATTATTTTTATCCCCCCGCGTACGCCTCATTTTAATGTTTTATTCTGACAGAGAGAGAGACTTCCGCCAAAGGCTCTACCACCTGACTGTGTTCCACCAATCAGACGCAGCCGTGCAGTCTGGTCACGTGACCATACTCAATCTCAGCGGCGGGACGGGTTAGCTTTAGCATTAGCAGTCGTAGCAAACAAACAAAGAAACGGATGAAAAATGTCAGAACCAACGGTGGGAAATGAAGACGCAGACGAGGCCTCATACTGAAAGCATGTTTACCTTACAAAGAGTGAGAAACAGCAGCTACATTATGTGTCTTCTGTGGCAACCAAAACAAACGCACATTTCAGCAGAAACTCAACATCTAACTTGAGGAAACATGTAGCGGTAAGTTTCCTAAACTCGTTTTTCCCCCATGGATAGGTGAATGTTTGTTTTTTAGGTTACATATGGGTTACATATGTTTTAAACATTTCCTAAGTCTCTTTTATTTTTTATTGAAGTTCTTGAATTTACCTGGATTATTTTAATTTAAGATATTTTGTAATTAATTTATTTTAATATATTTTATCAATTGGATGAACTCTAATTTGCCTAAAGATGATTATTTAGTATTTTTGTCTGTCTGATTGAATGCTTGTGTTAACAAATAAATCAGACGTTACTCAACAGTTACTCAGTACTCGAGTAGTTTTTTCACCAAGCACTTTTTTACTCTTACTCAAGTAATTATTTGGATGACTACTTTTTACTTTTACTTGAGTCATATTATTCTAAAGTAACAGTACTTTTACTTGAGTACAGTTTATGGCTGCTCTACCCACCTCTGGTCCTGACTCTGAGTTGTAGCTGAAGTAAGACGGTTACAAGGTGCTACTGTCCACAGTCTCAGAGAAGCAGTCCCTGAAATGATGGCCTTTGGGTCAGCTGGTCGGTTATCCAGGATCCAGGTTCTTCTGATTGATCAGTGATATGAAGGGAGAGAAAATAGGGCCAAGCGATTGTGAGGTCTGAC
This sequence comes from Odontesthes bonariensis, assembly GCF_027942865.1. NCBI lineage: Eukaryota > Metazoa > Chordata > Actinopteri > Atheriniformes > Atherinopsidae > Odontesthes > Odontesthes bonariensis. The sequence goes on along the minus strand of NC_134528.1, from coordinate 3,723,305 downwards.
TTTTTCCTGGAGAACGATTTTGTGATGCAAATGTATTACTCTGTTGAACACATATTGTTCTGAGAAGCAAAACGCTTTATTTTTTAAACCCCAGCCAACTAGCCAGACTAGCTTCATCAACACCAAAACGAGGCTGGAACTCTGCTCACAGGACGCAGCAGGGGGTAAGAAGATGTTCAGAAATGATGTTGCTGATATGGGATGTTACACAGCTTCATGTCAGAAGAGGCGAACTGTCCCTTTAAGCTATAGTTATGATACAGTGATATTCAGAGATAATTCACATTTACACACAACATTTTATCTCATATGTATTGTTTTTAAGATACCTAAATGTAAAGGAACCATATAAAAAATCCATTTTACCTGCGGTACTTTAATGAATCTGAACAAATATTTTTTTGTTCTCATCAAGGACTCGACTGTAAAAGAAAACCTCGTCCCAGCCGAAGACGGAACAACAGCACCAGTTCATTTGTCCCCATCCTGTTGCCTCCCACCACCTCCATCCACCTCCGTCTTCTCCATCACGGGTCTCCGAGGTTCTGAGAGTAAGCAGCCGACAGACTGAAGCTTCAAGAGACTGGAGGAGTTACAGCAGGAGGAGTTACAGCAGGAGGAGTTACAGCAGGAGGAGTTACAGCAGGAGGAGTTACAGCAGGAGGAGTTACAGCAGGAGGAGTTGGTGAGGATTCAACAGCACGAGCAGGACAGATGCTGCAGATGTGGATGTTTTTTACCTCCAGCTAAAACAGTAACTTGCGGGACAGGACTTGCAGACAGCAGTGTTCAGTGACAAGCTCCCCTTCTTGGAGGGAATTCAGCTGGAAAAACTCGATTCTTTAGCTCCCAGCACAAAAAAACAAATATTCCGATCAGACTGCCTGCCGGAGGTCCTGTGGGAATACTTCAGCAAATCATTTTCACATTTTTTGGGGCCGTCCCTCTGTGGCTCCATTTTGGAAAGAGATTCTCGGGGTTCTGGAGACTGTTTTTAAAAGGAAACTGTTTCTAAACTTCAAACTTATGTACCTATGTGATCTGGATGGACTTGAATACACGAAGCGGGACAAATCCCTTTGAGAGTGTTGTTAGTGGGATGTAAAAAGGCTCTGACCAGAAAATGGCTTAAGAAAGAAAAACCAACAATAAATGAGTGGATTGATGTCATACATAATATAATATAGATGTTATGGAGAGAATTACATTGAAATTAAGAAACCAAACTGATATTTTTGAAGAGAACTGGTCAAAATGGCTCAGCTACGTGTCAACTGTAAGACCTGATTTCATATAGATCGATATAGATCGAGCTCAAACCCTCTATTAAGATTTTTATTTTAAATTTTTTTCCCTATTTTCGAGCAACATCCTTATATTTCTATGTATGATGTGCTTATGTTGCCGTTTTACTTAGTGCACAATGCTCCCTTCGTCATGTCATGTCATGTTTTTGTGCCCAACTGGCACATATGTGTATGTTACCAAGTAAAAACGAATAAAAAGTAAATAAAAAATAAAAAACAGTAACGTGCTTTGTGATATCTGCACCACTCATTTTTATTTAAGAATAAGCTATTGTGTTAACACGGTTGAGTTTTCCCTGCTGACTTTTTAAAGTTGCTTTCATTTGATTTTGTAAATTTTTTTTATTTCCACCGCAAATCATTTTTATAAATAATTCTTAAACATAAGAAAAAGTGTAATAAGGTTGCACATAAAGGTTTTAAAAGTGTTTTTAATCACATAAATGTCATTAAACATGTAAGCATTACAAAATATGAACAATTCTTGTCCTGCTTTTCTTTCCAGATGCAACTAGATACCAGTTCTATTAGCATACAGTCACTAAATTAATATTCATAACTTAAACTGCTAAAAAGTAAGAGCATTTCCTTTGTGGGGACAATATATAATATATAAAAACGTTGATAAGTAAAAACAAAGCAAACTAAATATAGCCTGTTCATAAAGTCAGTTTGTGGGTGGAGAACGGCAGCATTAGCAGCCTACAGAAACCTAGGTGTGCTAAAGCCCTTACCTGTCTGCTCAGTTAGGCAGCCTCTCTGGGTGACACTTTCTTGGCTGTGCACGAGTCCTTGTGGTGCACAGAAGAAAGACTTCAGGTAAGTTCTAACTGCGACAGCAGCACAGGAGTTAAGTGTGATGTGGAGTCTCTCAGGATCCCCCAGACTGGAGGATCCTTTGTCACTTTGTTGGAATTCTACTATTCCAGCCATCCCAATAAGAGGGGATGAAAATAAGAGATGTGAGACCGATGGAGAGTAAGAAACTCCACATCTAAAGTAGCAAAAGAACAACCTCTGAGCCAGTGTTCTAATGCTCAGAAACCAAATCTGCAATCAGAAGCAGAGACTGATGATGAAAAACTAAGATTCCAAGGCAAGAAGTAGCTAAGACAACAGGTCAGGGGGGTAAAATCGACACCCCCACGATCAGAGAATGGATACCAAGCTCCACCGCTGGCAAAAGAAACTAGCTGCACACGTGAACCAGCTGCTAACGGATGGAACCAACTCAGACTGGTTAGACAGAAGGTCAGACAGTCATGGTTCATGGAGGGAAACTCCACCAAACTACCAGCCAACAGCCTGCCTCTGTACAGCTCCATTCAGGCATCATAAGCAGGCATGTGGATCCATAAATGAGCAGGGCCTTGAGGGGAACCAGGTGCAACAACAAAGGAACTGAACAGCAACTACTGACTGACAGGACTGTGAGATCAGACGAACAACTCTGTGCATCGATTGACTACAAGAAAGTCTTGGACTCAATGCTGTACACATGGACACTGGAATGCTTTGAGCTGTACAACAACATGACACTAAGAGCCTCAATTAAGAACCAGTGGGAGATGGAAGACAACCCTGAAGGCCACTTCAAAGCCGACTGCACAAGTTACCATCAGGGGCAGGAGATGCTCCGTCCACACCATAACAAAGAGTGGCTATGGATACCGGGTCCAGAGTGGAGCAGCCACCTCCTCTACATGTTATGTTATCTTTCTGTAAGTCGCTTCTATCCAAAGCGACTTACAGATGAGGACATAACATTACAGCTAACATCAAAGCTAACATTACAGCTAACATCAAAGATAACAATGAGCTATGTAGAAGGCTGACCAACCGGACGATGTGGTGGTCGACTACAGAAGGAGTCAGTAGTGATAGATGTAGTAATTCCAAGTGGCAGCAACATCAAGAAGCTTAAAAAACATACCAAGGACCGAAGGACGAACCCCCAAACCGGGAAAGTGGCTTCAACAGAACCCAGGAACAAGGTGAGAGATCTTTGTCCAGCAAAGCATAGTCCTAGGAACGGCTAAGATGCCACACAGAACCGCCAAAGAATCCAAGCTTTAAAGGGTAGCCACTGCCGTGGGGGCGAGTTTGGAGAGCATATATAACACACACAGGTCAGTAATATATGCCAGATCAAATGTTTCATACAGCTTTACTACGACTTGTACAAATAATAACTTCAACTATTGAGAAAGAATGCTTTTATAAGTTGTCATCAGCAACTGAACCTGCTGGGCTGAAGTGAGAAAAAGGTGCCGCCATCAGAGAAGACTGGACTGTTGCATGCGAAGGAGCATGTTTCATCACGCTTTTTGACATAAACACGATGCCATGGGCACGTAATCACCCTCTCAGCGTTCCGTCAATCAAACACAAACCGAAGCAAACTCAGCCTACATCGCCGAGTTGATGAGTTAGTTTCTCAGAGGCAGCAAACTAATAATAATATTATCATCTCATAACTATCTAAGAGGCCTGAACTGTAAGCAATGTTTATTTTACAGCAGACTTTTCTCGTGGATAAGTTAGAATCACGAGTGCAACTACTGCGAATGTGAAAGTGTAGGTGCTCAAACTTTGAATAAAAGCACCAACTGAGCTGCTCTCAGTCTCCATGTCCCACTTCTGGTCAGGTGATGCACCCCGAAATGGACCGAACGTGCAGAGAGGGGGTCAAACAGGAGCTTTAACGTGCAGGTTTGAGAAAACAGTGCTTGTATTTATACAATTAACAGCTCAAATGTCATGAAAGCACGCTTTCTTTCCTGCACAACTTCTCGAGGGACCGTTCCGAAAAGGCTTCTCTCTGGCGTGGACTCTCATGTGGGCGTTAAAACGTGCCTGCTGGTTGAATCTTTTTCCACAAACTTCACAGCCAAACGGTTTCTCTCCCGTGTGGACTCTCCTGTGTTTGGAGAGACTCGCACGATAGCCAAATCTTTTCCCACAATCATCACAGGAGAACGGTTTTTCACCCGTGTGGACCTTCATGTGTATCTTCCGGTTGACCTTCTGGTTGAATCTTTTCCCACAGACATCGCAGCCGAAAGGTTTCTCTCCCGTGTGGACTCGCATGTGTTTCTGGAGATACGCCTGCTGCTTAAATGTTTTACCACAAACGTGACAGCTGCACAGTTTCTTTTCTGCGTGGACTTTCACGTGCTTCTTAAGATACACGATGTGCTTAAATATTCTGCCACAGACATCGCAGCCAACTGTCCTGTCTTCTGTGTGAACGTTCATGTGTTTGGTAAGATTAGTTTTGTGGTTAAATCCTCGACCGCAGTCGACACAAACGAACGGTTTGTCCCCCGTGTGGACTCTCATGTGCGTCTTCAGAGTCGAGCTGAGGCTGAATCGCTTACTGCAGACGTCACAGCCGTACAGTTTCTCACCTGTGTGGACTCTCATGTGCGTCTTCAGGTTTGCATTGAGGCTAAATTTTTTACTACATACATCACAGCTAAATGGTTTCTCACCCGTGTGGACCCTCATGTGTGCCTTAAGATGCGTCTTTTTCTTGAACCTTTTACCACAGTTGACACAGCCAAACGGGGTCTCGCCCGTGTGGACTCTCATGTGCGTCTTAAGGTTTGAGTTTTGGTTAAATATTTTGCCACAAACATCACAGCTAAATTGCTTCTCTCTCGTGTGGAGGTTCATGTGAGTCTTGAGATGCGATTTTAGCTTAAATCTTTTACCACAAACATCACAAATGAATGGTTTCTCCCTTCTGTGGATGTTCCAGTGTCTATCAAGGGAATACCGGTAAAGAAACTGCTTACCACAGTCAGAGCAGCTGAAGGACTTTTTGGCAGAGTTCAAATCTACATCATGAGTTGCACCCGACTCCTTTGCCCACCAATCAGGGTCTTCGTTATCAGCCTCAGGTTCAGAATCAGAAGATCTTTTACGGTATTCCTCCTCACTGACTTCAGTCTCAGAGGAGTCTGAAGCCTTTTCATCAGTGTTTGGTTGTAAATGATGGTTTGGGTCGGGGTTCCTGGCTGGTTCCTCTCCATCAGTTTCTGTTTTGACGTTTTCAGCTGAGCTGCTGGTTGGAGGTTCTGTCTCTCTGTTGTCTTCAGCTTTAACCTGAAGCAGCTGTGAGGACTGAGGCTTCTCTTCATCTTCTTCACTCTTCACAGTGACAGCTGTGAACGGGAACCTGCTGACGTCCGTCTCCTCTTTTCCATCGAGCTGCTCTCCCTCCCAACCAGTCGAATGTTCCTCCTCTTCCTCTTTTATGTGGAGCAGCCCCGGGTCGTTCTGGTCCACACTGGAGCTCCAGGGAACCTCTTCTTTAATCACCACCAGCTGCTGAACATCTGCAGGAAACACACACATACGTTAAGAATAAGTGTGTATATATTTACATTTTTAAATCCAGGTTAAAAACATTTCTTTTCTCATGTGTCTATGCATGAAATCTGCACGATATCTTTGAACTTATCTGGACTGTTGCTTGTTTTTAAATTAATTTAAATTGTTTTATTTGTTTCTCTTTATATTCTTTTATGTATTTTTAATGCTTCTTACACTCCCTGCTGCAATGCTTTCATTTTATGTAAAGCACTTTGAACTGTTTTGTACATGAAATGTGCTACAAATAAAGTTGATTTAATTAATCTAACATGCATGCTTTTGGACGGTGGGAGGAAACCAAAGCACCCAAAGAGAACCGTTGTGGAGAAAAATGAACCTCCACACAGAAAGTCCACACTCTGCGTTACATTAACGCACTCTTCTGCATATATTTTTAAATGTTTAAATCATTTTATTATTATTATATTTTTTGTTTTTATGGCACCAAACAGACCAGGCCAAATTCCTCGTGATGTAAAAATTACGTGGCAATAAAACCTTTTCAGATTCTGATTCTGAAAGGCCACAGATGTAGAGATGCACCGATCGCAATCGGCCGACAGTGCCCCTATCGGTTTTGTTCGGAGTTCTCAAAATAGATATTGTCAATTGTCTGTCAGCAGTCTTTCATATCAACATCCCTTTCAATGCTAAACTGTGTGTACTTGGAATATATCCACTGAACTTCATACAAACAAAGAAACAGACTAAACTACTGGACTTTGGACTTCTAAAAGTTAGAAGAGGGATTGCATTTCATTGGAAAAATATAGAGGCTCCTTCCTTGAAACGGTGGATAAAAGAACTTTCAGAGTGCATTGGTCTAGAAAGACTAACATATATTGCTAAGGGAAAACTGAAAGAGTTTGTTCATCTTTGGGAACCATACATGAGCATTATAGAATCTGGAATGTAATGTATCTATTTATGTTTGTTTATTTACTTATTTATTTTAAGGGAGATCGTTATTTCATTGAAACGTATCTGTATTTCAGTTGAGAATTTTGTACTTTGAGTTTAATTAATGCTATTTTCTCTCCCTTCGTATCACAGCCTACTGCCGACAGCCGCGCCTGTTACAGTGTTTGCTGCTCGGTCTGCACGGTCTACACAGCAGGCAGTGATACGAAGGGAGAGAAAATAGGGCCAAGCGATGTGAGGTCTGACTTTTTCCTGGAGAACCATTTTGTGATGCAAATGTATTACTCTGTTGAACGCATATTGTTCTGAGAAGCAAAACGCTTTATTTTTTAAACCCCAGCCAACTAGCCGGACTACCTTCATCAACACCAAAACGAGGCTGGAACTCTGCTCACAGGACGCAGCAGGGGGTAAGAAGATGTTCAGAAATGATGTTGCTGATATGGGATGTCATACAGCTTCATGGCAAAAGAGGGGAACTGTCCCTTTAATGCTGCCATCCCCGAAGTGGAAATGAGCATTGCTCATTGGGGCCCTGATCCAGCCCCATCCCATCCCAGAGCCTGGCTGCAGGGACTGGCTGCTGACAGCAGGCTGGATGCTGCTTCGGCTCTTTGCTCCATTTCTTCCAACAAAGATCTGGAACTCTGATGGCTCTGACCACAGCACGCGTTTCCATGGTGACGCTCCATCCCCTAACATCAGGCTAACATCAGGCTAACATCAGGCTAACACCAGGCTAACACGAGGCTAACACCATTCTAACATCAGGCTAACACCAGGCTAACATCAGGCTAACACCAGGCTAACATCAGGCTAACATCAGGCTAACATCAGACTAACACCAGGCTAACACCAGGCTAACACCAGGCTTACACCAGGCTAACATCAGACTAACACCGGGCTAACACCAGGCTAACATCAGGCTAACATCGGGCTAACACCAGGCTAACACCAGGTTAACATCAGGCTAACACCAGGCTAGCACACGGCTAACATCAGGCTAACACCAGGCTAACACCAGGCTAACATCAGGCTAACACCAGGCTAACACCAGGCTAACACCAGGTTAACATCAGGCTAACACCAGGCTAACATCAGGCTAACACCAGGTTAACATCAGGCTAACATCAGGCTAACATCAGGCTAACACGAGGCTAACACGAGGCTAACACCAGGTTAACATCAGGCTAACATCAGGCTAACATCAGGCTAACAACAGGCTAAAACCAGGCTAACATCAGGCTAACACCAGGCTAACATCAGGCTAACATCAGGCTAACATCAGGCTAACACCAGGTTAACATCAGGCTAACATCAGGCTAACACCAGGATTCTTCTCTGCACAGTAAAGGCTGTGAATGGAACTCTGGATCGTGGTGCTGGACAAAGGTTTCCCACAGTAATCCCTCGTCCGTGTGGTTCTATCAGCTGCTGATGAATGAGGGGTCAGAGGTCACGGGGGTCCAGCTTAGGCTCGCTCCCTCGTCCTTTACACTGAAACTCCTCCAGATTCCCTGAATGCTTTCATGATGTTCTGCTCTGCAGAGGGAGAAATGTGCAGATCCCTTCCACTCTTTCTCCGAGGAACGTTGTTTTAAACACATTAAACTAGAGCTGGGTCAAATAGTCGACTTATTATTATTTTTTGGTTGAAGTCCCCGTTCCAAAACGACCTACTAGATGAACTCTCATGAGTCGGGACTGATGCGCCGCGCACAGCCGTCTGCGTCAGTGACGTATTACGTTCGCCGTTTAGCGCCACATTCAACAACAAAACAAAACAAAACCACCAAGAAGCTAATATGGAGAGCGGGGAGGCCACCGTGTTCATGGTCTGCATGATGGTGATATTAATCATGGACGATCACGTCGGGCGTCTAACATCGAGGCTGGAAGAGCTCACAGAGAGAGTCAGGATCGAGCACAGGCCATACTTTTTCATTTCATGAAGGAAGAGAGGAGAACAGAGCGCTGCAGACAGAGGAGACAACGTGGAAGTTTAACTTATTAAACACCCGCCGGTTATGTCCGTGTTGTGTGAGAAAACATTTCTGCCGTGATAGCATGACAAGGGGCGGAGCTACTGACCACCAAACATCTCCGTCAGATGTTATTTATCAAATTTATCAAGCAGTAGCAGTAGTTGCAGTTGGCCAAACCAAATATCCTCTCTGAATAAACGCTACGTTAGACTGTTGAGTTGTTGTCTAGTTATATTCCCGGCGTAAAATTTACGTCTTTTAATTACGAGTAGAACAGGTCCCGTGTTTGCCTAGTTTAAAGCTGTTAGCGCTACCAGTCCCGACATGTTTCTTCTGTGTTATCTATTTGCTAACACCGGACGGTGGATTTTATACTCTGCCATTATGTAGTTCTAGTCTACCTGTTGACTGTCGAAATTCCACGATCAGGTAGCAACCAGTTCCAAGTAGTAAACACGCATTACAAGTTGACAATTTAAATTACATAAATCATTTTTTAAGTTGAGCCTCAGTCGTTAGATTAATCGTAAAATTAGTCGTTAGATTAGTCGACTAATCGAAAAAATAATCTCTAGATTAATCGTTTGGGACAGCTCTACATTAAACAAAGATTCATCTTGTCATGGATGCTGCTTTAGGACCAAATCCTGCTTATTATCACCTGTTGACATGAGCTGTTTTAAAATGTGTTTTTTTTTGTCTCCTGGAAAGCGTTTCAGGACAACAAATTAAATTAAGTAAATTAAACAAAACATTAAATATTTGGGTTCAAACTGCAATCGATTCAAAGTAAAAGCAAATATGGGACTGATCAGGAAGGTCACTCACTGGGATCTGTGCCGTCTCGTGTCTGCTCCGGTTCTGATGTGGATGCTGCAGGTCTGGGGGGCTCCAGCCTGAGACCTCTGGGGTCCTCTGGTTGGAGGCTCCACCTTTGAGGCATCCCTGCTCCACTTGTGAGTCTTCTCTTCACCATCCTGGTTTCCAACTCAGGTGTTTCTGAAGGTTCGTTCAGCCTGTATCCTCAGTCTGTCCGTCTGAAAGGCAAGGCAATTTTATTTGTAGAGCACAATTCGTACACAACTCAAAGTGCTTTACAGCTACATGAAATCACAAGAAGGCAATAAAACCATTCCAGAAAAACATAAAAGATTAATTAATTAAAAAGTTTAGAGTGCAGATAAAATACTTTCAGGTGTCATATGCACAGCTAAACAGAACTGTTTTCAGCCTGGATTTAAACATCGTCAGAGTTGAGGCCTGTCTCACATCTTCTGGAGGGCTGTTCCAGATGTTAGGAGCATTCATTTGGTTATTCATTTAAACGAGTGAATACGTGGAGTGGACATTTAAATAAAGAGCAAAGCTTGGACTGTGGGCAGAGATATTTCAAGCTTGCCTTCAGCTGTTTGAATTATAGAAACTTAAAAATATAAAATAGGAAATTATGCTACATTAACAGCATTTATGTCTTTGTTAAGCCACCGTTGTTTGATGGCGAGGACACCGACTCCATCCTCACTGATGTGTGTCAGATTCCATCTGAAGCACGATGATCACACCTGCATTGTGTCAAAGTGACAGAAATAAAACAGAACAACACAGAGCAAGAAGCTATAACTCAGAAAGTAAAACACACTGGATGTTCCACCCAATTATTGTCTGCAAACCCAGGGAGGAGGAAAGTCTGCTGTCATTAGTTTAGAGACATGCCCTGAACAGCTGATGGGAAGCAGAAGGTGCCACCACTGTGCTGCATATGTTAGCTTTACGGATGCTCATGACACATTCAGAGGTTTTTAAATAAAAAACCCTGAGCAGCAAACACCACATTACCAAAACAATTCAAGCTCTTCAACGCGCCCTGAAAGCAGAAGCTGAAAACCTTCAATTTTCTATAACTTTATGGACTTCAGCTGCATTTTCAGTGGGAATTATTGTGTTCACGATGAGTCTAAATACTTGGCCTTTTAAATATTTTAGAGGCGCACTTTTGTCAGGTTTTATGGAGTAAAAAAAACAAAGATAAATTATACTTTTGGAGCAGAAATATTAACTTCCAACCCTGCTAACAGTCAGAAAAAGCTTTCCATGTTCTAGCTAAAGCGATCAAACAGCTAGCTACATTTTCATCGGCGGATTAAATTACCTGTCCAGCAGAAAACAGACAACTTCGGCGTCTCCCTGGAAACATTTGTCCCTCATCAGTGGCTTCCAGCTGGGAAAGGCCACACCGATGTGTCTCCGTGTTTCTGCCGTCTTTTCCGGGTTCTGTTCCGCTTCTTCACGCTCCCACGCTTCTTCTTCGGCTCCTTTGATCCTCCATCTGTCACAGTTTGGCTTTAAAACTTCTCACAGCATTAAATGTTTAACCAGAAGCAGAAACTGTTCAGTAGAGACGGTGAAAACTCCGCTGGAGGCTCACCACTAAGGAGCAGTAGCTAACCGTTAGCCAGTTGGTCCGCACTTTATTTTGGTCCCCCTTGAAACACAAAGCGAGCGACAAAACGTTCCTATCCACCGTATTCTGCCTCAATGCTGCAGAACAAGCCAACAGTTTGATGGTGAGAGACGTATTTAAGTCCCATATTCTATTAGTCAATATATAAAGACAACAATACAACTGTAAAATTACTCTTTACAAGTAAATGTAATCAAACTGAACAAATGTTATAACCAAAACCTATCAAGGAAGGAAGGAAGGAAGGAAGGAAGGAAGGAAGGAAGGAAGGAAGGAAGGAGAGATAGATCATTTATTCTGAGGGAATTCAGTAACTTATACAGCTCACAGACACACATAAATAGAATGTTAAGCAAGGCACTCACAGGCATGTAAAAAGTGTTGTGACATAATGTATCTCATTAAAGATTGAGTAATTTACCTATGAAACAATAATATTTTAAAAACAATGTGAACATTTTTGGTTTGTCATTCATATTTTCTTTGGGAGTGTGCTTGGTGCTCGGCTCCGTTCCACTCCTCACAGTGAACGATGGCGACCGAGAGAGAAAGACTGTTGTTGGAGTTGGAGCTTGTTGATGTTGAAATGCAAATAATTTTGACCAAATGTTGACCAGCACACAGTAAACTCTTTCAGAAATGGCGGTTGTTGTTGTTCTGAGAGGAAGGAGCTAAACCGGAAAAGTAAAGTGATTCCGGAAATGATGTTGTTAGCCGACCAATCACAACCCTTGCGCTCTCCGTCTCCTCGACGGATAGATAGGAATGTTGGCCGACGCACGCAAGCGACGGAGAGCGTCTCCGGGAGGGTCTCCGTAGGCGGCCATAAATTAGCCTTAACAGAATACACTTAAAAGTCCTATAGCAATATTCTAAGTACTATATCAGACTATAATGGTGAGAACACACCTATTGACATTTCAGCTCCTGCAGGCTCATCAGCTGTTATGTCAGTAATCTTTCTCTTTCGTCGCAGCAGCATCATTGGGCCTCATGCAAGAACATTTTCATATTTTTACTCTAAATTTCTCTCACTTTTTCGTACGAACATGCCCAGATCTGTCTCCAATCTCCCTCTGAAAGGTTCCAGTGGCCAAAAATCCAACGGTGGTGAGGACCTGGACGTGTGGTGGAACTAGGTTTGATTAGCATGTTTCTTTCTGGAGTTGTGGCTCCAGCAAGCTGCATATTTGCAGCAGCACAGTCCTTGGCAATCTAAATCGGGATGTCAGCCATTTGTCTGTCTCCGCAGGATATCTATACGTTCTCGGAGCACACGCTCTCTTCCAAGAGCCTGACGCGCTAAGGCATCCAAAAGTAGCTGGTTACACTTCCCATTGACCATTGAGTTTAACAGGGAGCCGATGAAGAGAAGCTAAAACTGGAGAAATATGATCTCTGCTGTTAGTTCTCATCAGAACTCTGGCTGCAGCATTTTGGATCAGCTGAAGGCTTTTCAGAGAATATGTGGGACAGCCCAATAATAAAGAATTACAGCAGTCCAATCCTGAAGTAACAAATGCATGGAGCAGTTTTTCTGCTTCACTCTGAGACAAGATGTTCCTGATTTTAACAATATTACGAAGGTGAAAGAAGGCAGTCCTAGAAACCTGTTTTATATGCGAGTCAAATGATAAATTCTAGTCAAAAATAACTCCAAGGTTCTTCACTGTAGGACCAGAAGCCGAGGAAATACCATCCAGAGTAACTATATAACCGGACAGTTTCTCCCGGAAGCGCTCAGGTCCAAAGATAACGACTTCGGTTTTGTCTGAATTTAGAAGCAGACAGTTCTGAGTCATCCAGGTCTTTATGTCTTTAAGACATACTTGTAGTCTGACCAACCTATTGGGTTCATCTGGTTTCATAGATAAGTACAGCTGAGTATCATCAGCATAGCAGTGGAACTTTATGCCATGCTGTCTAATAATGTTACCTAATGGAAGCGTGTATAAAGTGAAAATAATGGGTCCAAGCACAGAACCCTGAGGAACTCCATGACTTACTCTGGTGTGCGAGGAAGATTCTTCATTTACAAGAACAAACTGGAATCTATCAGATAAATACGACTTAAACCAGCCTAATGCAGCTCCTTTAATCCCATAACATACTAACTTGTTAAAATGTGTTCATAGGAGATTCAAACAAATAAACAAACTACAAAATATAACTTTTATCACATTTTGGAAAACTTTAAATTGTGTTTTTAGTCATCTATGAGAAAACAAAGAAACTTAAAGGTGATAGAGAAAGGTTGAATGGGGCATTAATCCTTGTTCTGTGATGTGATATGTAGCCCAAAAAAAATTGGTTGGGTCTGTAATGGCTCAGAACCTCCCTAAAAGGCTCTCTGAAACAGCTGTTACTATGCTGGGTTTAGAATGCGTCGTTTGCCCTTATTGGCGTCGTTTCAGAGCTTATCTGGCAGCCTCATTATGAAATGCAGGTAGGTGTTGGCGCTATTCGGTTGCCGTTGCTTGATTGGCTGGTTAGCTCATTCCCTTTAGATGAACAAGCCAGAGCTAACGTGCAATTCTTACAACAGGAATATGGCACAACACACATTTAAAACAAAATAAAATGTGATACTTACAGGCTGTACTGATTGCTGGGGTTGATTTTGTTCAGAATCAGAATCAGAATCAGAATTTGTTTTATTGCCCGCTGTGGGGAGTACACACAAAGTGCCAGCAAGTGTCAGAACCTCTGTTTCAAGTACTCCCTGACTAGGAATTTGCTGCGGCGTAAGGTGCAAACATGTAACATAGGATATGATAATAAAAAATAAAGAATAAAAATATATGAATATAAAATGTACAAGGTGTGTACAACAATACACAGTATCCAATATACAGAGCAACAACAGTGCAGCTTCATTAGTTCAATTTTAATGATGGTAAAGTGACTGGGGCAGGTTATGAGGTGATTATGAAGTGTTCATAAGTCCAACTGCAAGGGGGAAAAAACTGTTTTTGTGACGGGAGGTTCTGGTCCGAATGGACCGAAGCCTCCTGCCCGAGGGGAGCGGTGCAAATAGAGAAGGGTCAGCTGTGATCCGACCTGCTCGCCCCATAGTCCTGGAGACGTGCAGGTCATGGATAGATGGGAGGCTGCAGCCGATCACCTTCTCTGCGGAGCGCACAGCTCGCTGCAGTCTGCCTGTCCCTGTCGGAACTGCCATCTACTGAGCATTAAATTCTGACTGAAGCCTGCTCGGAATCGTTCAAGCTTTGTGAAACTGTACTCCGTGAAATGCGCAGCGCAAAGGAAAAGTCGGCGGTTGTATGTACTGGGGATGCTGTTAAAAATAAATAAAAGCCATTGATGGCGAACATTGCTTTCCGGGGGAAGAATATGTAACGATCGTAGTCCGCTTTCACACCCTTGGAAGGCACACCAGTTCCTGTTTCTGACCGAAGGGGCGTGTCTGAAACGGGGTGGCTGTGGATTTGGGTGTGGGGGGGGCAATTGCTGAAAAAGTGACATCACTTTTTCACAAACACGGATTGGCACTTTTTCTGGCGGCAATTCAAAAAAGGGGAGTACTTGAAACAGAGGTTCTGACACTTGCTGGCACTTGGTGTGTACTCCCCACAGTGGGGAGACTCAGAACTAACACCAAAAACGTGAAAAAGATGATTTTGATTCTCTATCCCCTTTAAGCGTCAACAAGAGGAAAATAAAGATGACGTTGACTTGAGTGAAAGTTTCCTGTTCAACACTGAACCCGAACATGTCCCATTAAAGAAAAGTGTGGAGGAGGACATGTTGGATGCGAATGCACTGTCATTGTCTAGACAGCAGTTGATGAAACTTCAAAACACTGATAAAAGTTTAGCACCTTTGTTTAACGATGCTTTAACTGATAAGTCTGAGTCCACGTGTACTGGCTATTTCTTGCATGATGGGCTGTTGATGCGTAAATGGACGCCTTTACGGTGGTGAAACGGATTGTTGTTCCATCTCCATATCGTTCAGAAATTTTGCGGTTAGCACATGATAATCCATTAGCCGGTCATCTTGGCATAAGAAAAACATATGATCGCATTTTGCGTCATTTCTTGTGGCCGGGTTTAAAGAGCAATGTCGTGCGCTACTGTAATTCGTGTCATTTCTGTCAAGTATCTGGCAAGCCAAATCAGACGACTCCTCCTGCTCCTTTGTATCCCATTCCAGCCATCTCTGAACCATTTGAACGAGTATTAGTTGACTGTGTGGGTCCGTTGCCTCGGACCAAAGCGGGGAATAAGTTCCTGGTAACGGTGATGTGCACCTCTACTCGTTTTCCAGAGGTTTTTCCGGTGCGTAATATAACTACGCCGGTAGTGGTGAAAGCATTAACGAAGTTTTTTTCATTGTTTGGTTTACCTCGGGTTGTGCAGACTGACCAAGGGTCAAACTTTATGTCTAAAGTATTTTTTACGTCAACTTGACATAAAGCACTGTCATTCCAGCGCTTATCACCCGGAAAGTCAGGGCGCACTCGAGCGTTTCCATCAAACGTTAAAAACAATGCTTCGCACCTACTGTTTGGAGTTCGAAAAAGACTGGGATGAAGGAGTACATTTACAACTGTTTGCTATACAGGAAGTGGTTCAGGAGTCTCTGGGGTTTAGCCCGTCGGACTTGGTTTTCGCTCACACTGTTCGTGGCCCTTTAAAGTTATTGAAAGAGAAGTGGTTGTGTGAAAAAACTGACCAAAATTTGTTGGACTACGTCAGTAACTTTCGACTGAAGCTGAGCCGTGCGTGCGAGATAGCTAAAGAAAATCTTAAAACTGCACAGGCTAAAATGAAGTCTTTGTTTGACAGAAATGCGACACTGAGAGTTTTTCAGCCTGGGGAGAAAGTGTTAGCGTTACTTCCAGTTCCTGGTTCCAGCTTACAAGCGCGCTACAGTGGCCCTTATACGATCAAGAGGAAGGTCGGAGATCGAGATTATCTGGTCTCTACTCCTGATAGGAAGCGGACATCACGCCTATGTCACATTAATATGCTGAAGCTTTATATCGAGCGTGCGCCCTCTTTGAATAAATCTGTCAGTTTTGTTTCCAGTGAACGAGCTGACGCATGCGTCGGGGCAGGTGCAGACGCACGGGAGGAGCTTTCCAGTGCTGAACAAGAAGGTGACGTTTTTTCCCCGGCTGTCACTGAAGGAAGGTTTCCAAATTCAGAGATGTTGGAAAACTTACCTCTCTTGTTGTCTCACCTTGATTTTTCTAAGCAGGCTGATGTCATTCATTTGATCCAGTCTTATAGGTCGCTGTTTGCAGACATTCCCACTCAGGCTCGTGTGCTCAGCCATGATATTGATGTTGGTGATTCCAAGCCTATTAAACAACACCCTTACAGAGTGAACCCGGACAAGCGACGCCGTTTGAAGACGCAGGCGGAGTACATGGTAAAACATGGACTTGCTGTTGCAAGCAGGTGCGTGGAGTTCGCCATGCCTCCTGGCTATTAAAGCCGGAGAGGACCGTTTCTGTACGGACTTCAGGAAGGTAAATGGGGTGACTAAGCCGGATTGTTATCCACTGCCTCGGATGGAGGATTGTGTGGACCATGTGGGGGCTGCCCAGTTTGTGACTAAGCTGGATTTGCTGAAGGGATACTGGCAGGTACCCTTAACAGCACGAGCCCAGGAAATTTCCGCTTTTGTCACACCCGATGATTTCCTTCAATATACGGTGATGGCTTTTGGGATGCGTAACGCCCCAGCGACGTTTCAATGGTTAATGAATGTGGTTTTGTCCGGTTTATCATTCTGTGAGGCTTATTTGGATGATTTGGTGATTTGTTCTGCTACATGGGCTGAGCACGTTGACCATTTAAGAACTGTTTTTGCGCCTCTGAGTGAGGCTAATTTGACAGTTAATCTTTCTAAATGCCAATTCAGCCAAGCGACAGTGACCTATCTTGGAAAAAGGGTGGGGGAGGTCAAGTGCTAAAGTGACGCTAAAGTAGAGGTTATTTTATCTGTTCCGGTACCTACCACTCGTACTGAG